>NC_079500.1:14510904-14825904 GCF_030052815.1 Hevea brasiliensis | reverse complement strand
CTTCAAATTCTTTTTCAAGCACATTAAGTTCATGGTTTACATTTTCTGTAATGGCTGAAAAGGTAGGAGAAGTAGGTTCTGACTGTTTGGGTTTCATCACAATGCACTGCTTTGTAAATTTGTATAAACTGGATATGGAACATTCGTAGAGTAATTTACGTTTTGTAAAGTGGATCTAGGTATTTCTGAAGTAGAAAACCTAGAAGAGCTAGGTAAGTCTGAGGTAGAATACCTAGGCTGTATATTTTGTATTTCAATTGGTTTTGTAACAGGCAAACTAATGACAGAAGGTATACGAGACACTCTTCCTATGTCAACAGTACAGGATGTTGAGGAATCATCTGAAAACCTAAGGCTTCTGTTAAAGCTAAGGCTGACTCTTCCATCATCATACTGGGTTAGGTAGAATACCTAGGCTGTATATTTTGTATTTCAATTGGTTTTGTAACAGGCAAACTAATGACAGAAGGTATACGAGACACTCTTCCTATGTCAACAGTACTGGATGTTGAGGAATCATCTGAAAACCTAAGGCTTCTGTTAAAGCTAAGGCTGACTCTTCCATCATCATACTGGGTTACTTGCCTAAGTTGAACGTTTGGCTCAACTATTTTTGAAGATTCCGGTTCTACTGCACCTTCTAAAATCCATTCTTCTGGTAGGGTTATGTCCTTCAATTGGATAGATCTAGGGATTACAGTGTTGGATTTTGTAAGATCAGTTTGTAAAAGCAAAGTTTCTCCTCTTTTACTTTGAAACTTATGTTTTGTTGCAAAGGCAGAAACCATAGCTTTGTAATGGATTTTGTAAATCAGTGCAAGAGGAATAGATCCTTCAAGCATTTTGTAATTGTGAGTTTTGATTTGTAAAACAAGGGATTTTGTAATATTACTGTCGTTTAAGGAAACAGTAAAATTTGGATAGCAATCAAAAGATATTGGTCCATTGCACAAACTAGACTCGACTGAACTAAGCAAGGAGTCCTGGAAGTTTATGAACCTAGTATCTCTAAGAACTGCTAGGATTGAGGTGTTCAACCCTTCTTTTGTAAGCGGTTTAATTCCAACTTGGACTAAACCTATGTGGATGTATTTGTATTGTTTTTCACGGTGTTTTTGTAAGGATTTTTGAGACAGAAGAGAAATCGTCTCAAAAGGTTTTGTAATCTGAAGATCTCTTTCTTCAGTTTTGATTGTGAAATCAGTTTTGAAAAAATTGAGTGATAAGACAGCTTCTTTAGAGGTGTAAATAGGCCTGGGTTGTAAGTCCCGTGTTTAGCCGAAAGGGCGTTTTAGGCGATGATTCTGGTGCGGTTACCTCACTTAACTCAAAAGATCAACTGTAAAATTCTTTAAGTATGAATCCAATTTTCTCAGAGGATGCTTTCTTCTTCAAACTCTTCTACCTCGTCCTCCGAGTCGAGAAAGATGGTTAATAGTGAAGAAATAGTAATCAAAAATTTTGAAAAATGTATAGATAATTGGGAAATTCCAAAAGTACAAAAGGATCAAATCTATCAGACTACAAAAGGTTCAATTAAGGTGATAAGACAGCTTCTTTAGAGGTGTAAATAGGCCTGGGTTGTAAGTCCCGTGTTTAGCCGAGAGGGCGTTTTAGGGCAGTGATTCCTGGTGCGGTTACCTCACTTAACTCAAAAGATCAACTGTAAAATTCTTTAAGTATGAATCCAATTTTCTCAGAGGGATGCTTTCTTCTTCAAACTCTTCTACCTCGTCCTCCGAGTCGAGAAAGATAGTTAATAGTGAAGAAATAGTAATCGAAAATTTTGAAAAATGTATAGATAATTGGGAAATTCCAAAAGTACAAAAGGATCAAATCTATCAGACTACAAAACTCAATTTTTTCAAAACTGATTTCACAATCAAAACTGAAGAAAGAGATCTTCAGATTACAAAACCTTTTGAGACGATTTCTCTTCTGTCTCAAAAATCCTTACAAAAACACCGTGAAAAACAATACAAATACATCAACATAGGTTTAGTCCAAGTTGGAATTAAACCGCTTACAAAAGAAGGGTTGAACACCTCAATCCTAGCAGTTCTTAGAGATACTAGGTTCATAAACTTCCAGGACTCCTTGCTTAGTTCAGTCGAGTCTAGTTTGTGCAATGGACCAATATCTTTTGATTGCTATCCAAATTTTACTGTTTCCTTAAACGACAGTAATATTACAAAATCCCTTGTTTTACAAATCAAAACTCACAATTACAAAATGCTTGAAGGATCTATTCCTCTTGCACTGATTTACAAAATCCATTACAAAGCTATGGTTTCTGCCTTTGCAACAAAACATAAGTTTCAAAGTAAAAGAGGAGAAACTTTGCTTTTATAAACTGATCTTACAAAATCCAACACTGTAATCTCTAGATCTATCCAATGGAAGGACATAACCCTACCAGAAGAATGGATTTTAGAAGGTGCAGTAGAACCGGAATCTTCAAAAATAGTTGACCAATTCTTGATGAGTTAGGCCAACCAATCCCAGATGCAGTAGCCACCTTGATAGTGACAATCTCCTTACACTTCGTAGGTGACCCATCTCATCTTAAGGATAAAAATGCCGAACTCCTTTCAAATCTTAGATGCAAAAAACTGAGTGATTTTCAGTATTACAAAACCACTTTCCTTACTAGGGTAATGCTTAGAGAAGATTCTAGTCAACCCTTTTGGAAAGAAAAATTCCTTGCTGGACTTCCGATTCTTTTAGGAGAAAAGGTTAGGAATAAAATTAAGGAAGCATTTGGAAATCAAATCCCGTATGAAAAATTAACCTATGGTGAACTTGTCAGTCTCACTCAAAAAGAAGGTTTAAAAATCTGTCAGGATTTGAAATTACAAAAACATTTGAAATGGGAAATGAGAAAAACTCGCCAAGAGTTAGGATCTTTCTGCAAACAATTTGAAATAGGAACTAAAAATCCTACTCCATACTGTGGTGGAAGTTGTAGCAGAAAACCTTACAAAAAATCATCCCAAAAATACAAAAACTCTACAAAACCAGAAAAAGATTCCTATTACAAAAAACCTTCAAAAAAGACTAGCAAACCTAGTCCTCAATCCAAAACAAAGTTCAAAAATTGGACTTGCTACAAATGTGGTAACAAAGGTCACACTGCAAATTTTTGCAAATTAAACAAAAAACTTCATGAGTTGCAATTAGAAGAAGAAGTTATTAATAAAATAACTGCTCTTTTAATTGAAACTGAAAGTGAGTCCAGTAACTGGTTTTGTAAGCATTTGCTGCCATGGTCATTTGCTGGAGCAAATTCAAGATGTTGTATTCAGACATACCATCTATGTTCCATTCATAGACAGTAGAGGCATTGAATTTAGACTGGGTCAGGATTTCAGATCTATTTTCTATGCCTAAGTCTGGAGCTGTTATTGGAAGGGGTGTTGCTACCCGCGGCCAATAAAGTCTATTGATTTGTAAGGGTTTTGAAGACTGAATTTCTTCAGTTTGGATGGGCTGGTTTTCTTAGCTTTGGATATCTGAATCTGAATCTTCCTCAATTATATTGACACTCCTTTGGGAAGTTTGAGGTGTTTCAGGTGCTACTGGAGTAGAAGTCGAAGCTTCTAGCCTAGTTTTCATATCTCTCAAAGCCTGAATGAACTCAGAATTGTTGTTGTTTTGTAAATCTTTTTGACTGTTTTTGGAAACTTGGAATGGTTTGAAAATTGGGTTTTTCAATTTTGTATCTGGCTTAGTTTCAACTTGGGAAACTGTAGCCTGTTGGTTTTGTTCCATTTTTTGTAATTGCTTACCTATGGTATGCAAATGTGCATTTGTAAAGTTATTCTGTAAAACAATGTTTTTTATGTTCACAGAATCACTTTCATTTGGAATTTTGTAAGGGGTTGCTTCTACTGTTTGTTCCAAGTGGGGAATTTTTACTATCCTAAGAGGAGGATGTTCAGACTGTATTTTTCTACCATCTGAAATTTCCCATTCAAGAACTTTGTTTCTAACAAGAATGTGATTAATGACGCTTTCTTTCTCGCTTGCTTAGCGCACAATTTTTCTTCTCGCTTGTTTAGCGCATGCTTTTTCTTACGCTTTCTTTAGAAGATCTTTTAGAGCTGCAATGAACTCTGATCGATTATCTTCTGGCTCCTGTTGTCTAGGTTTTGTAATTGGAGAAGGTTTTGAAACTGGAACTGATTTTTTGAAAGTTTTTGGAGTTTTTGAAAACGGATATGAAATGTTGTGCTCTTTAGCATACATCTCAAACCAATCAAAGAAAAGAATATGAACTCGTGTTGGTGTACAAAGTCATAATATTTCTTTTGAATTTCTTCCTTCGACCAGTGAAATTTTTGAAAAACCATATTTGCTTTTATGATTTTTAGGAGAATAAAAATCATCATGCAAATATTGTCTGCTCTACTTCAAATTCTTTTTCAAGCACATTAAGTTCATGGTTTACATTTTCGTAATGGTGAAAAGGTAGGAGAAGTAGGTTCGACTCTGTTTGGGTTTCATCCCCAATGCACTGCTTTGTAAATTTGTATAAACTGGATATGGAACATTCGTAGAGTAATTTACGTTTTGTAAAGTGGATCTAGGTATTTCTGAAGTAGAAAACCTAGAAGAGCTAGGTAAGTCTGAGGTAGAATACCTAGGCTGTATATTTTGTATTTCAATTAGTTTTGTAACAGGCAAACTAATGACAGAAGGTATACGAGACACTCTTCCTATGTCAATAGTACTGGATGTTGAGGAATCATCTAATAATCTAGATCTTGAACAATATATAAACAATTAAAGAAATAAACAAAATGCACAAAGAAAGGAAATCTTCAGAAATGAAAATTAAAAAAGAAATATATATATTCTATAGGCGGCAGAGCCAGTCCGTTAAGAATATATATACTTAACAAAAATAAAAATTAAACTTTGAAATTTAAATATGAATATACATGTATATATTCAATAGGCGGCAGAGCCAGTCCGTTATGAACATATATACGTATATTTATGCAGATCAGGCGGTTGAACCGACCATATGCATGCTAAAGCAATAAATTTGAAACTTTGTAAAAGAAATTGAAGAAAACTTACTTCAAAATCTTATAAATTTTTGTAAGATTTGTACAAAGGTTTTGGAGATGTAATTCCGGGTAGGACTTACAAAGGTTGCTCAATACATGAGCTTCCTAAGATCTACTACAAGGAAGTACAGGGTTTGTAGGTTTGTAGGTGAGGTAGAGGTAGGGCTAGATGGGAAGTGAATCGACCTTCTTGCTCCTTCTGAACCTCGGTGAGGACTCTCTAGGACTTGAGATGCTTGGGGATGGAGAAGCTTGGAGAGGCTTTTGCTCCTTTGTAAAAGCTCTGAAGTTCCAAAGAAAGCTCCTCTTGCCTTGGATGAATGCCTCCTTAAATAGAAGGGTCCAGGGGCATTTTTGTAATTTTGGAAAGTTTGAACAGTGTCTGCCACTTGATGCCTTCACGTGTGAACAGTAAAAAGTGAACAGTACAAGATATGACAGGTGAACAGTGTCCTGTCTGGTTTTGAAATAAAGTAAAAGAAAACAAAGTAAAAATGATTACAAAAGAGAATAAAGAGAAAGGTAAAAGTTCAAATTTACAAAGAGTAAAAATAAAAGTAGAAAAGAGAATAAAAGCAAGATAGATAATTTTGCCGCCATAAATTTCTTTTGCCGGTCTTAAATCTTTTCTTTTTCTTTTCTTTTTTTTTTTTTTTTTTTTTTTTTTATCAGAGTGGAGCTTGGACCACTCTTTTTACAACAGATTTTGTATTTGTGAAGAGGTACCACAACCTTCTTCATCATCATCTCCCAAGTCTATGATGGGTTCTGAGTCAGAATTGGCTGCAGATGAATTGGTTCTGTTTTGCAATAATTGTTCCATTATTGCAAAATATTCTTCATCATTTTTAGCTCCTGCTAATCTTGCCATAGCATGTGATCTTTGGGCTAAAAACAATTGATTTGAAAAGTTTTGTATAGGAGTTGGTGGCAAAAGGTTTTTTCCCTTAAGCCAGGATTTTACTCCTTGGTTTGTAATTGTTTCTGGGATATTAAATGAATCCCACCATTTTACCTTGAACCTTCTGATGATTGTATTCAATCCATCTTGGGGTCGGAATTCAAAAAACCAGATAAGAACCCAAGGTAAAAAGAATTTTGAAGAGAACAAGAGAAGAGGAGGAAACCTTTTCTCTTTGGGTGAGGGTTTGTAATGGGTTTTGAAAAGGTTTAAACTCTCTGATATTTCTGGTGTAAGAATTTCAGGTAGTGCACCAAAATACTTCCACCACTGAGCAAACCATGAAGGGGTTTTGGAAGGATCAAATGTTTTTTGGAAATAGAACAGCCATGAATGACTATTCTTGTGATTTTGTATGAGAAAGGTATTGTACCATGCCTGTTGGTAATCCCAGTAATTGAAATGTTGGCAATGGTCAATCTTGTTTTGGAATGATAATGGGAAGATTTTTGGTTTTGTAAGTTCTTGCCCCCAATCAGAAGGATTAAGGACGTTTTGAATGTGGCAAGTTGAATAAGCCGGATCAGCATGATTTTCTTTTAGATAAAAATGTTTGAATTTTGCTGAGCCAGTAATTTCAAGTATTGCTTGGTAGTAGGCTCGGGTTTTGGAAAGATCCCAAGGTTTGTAATGCCATCCTTTTGTAAAGGCTTTTGAAATTGCCATAGAGGCATCTTGGTGTAAGAACTCATCTTCTATGATCAAAACATTTTGAAAATGGGTTTTTGTAATCCATTCCGAAGACTTCTTTTTTAATTTTGTTTGAGACAAAACTATTTGAGAAGAATTTGGTTGGGAAACATCGGTTTGAAAATCTATTTGTAAAATCTCATGGGCTTGAGAACAGTTTTGAAAAGTTTGAGAAAGGGTTTTTTGGGAGGAAGACTCTCCTTTCTCCTGGTTTTTGGAAATAGGTTTTGTAGATTTACCTTTCTGGGCCTGATTGGCCTGAGTTATGTTTTGTAGAGCCTGAAGAACTTCAGGAGATTTGGACAGTGATTCTATCTATTTTTGAATCTGGCTGTCTGTTTCTGAAGCCTGAGATTCAATAAATTTTGTTTGATCTTCTTCTTCTCGCTCACCATGTCCGCCAAGTTTGAATAGGTTTTGCAGAAAAGATGATAGGTTTTGTAGGGTTTGGTTTTGTAGAGGCTGATGCTTCAGCCTTGGTATTTTTCTTTCTGGGCATTGGCCTGTCTTGAAGAAATTCTCTGGTTAGAAAGTCTGGGATGGAATTTGTATCTCCTTTTATAAATTCTATTTCAAAATCAAAAATACTTAAAATTGCTTGCCATCGTGCAAAAATTTGTTTTGATGCAAGATTTTGAACATCTTTTTGCAAAACTTCTTTGGCTGATTTGCAATCAATTCTAAGTAAAAATTTTTGATTTAATAAATCACTTTGAAATTTTTGTATGCACATGACAATTGCAAGACTCTCTTTTTTGATGGTAGAGTATTTCTTTTGACAATCATTCCAATGTGCAGAATGGAATTGAACTATTTGTTCTTTTCCGTTTTGAACTTGTTTTAAAATTCCACCATAACCTAACTCTGAGGCATCTGTCTCTACTACCTTAGGGGCTAATGGATCCGCCAAATGCGCATAAGGAATGGTTTGGACTGTTTTTTGATATGACGGATCACTTGGTGTGATGATCTGTCCATGGAACAGGGTTTTTCTTTAACCTATCATGCAAGGGTTTTGCTAGACGGTTAATATTCGGACAAAAATCTAAGACATAATTCAAGCTACCTAAGAATCTCTGTAGTTGGGTTTTATCCAAGATTTTGTCAGGAAATTTGTTTGAAAATTCTAGACTTCTCTCTATTGGAGTAATAGTTCCCTGGGAAATGTAATGACCTAGAAACCTAACTCTGGTTTGGAAAAGAGAAATCTTTGATTTTGAAACAGCAAGGCCATTTCGTTTTGTAACAGAGAAGAATGTTCTCAAGTGTTTGAAGTGTTGTTCAATTGACTCCGAGAACACAAGAACATCATCTATATAGACTTTGCAAAATTTTGAATATGGATTAAAGATTTCATTCATAATTCTCTGGAACTCTGATGGGGCATTTTTCAAGCCAAAAGGCATGACTTTCCACTCATACTGTCCAAAGGGAACTGTGAATGCAGTTTTGTATCTGTCTTTTGGATCAATCTGTATTTGCCAAAATCCTGATTTCATATCAAATTTGGAAAATACAAATGCAGAATGAAGTTTTTGTAAAAGATCTTTTTTGTTTGGAATTGGATACCTGATCCATTTCAAAGCTTTATTCAAAGGTTTGTAATTAATTACTAATCTAGGAGTGCCTCTTTCTATTTCTGAATTTTTGTTCACATAAAAGTCGCACAACTCAAGGAGATCTAGATTCTGTAATTAATCCCTTTTTCTTTAAATCCAAAATTTCTGAACGACAGTGTTGTTCTAGTTCAGCATTCATTTGGATTGGTCTGGCTTTTGTAGGTATCTGTTTTTCATTGAAATCATTTTCATATGGTAAATCTACCATATGTTGTTTTCGATTCCAAAAGGCGTTTGGTAAATCAGAACAAATTTCTCTTTCAATTTGGGTTTTGAAATCCAAAATTTTCTTTTTTACCAAATCATTTTGTAATTGTTTTTCAATTCTTGTTAAAGAAACATCTTGCTGTAAATACAACAAGTGTTGCCTTTTTCCTTCTATTAAAACATTAATCTCATTATTATAAATGGAACAAGCTTTTATAATATTGAGATTTCTTGTTTTTGGTTTTGTAACGAAAGGGAAAACAAGAGTTTGTTTTGTAGTTTTGAAGGAGATACTATCATCGTTAACCTTGTAGGGAGTTATCAAGTTAATGAAAGGAGTCCCTAAGATTACACTATGATGAATATCTTGAACAATTACGAATGAGGTTTTGAAAAGAAAATCACCATTAGCTATGGAGGCTTCTGTCTTATAGCTAATAGCCATTTTTGAATTATTTGCAGCTGAAAGTTTTTCTGTGGTTTTTTCATAAAATTTCTTTGGAACAATTCCTTCTTTAATACAGTTCAAATCTGCTCCTGTATCAAATAAGGCAATTGTATTGATTTTGAAATCTTTGGAAAAAACAATGGTAATTTGTACCAAATATTTTCTGGAGGTGATCTGATTGAGGATGAAAAGAAAATCTTCTGGAGGTTTTTGAGTTTCCAAACTTTTTTCTTTATTTTTCTCAGATTCTTCCCGGGGTTTTGAAATCAAAAGCTGGATTGCTTTTGAGTCCTGTGCCTTTTTCTCTTTAAGCTGTTTAAGCTCATTTTTGGTGATTTTTATTTCTCTTTGGAGGCATTGGACTGGAGGGTTTTGTAGTTTTTTCTGATTTTCAGGATTTTCTTCACGCTTTAAAACATCTAAGACTAATTCTTGATTTTTTAAAAGCATGTTGACATTTATTGCATTTTCTTCTGATTCAATTTTAGAATCTAAATTGGATGAATTATTAACTAATCCATCTTTTTGTAAAGGCGCATTTTCTCCAGACTCTTGGATGGAGTTTGGAGGGGAAGTTGAAGGATTAGTACTCAAATGTTGAATGACTAATTCTTCTTTTTGTAATGATTTATCAGTGGATTCAGAGATTTTGAATTCACTTTCCATTTGTAAATCTGGAATTGGTTTTGGAAGAGATTTGTTTTGTAATTCAAGGGTTTCTTGAGGGTTTTGTTTCTTTAAAACCTGTTGTTTTGAATTCTTAACAGGGTTAACAGACAGTTTTCCTTCTGCTGGTTTAGCAAACAGTTTTTCTTCTGCTTTCTTTAGAAGATCTTTTAGAGCTGCAATGAACTCTGATCGATTATCTTCTGGCTCCTGTTGTTTAGGTTTTGTAATTGGAGAAGGTTTTGAAACTGGAACTGATTTTTTGAAAGTTTTTGGAGTTTTTGAAAATGGTTATGAAATGTTGTGCTCTTTAGCATACATCTCAAACCAATCAAAGAAAAGAATATGAACTCTGTGTTGGTGTACAAAGTCATAATATTTCTTTTGAATTTCTTCCCTTCGACCAGTGAAATTTTTGAAAAACCATATTTGCTTTTTATGATTTTTAGGAGAATAAAAATCATCATGCAAATATTGTCTGTCTACTTCAAATTCTTTTTCAAGCACATTAAGTTCATGGTTTACATTTTCTGTAATGGCTGAAAAGGTAGGAGAAATAGGTTCTCGACTGTTTGGGTTTCATCCTGAATGCACTGCTTTGTAAATTTGTATAAACTGGATGTGGAACATTCGTAGAGTAATTTACGTTTTGTAAAGTGGATCTAGGTATTTCTGAAGTAGAAAACCTAGAAGAGCTAGGTAAGTCTGAGGTAGAATACCTAGGCTGTATATTTTGTATTTCAATTGGTTTTGTAACAGGCAAACTAATGACAGAAGGTATACGCGACACTCTTCCTATGTCAACAGTACTGGATGTTGAGGAATCATCTGAAAACCTAAGGCTTCTGTTAAAGCTAAGGCTGACTCTTCCATCATCATACTGGGTTACTTGCCTAAGTTGAACGTTTGGCTCAACTATTTTTGAAGATTCCGGTTCTACTGCACCTTCTAAAATCCATTCTTCTGGTAGGGTTATGTCCTTCCATTGGATAGATCTAGAGATTACAGTGTTGGATTTTGTAAGATCAGTTTATAAAAGCAAAGTTTCTCCTCTTTTACTTTGAAACTTATGTTTTGTTGCAAAGGCAGAAACCATAGCTTTGTAATGGATTTTGTAAATCAGTGCAAGAGGAATAGATCCTTCAAGCATTTTGTAATTGTGAGTTTTGATTTGTAAAACAAGGGATTTTGTAATATTATCGCTGCTTAAGGAAACAGTAAAATTTGGATAGCAATCAAAAGATATTGGTCCATTGCACAAACTAGACTCGACTGAACTAAGCAAGGAGTCCTGGAAGTTTATGAACCTAGTATCTCTAAGAACTGCTAGGATTGAGGTGTTCAACCCTTCTTTTGTAAGCGGTTTAATTCCAACTTGGACTAAACCTATGTGGATGTATTTGTATTGTTTTTCACGGTGTTTTTGTAAGGATTTTTGAGACAGAAGAGAAATCGTCTCAAAAGGTTTTGTAATCTGAAGATCTCTTTCTTCAGTTTTGATTGTGAAATCAGTTTTGAAAAAATTGAGTTTTGTAGTCTGATAGATTTGATCCTTTTGTACTTTTGGAATTTCCCAATTATCTATACATTTTTCAAAATTTTCGATTACTATTTCTTCACTATTAACTATCTTTCTCGACTCGGAGGACGAGGTAGAAGAGTTTGAAGAAGAAACTGTCCTACAGAAAATTGGATTCATACTTAAAGAATTTTACCAGGTTGATCTTTTGAGTTAAGTGAGGTAACCGCACCAGGAATCACTGCCCTAAAACGCCCTCTCGGCTAAACACGGGACTTACAACCCAGGCCTATTTACACCTCTAAAGAAGCTGTCTTATCACCTTAATTGAACCTTTTGTAGTCTGATAGATTTGATCCTTTTGTACTTTTGGAATTTCCCAATTATCTATACATTTTTCGAAATTTTCGATTACTATTTCTTCACTATTAACTATCTTTCTCGACTCGGAGGACGAGGTAGAAGAGTTTGAAGAAGAAAGCATCCTCTGAGAAAATTGGATTCATACTTAAAGAATTTTACCAGGTTGATCTTTTGAGTTAAGTGAGGTAACCGCACCAGGAATCACTGCCCTAAAACGCCCTCTCGGCTAAACACGGGACTTACAACCCAGGCCTATTTACACCTCTAAAGAAGCTGTCTTATCACTCAATTTTTTCAAAACTGATTTCACAATCAAAACTGAAGAAAGAGATCTTCAGATTACAAAACCTTTTGAGACGATTTCTCTTCTGTCTCAAAAATCCTTACAAAAACACCGTGAAAAACAATACAAATACATCCACATAGGTTTAGTCCAAGTTGGAATTAAACCGCTTACAAAAGAAGGGTTGAACACCTCAATCCTAGCAGTTCTTAGAGATACTAGGTTCATAAACTTCCAGGACTCCTTGCTTAGTTCAGTCGAGTCTAGTTTGTGCAATGGACCAATATCTTTTGATTGCTATCCAAATTTTACTGTTTCCTTAAACGACAGTAATATTACAAAATCCCTTGTTTTACAAATCAAAACTCACAATTACAAAATGCTTGAAGGATCTATTCCTCTTGCACTGATTTACAAAATCCATTACAAAGCTATGGTTTCTGCCTTTGCAACAAAACATAAGTTTCAAAGTAAAAGAGGAGAAACATTGCTTTTACAAACTGATCTTACAAAATCCAACACTGTAATCCCTAGATCTATCCAATGGAAGGACATAACCCTACCAGAAGAATGGATTTTAGAAGGTGCAGTAGAACCGGAATCTTCAAAAATAGTTGAGCCAAACGTTCAACTTAGGCAAGTAACCCAGTATGATGATGGAAGAGTCAGCCTTAGCTTTAACAGGAGCCTTAGGTTTTCAGATGATTCCTCAACATCCAAAGATCATTGACATAGGAAGAGTGTCTCGTATACCTTCTGTCATTAGTTTGCCTGTTACAAAACCAATTGAAATACAAAATATACAGCCTAGGTATTCTACCTAACCCAGTATGATGATGGAAGAGTCAGCCTTAGCTTTAATAGAAGCCTTAGGTTTTCAGATGATTCCTCAACATCCAGTACTGTTGACATAGGAAGAGTGTCTCGTATACCTTCTGTCATTAGTTTGCCTGTTACAAAACCAATTGAAATACAAAATATACAGCCTAGGTATTCTACCTCAGACTTACCTAGCTCTTCTAGGTTTTCTACTTCAGAAATACCTAGATCCACTTTACAAAACGTAAATTACTCTACGAATGTTCCATATCCAATTTATACAAATTTACAAAGCAGTGCATTGGGGATGAAACCCAAACAGAGTCAGAACCTACTTCTCCTACCTTTTCAGCCATTACAGAAAATGTAAACCATGAACTTAATGTGCTTGAAAAAGAATTTGAAGTAGACAGACAATATTTGCATGATGATTTTTATTCTCCTAAAAATCATAAAAAGCAAATATGGTTTTTCAAAAATTTCACTGGTCGAAGGGAAGAAATTCAAAAGAAATATTATGACTTTGTACACCAACATAGAGTTCATATTCTTTTCTTTGATTGGTTTGAGATGTATGCTAAAGAGCACAACATTTCATATCCGTTTTCAAAAACTCCAAAAACTTTCAAAAAATCAGTTCCAGTTTCAAAACCTTCTCCAATTACAAAACCTAGACAACAGGAGCCAGAAGATAATCGATCAGAGTTCATTGCGACTCTAAAAGATCTTCTAAAGAAAGCGAGAAGAAAAAGCATGCGCTAAACAAGCGAGAAGAAAAATTGTCGCTAAGCAAGCGAGAAAGAAAAGCATGCATTAATCCTATTCTTTATTAGAAACAAAGTTCTTGAATGGGAAATTTCAGATGGTAGAAAAATACAGTCTGAACATCCTCCTCTTAGGATAGTAAAAATTCCCCACTTGGAACAAACAGTAGAAGCAGCCCCTTACAAAATTCCGAATGAAAGTGATTCTGTGAACATAAAAAACATTGTTTTACAGAATAACTTTACAAATGCACATTTGCATACCATAAGTAAGCAATTACAAAAAATGGAACAAAACCAACAGGCTACAGTTTCCCAAGTTGAAACTAAGCCAGATACAAAATTGAAAAACCCAATTTTCAAACCATTCCAAGTTTCCAAAAACAGTCAAAAAGATTTACAAAACAACAACAATTCTGAGTTCATTCAGGCTTTGAGAGATATGAAAACTAGGCTAGAAGCTTCGACTTCTACTCCAGTAGCACCTGAAACACCTCAAACTTCCCAAAGGAGTGTCAACATAATTGAGGAAGATTCAGATTCAGATATCCAAAGCCAAGAAAACCAGCCCATCCAAACTGAAGAAATTCAGTCTTCAAAACCCTTACAAATCAATAGACTTTATTGGCCGCGGGTAGCAACACCCCTTCCAATAACAGCTCCAGACTTAGGCATAGAAAATAAATTTGAAATCCTGACCCAGTCTAAATTCAATGCCTCTACTGTCTATGAATGGAACATAGATGGTATGTCTGAATACAACATCTTGAATTTGCTCCAGCAAATGACCATGGCAGCAAATGCTTACAAAACCCAAACTGGAACCCCAGACAGAGCTATTGCTGAACTCCTCATTGCAGGATTCTCAGGACAGCTCAAAGGATGGTGGGATTATCATCTCACGAACCTACAAAAAGCTGAGATTCTAGAATCCATACAAACTCAAGAAGATGGTGTGCCAATTCTTGATGAGTTAGGCCAACCAATCCCAGATGCAGTAGCCACCTTGATAGTGACAATCTCCTTACACTTCGTAGGTGACCCATCTCATCTTAAGGATAAAAATGCCGAACTCCTTTCAAATCTTAGATGCAAAAAACTGAGTGATTTTCAGTATTACAAAACCACTTTCCTTACTAGGGTAATGCTTAGAGAAGATTCTAGTCAACCCTTTTGGAAAGAAAAATTCCTTGCTGGACTTCCGATTCTTTTAGGAGAAAAGGTTAGGAATAAAATTAAGGAAGCATTTGGAAATCAAATCCCGTATGAAAAATTAACCTATGGTGAACTAGTCAGTCTCACTCAAAAAGAAGGTTTAAAAATCTGTCAGGATTTGAAATTACAAAAACATTTGAAATGGGAAATGAGAAAAACTCGCCAAGAGTTAGGATCTTTCTGCAAACAATTTGAAATAGGAACCAAAAATCCTACTCCAGACTGTGGGGGAAGTTGTAGCAGAAAACCTTACAAAAAATCATCCCAAAAATACAAAAACTCTACAAAACCAGAAAAAGATTCCTATTACAAAAAACCTTCAAAAAAGACTAGCAAACCTAGTCCTCAATCCAAAACAAAGTTCAAAAATTGGACTTGCTACAAATGTGGTAACAAAGGTCACACTGCAAATTTTTGCAAATTAAACAAAAAACTTCATGAGTTGCAATTAGAAGAAGAAGTTATTAATAAAATAACTGCTCTTTTAATTGAAACTGAAAGTGAGTCCAGTAACTCTGAACCCACAGAAAAAGGATTACAAATTGATGAATTAATCACAAGTTCATCATCCAGTTCAGAAAATGAACTGTTTATAAAACAAAAATTGAAAATCAATGTTCTTTCAAAAGACCAGAAGTTACTCTTAGAAATCCTTACACAGGTTGAAGATTCTCAACTACAACAGGAATTTTTAGGAAAACTTTTAAAAACCTTTGAAGAACAACCAATACAAAAACCTTCTATTCTGCCCTCTGTTTCAAAAAACACATATGACCTTACGGCCATATTGGGTAGAAAGAAGACTTCAAAACAACCAACTGTTTCAGTCCAAAGCCTCCAGGAAGAAATAACAGCTGTTAAGATTGAACTTAACGAGCTTAAAGAAAAACAGGCACAGGACTCAGAAACACTTCAAAAATTACTTTCAAAACAAATCAATGAAGAAATCGAAGAAGAAGATGAAGAAAATACTTTACAAATTCAAAATATTGAAAAACCTACAAAAGAATTTCTCTTCATTCTTAATGAGATTTCTTTCAGAAAATATTTGATTAGAATTTCGATAGTTTTTTCAAAAGATTTCAAAATCGATACAATTGCCTTATTTGATACAGGTGCAGATATAAATTGTATTAAAGACGGCATTGTTCCAGAAAAATTCCAAGAAAAAACTACTGAAAATCTTTCAGTTGCAAACAATTCCAAAATCAAAATTAATTACAAAACAGAGGCTTCAATAGCCAGTTCAAATCTTCTTTTACAAACTTCATTTGTTTTAATAAAAGATATCAGTCATAGTGTCATTTTAGGGACTCCTTTCATTAATTTGATTACTCCCTACAAAGTCAACTATGATAGCATTTCTTTTAAAACAAAGAATCAAAATCTTGTTTTTCCTTTTGTTGAAAAACCCAAAACAGAGAATTTGAATATCATAAAGGCTTATTCCATTTTTGATAATCAAATAAATGTTTTGGAACAGGAAACAAGACCGCATTTACAAAAAACACGATTCTTTTTAAACAAGCTTGTTTTCAAAAATCAATTTGATTACTGCTTATTACAAACTAACCCTCATGAGTTTTTGCAGATGACAGAATCACCCAACAATGGAGATTTAGTCCATTTTGGACCAATAGTCCTCTCCAAAACTCCTGCTCAGAAATTCAGAATTAATGTAGCCAGAACTGCATATGTTCCCTCAGAGAGGCACCAATGTTTATTAGATAATCTTTGGACTCTAATACAAAACAAACGATTGGGAGTTTCAGCTCTCAATGCACTTTGTGTTGAGTTTGAAGAAGCTAATAATTATGTGGCTGACCTCCTTAGCAGAATTAAATATCATGAGGATCATATCATAGTAGCTCAATCATTCATTGAGTTTTTACAAAACCAAATTTTATACAAATCCATTACATCCAGAATTAGTCCATCAGATCCATCCACTTCTAACCAAAATCATTACCTTGAATTACAAAAACAGGAATTTGAAGGCCTAGGATCCCCACTGGATTCTAGTGTAAAAATTCAAAGACGAAGGACTGAAGGCCTAGGATCCCCACTGGATTCTAGTGTAAAATTACCATTGGCCCCACTGGTCAATGTGAAAAATTATCACCACAGTGAAGTCCTTTTTGCTTCACTTGGTGCCAATAGGTCCTTAGCACATTTCCAAACCCGTTGTCTTTCGAAGAAATTCAGACAACAAGTTCTCAACGGTCTTCCTCAAGAGATCATGGCGAGATCCTACAAAATATCATCCAGTCCAGA
Organism: Hevea brasiliensis; assembly: GCF_030052815.1. Taxonomy (NCBI): domain Eukaryota; kingdom Viridiplantae; phylum Streptophyta; class Magnoliopsida; order Malpighiales; family Euphorbiaceae; genus Hevea; species Hevea brasiliensis. Next base: position 14,809,001 of record NC_079500.1, on the reverse strand, counting down.
ATTAAAGAACAGCTGGATGTTTTCCAAAAAGGTCTCAACTTTACAAAAAGCAATCAGCAAGGTCAAAATGGATGGTCATGGGAATGGGAGTACTACTCAAAACCCCGTTTTCACTGCACTCAGGAACGTCACAACTGCGACCTCTGTGCTATCAAATTGTGAACACGGCTTAGATTTCAAGATTCCCCGCTTCAAAACCACTCAGATGTCTAGTACCCGGTATCTAGACGCCCGAGAACTATTCAAATGGGGTATGTTAGCTGGAGTCCGAGTTACAAAATCTGATTGTGAAATGACAAGGTTTTTGGGAAATAGAGTCCTTCAAGAAGTCAGAAGACTATTATTACTCCAGAAACCAGTCAACTTACAAATAATTTCAACACCTCCAGAAGTATTAGCAAATGGAGAGCTCCAACAAGCAATCCATTACTTCTACCTGGATACAAAACTTCCTCCTCTCTATCATCTTCCAGATTGGCCATGCAATCATGAAGATTATTTCGTCCAACTCAACAAATGGCGAGCAAAGACAGTCGTTGACAACTGGCGAAAATATAGATATCCAGAGTATATACTAGTCCATACAGGTACATATTCTCGGATATTCGTTCATTACGAACATTTGCCGAATCCAAAACCCTTTCACATTGAAACCCAGTATGAAAATTACATGGTTCAATATGAAAGCTACTACGACTTATCTTCTGTCTCGTCCGATGATGAAACAAGTGATGATGAGGAAACATGGCACAACCTACAAAATATGTTGGAAGGCTAACACGAGTGGTCCAAGCTCCACTCCGATAAAAAAAAAAAAAAAAAAAAAAAGAAAAGAAAAGAAAAGAAAAGAAAAGATTTAAGACCGGCAAAAGAAATTTATGGCGGCAAAATTATCTATCTTGCTTTTATTCTCTTTTCTACTTTTATTTTTACTCTTTGTAAATTTGAACTTTTACCTTTCTCTTTATTCTCTTTTGTAATCATTTTTACTTTGTTTTCTTTTACTTTATTTCAAAACCAGACAGAACACTGTTCACCTGTCATATATTGTACTGTTCACTTTTTACTGTTCACACGTGAAGGCATCAAGTGGCAGACACTGTTCAAACTTTCCAAAATTACAAAAATGCCCCTGGACCCTTCTATTTAAGGAGGCATTCATCCAAGGCAAGAGGAGTTTTCTTTGGAACTTCAGAGCTTTTACAAAGGAGCAAAAGCCTCTCCAAGCTTCTCCATCCCCAAGCATCTCAAGTCCTAGAGAGTCCTCACCGAGGTTCAGAAGGAGCAAGAAGGTCGATTTACTTCCCATCTAGCCCTACCTCTACCTCACCTACAAACCTACAAACCCTGTACTTCCTTGTAGTAGATCTTAGGAAGCTCATGTGTTGAGCAACCTTTGTAAGTCCTACCCGGAATTACATCTCCAAAACCTTTGTACAAATCTTACAAAAATTTATAAGATTTTGAAGTAAGTTTTCTTCAATTTCTTTTACAAAGTTTCAAATTTATTGCTTTAGCATGCATATGGTCGGTTCAACCGCCTGATCTGCATAAATATACGTATATATGTTCATAACGGACTGGCTCTGCCGCCTATTGAATATATACATGTATATTCATATTTAAATTTCAAAGTTTAATTTTTATTTTTGTTAAGTATATATATTCTTAACGGACTGGCTCTGCCGCCTATAGAATATATATATTTCTTTTTTAATTTTCATTTCTGAAGATTTCTTTTCTTTGTGCATTTTGTTTATTTCTTTAATTGTTTATATATTGTTCAAGATCTAGATTATTACTCCTTCCCTGTTAGCTCATCCCCCTTTCGATTCTTTGGGTTCACATTAAAGAAAAGAAGATCTTTGGTATCCAATTCCAAACAAAAAAGATCTTTTACAAAAACTTCATTCTGCATTTGTATTTTCTAAATTTGATATGAAATCAGGATTTTGGCAAATACAGATTGATCCAAAAGACAGATACAAAACTGCATTCACAGTTCCCTTTGGACAGTATGAGTGGAAAGTCATGCCTTTTGGCTTGAAAAATGCCCCATCAGAGTTCCAGAGAATTATGAATGAAATCTTTAATCCATATTCAAAATTTTGCATAGTCTATATAGATGATGTTCTTGTGTTCTCGGAGTCAATTGAACAACACTTCAAACACTTGAGAACATTCTTCTCTGTTACAAAACGAAATGGCCTTGCTATTTCAAAATCAAAGATTTCTCTTTTCCAAACCAGAGTTAGGTTTCTAGGTCATTACATTTCCCAGGGAACTATTACTCCAATAGAGAGAAGTCTAGAATTTTCAAACAAATTTCCTGACAAAATCTTGGATAAAACCCAACTACAGAGATTCTTAGGTAGCTTGAATTATGTCTTAGATTTTTGTCCGAATATTAACCGTCTAGCAAAACCCTTGCATGATAGGTTAAAGAAAAACCCTGTTCCATGGACAGATCATCACACTGAAGTGATCCGTCATATCAAAAAACAGGTCCAAACCATTCCTTGTCTGCATTTGGCAGATCCATTAGCCCCTAAGGTAGTCGAGACAGATGCCTCAGAGTTAGGTTATGGTGGAATTTTAAAACAAGTTCAAAACGGAAAAGAACAAATAGTTCAATTCCATTCTGCACATTGGAATGATTGTCAAAAGAAATACTCTACCATCAAAAAAGAGATTCTTGCAATTGTCATGTGCATACAAAAATTTCAAAGTGATTTATTAAATCAAAAATTTTTACTTAGAATTGATTGCAAATCAGCCAAAGAAGTTTTGCAAAAAGATGTTCAAAATCTTGCATCAAAACAAATTTTTGCACGATGGCAAGCAATTTTAAGTATTTTTGATTTTGAAATAGAATTTATAAAAGGAGATACAAATTCCATCCCAGACTTTCTAACCAGAGAATTTCTTCAAGACAGGCCAATGCCCAGAAAGAAAAATACCAAGGCTGAAGCATCAGCCTCTACAAAACCAAACCCTACAAAACCTATCATCTCTTCTGCAAAACCTATTCAAACTTGGGCAGACATGGTCGAAGCAGAAGAAGAAGATCAAACAAAATTTATTGAATCTCAGGCTCCAGAAACAGACAGCCAGATTCAAAAATGGATAGAATCACTGTCCAAATCTCCTGAAGTTCTTCAGGCTCTACAAAACATAACTCAGGCCAATCAGGCCCAGAAAGGTAAATCTACAAAACCTATTTCCAAAAACCAGGAGAAATGAGAGTCTTCCTCCCAAAAAACCCTTTCTCAAACTTTTCAAAACTGTTCTCAAGCCCATGAGATTTTACAAATAGATTTTCAAACCGATGTTTCCCAACCAAATTCTTCTCAAATAGTTTTGTCTCAAACAAAATTAAAAAAGAAGTCTTCGGAATGGATTACAAAAACCCATTTTCAAAATGTTTTGATCATAGAAGATGAGTTCTTACACCAAGATGCCTCTATGGCAATTTCAAAAGCCTTTACAAAAGGATGGCATTACAAACCTTGGGATCTTTCCAAAACCCGAGCCTACTACCAAGCAATACTTGAAATTACTGGCTCAGCAAAATTCAAACATTTTTATCTAAAAGAAAATCATGCTAATCCGGCTTATTCAACTTGCCACATTCAAAACGTCCTTAATCCTTCTGATTGGGGGCAAGAACTTACAAAACCAAAAATCTTCCCATTATCATTCCAAAACAAGATTGACCATTGCCAACATTTCAATTACTGGGATTACCAACAGGCATGGTACAATACCTTTCTCATACAAAATCACAAGAATAGTCATTCATGGCTGTTCTATTTCCAAAAAACATTTGATCCTTCCAAAACCCCTTCATGGTTTGCTCAGTGGTGGAAGTATTTTGGTGCACTACCTGAAATTCTTACACCAGAAATATCAGAGAGTTTAAACCTTTTCAAAACCCATTACAAACCCTCACCCAAAGAGAAAAGGTTTCCTCCTCTTCTCTTGTTCTCTTCAAAATTCTTTTTACCTTGGGTTCTTATCTAGTTTTTAAATTCCGACCCCAAGAGGGATTGAATACAATCATCAGAAGGTTCAAGGTAAAATGGTGGGATTCATTTAATATCCCAGAAACAATTACAAACCAAGGAGTAAAATCCTGGCTTAAGGGAAAAAACCTTTTGCCACCAACTCCTATACAAAACTTTTCAAATCAATTGTTTTTAGCCCAAAGATCACATGCTATGGCAAGATTAGTAGGAGCTAAAAATGATGAAGAATATTTTGCAATAATGGAACAATTATTGCAAAACAGAACCAATTCATCTGCAGCCAATTCTGACTCAGAACCCATCATAGACTTGGGAGATGATGATGAAGAAGGTTGTGGTACCTCTTCACAAATACAAAATCTGTTGTAAAAAGAGTGGTCCAAGCTCCACTCCGATAAAATAAAAAAAAAAAAAAAAAAAAAAAAGAAGGAAAAAGAAAAGAAAAGAAAAAGAAAAGATTTAAGACCGGCAAAAGAAATTTATGGCGGCAAAATTATCTATCTTGCTTTTATTCTCTTTTCTACTTTTATTTTTACTCTTTGTAAATTTGAACTTTTACCTTTCTCTTTATTCTCTTTTGTAATCATTTTTACTTTGTTTTCTTTTACTTTATTTCAAAACCAGACAGAACACTGTTCACCTGTCATATCTTGTACTATTCACTTTTTACTGTTCACACGTGAAGGCATCAAGTGGCGCATAATCGCTCAAACTTTCCAAAATTACAAAAATGCCCTGGACCCTTCTATTTAAGGAGGCATTCATCCAAGGCAAGAGGAGTTTTCTTTGGAACTTCAGAGCTTTTACAAAGGAGCAAAAGCCTCTCCAAGCTTCTCCATCCCCAAGCATCTCAAGTCCTAGAGAGTCCTCACCGAGGTTCAGAAGGAGTAAGAAGGTCGATTCACTTCCCATCTAGCCCTACCTCTACCTCACCTACAAACCTACAAACCCTGTACTTCCTTGTAGTAGATCTTAGGAAGCTCATGTGTTGAGCAACCTTTGTAAGTCCTACCCGGAATTACATCTCCAAAACCTTTGTACAAATCTTACAAAAATTTATAAGATTTTGAAGTAAGTTTTCTTCAATTTCTTTTACAAAGTTTCAAATTTATTGCTTTAGCATGCATATGGTCGGTTCAACCGCCTGATCTGCATAAATATACGTATATATGTTCATAACGGACTGGCTCTGCCGCCTATTGAATATATACATGTATATTCATATTTAAATTTCAAAGTTTAATTTTTATTTTTGTTAAGTATATATATTCTTAACGGACTGGCTCTGCCGCCTATAGAATATATATATTTCTTTTTTAATTTTCATTTCTGAAGATTTCCTTTCTTTGTGCATTTTGTTTATTTCTTTAATTGTTTATATATTGTTCAAGATCTAGATTATTACTCCTTCCCTGTTAGCTCATCCCCCTTTCGATTCTTGGGTCTCCTTAGTATCAGAGCCTGGGGGGGAAAAGGTTCTATTTAAGGTTCGGATTCACATTTAAACATTTTGAGAGGTTGGTAAGATGATCTTAAGGTGATAAGACAGCTTCTTTAGAGGTGTAAATAGGCCTGGGTTGTAAGTCCCGTGTTTAGCCGAGAGGGCGTTTTAGGGCAGTGATTCCTGGTGCGGTTACCTCACTTAACTCAAAAGATCAACCTGGTAAAATTCTTTAAGTATGAATCCAATTTTCTGTAGGACAGTTTCTTCTTCAAACTCTTCTACCTCGTCCTCCGAGTCGAGAAAGATAGTTAATAGTGAGGAAATAGTAATCGAAAATTTTGAAAAATGTATAGATAATTGGGAAATTCCAAAAGTACAAAAGGATCAAATCTATCAGACTACCAAACTTAATTTTTTCAAAACTGATTTCACAATTAAAACTGAAGAGAGATCTTTAGATTACAAAACCTTTTAAGACGATTTATCTTCTGTCTCAACAATCCTTACAAAAACACAGTGAAAAACAATACAAATACATCCACATAGGTTTAGTTCAAGTTGGAATTAAACCGCTTACAAAAAAAAGGTTGGACACCTCAATCCTAGCATTTCTTAGAGATACTAGATTCATAAACTTTCAGGACTCCTTGCAGAGATAAGTAGAGTCTAGTTTGTTCAATTTACCAATATCTTTTGATTGCTATCCAAATTTTCTTGTTTCCTTAAGCAGCGGTAATATTACAAAATCCCTTGTTTTACAAATCAAAACTCACAATTACAAAATGCTTGAAGGATCTATTCCTCTTGCACTGATTTACAAAATCCATTACAAAGCTATGGTTTCTGCCTTTGCAACAAAACATAAGTTTCAAAGTAAAAGAGGAGAAACTTTGCTTTTACAAACTGATCTTACAAAATCCAACACTGTAATCCCTAGATCTATCCAATGGAAGGACATAACCCTACCAGAAGAATGGATTTTAGAAGGTGCAGTAGAACCGGAATCTTCAAAAATAGTTGAGCCAAACGTTCAACTTAGGCAAGTAACCCAGTATGATGATGGAAGAGTCAGCCTTAGCTTTAATGAAGCCTTAGGTTTTGGATGATTCCTCAACATCCAAAGATCTTGTTGACATAGGAAGAGTGTCGCGTATACCTTCTGTCATTAGTTTGCCTGTTACAAAACCAATTGAAATACAAAATATACAGCCTAGGTATTCTACCTCAGACTTACCTAGCTCTTCTAGGTTTTCTACTTCAGAAATACCTAGATCCACTTTACAAAACATAAATTACTCTACGAATGTTCCACATCCAGTTTATACAAATTTACAAAATGAGTCTGTTCAGGATGAAACCCAAACAGAGTCAGAACCTATTTCTCCTACCTTTTCAGCCATTACAGAAAATGTAAACCATGAACTTAATGTGCTTGAAAAATAATTTGAAGTAGACAGACAATATTTGCATGATGATTTTTATTCTCCTAAAAATCATAAAAAGCAAATATGGTTTTTCAAAAATTTCACTGGTCGAAGGGAAGAAATTCAAAAGAAATATTATGACTTTGTACACCAACACAGAGTTCATATTCTTTTCTTTGATTGGTTTGAGATGTATGCTAAAGAGCACAACATTTCATATCCATTTTCAAAAACTCCAAAAACTTTCAAAAAATCAGTTCCAGTTTCAAAACCTTCTCCAATTACAAAACCTAAACAACAGGAGCCAGAAGATAATCGATCAGAGTTCATTGCAGCTCTAAAAGATCTTCTAAAGAAAGCAGAAGAAAAACTGTCTGCTAAACCAGCAGAAGGAAAACTGTCTGTTAACCCTGTTAAGAATTCAAAACAACAGGTTTTAAAGAAACAAAACCCTCAAGAAACCCTTGAATTACAAAACAAATCTCTTCCAAAACCAATTCCAGATTTACAAATGGAAAGTGAATTCAAAATCTCTGAATCCACTGATAAATCATTACAAAAAGAAGAATTAGTCATTCAACATTTGAGTACTAATCCTTCAACTTCCCCTCCAAACTCCATCCAAGAGTCTGGAGAAAATGCGCCTTTACAAAAAGATGGATTAGTTAATAATTCATCCAATTCAGATTCTAAAATTGAATCAGAAGAAAATGCAAAAAATGTCAACATGCTTTTAAAAAATCAAGAATTAGTCTTAGATGTTTTAAAGCGTGAAGAAAATCCTGAAAATCAAAAAAAACTACAAAACCCTCCAGTCCAATGCCTCCAAAGAGAAATAAAAATCACCAAAAATGAGCTTAAACAGCTTAAAGAGAAAAAGGCACAGGACTCAAAAGCAATCCAGCTTTTGATTTCAAAACCCCGGGAAGAATCTGAGAAAAATAAAGAAAAAAGTTTGGAAACTCAAAAACCTCCAGAAGATTTTCTTTTCATCCTCAATCAGATCACCTCCAGAAAATATTTGGTACAAATTACCATTGTTTTTTCCAAAGATTTCAAAATCAATACAATTGCCTTATTTGATACAGGAGCAGATTTGAACTGTATTAAAGAAGGAATTGTTCCAAAGAAATTTTATGAAAAAACCACAGAAAAACTTTCAGCTGCAAATAATTCAAAAATGGCTATTAGCTATAAGACAGAAGCCTCCATAGCTAATGGTGATTTTCTTTTCAAAACCTCATTCGTAATTGTTCAAGATATTCATCATAGTGTAATCTTAGGGACTCCTTTCATTAACTTGATAACTCCCTACAAGGTTAACGATGATAGTATCTCCTTTAAAACTACAAAACAAACTCTTGTTTTCCCTTTCGTTACAAAACCAAAAACAAGAAATCTCAATATTATAAAAGCTTGTTCCATTTATAATAATGAGATTAATGTTTTAATAGAAGGAAAAAGGCAACACTTGTTGTATTTACAGCAAGATGTTTCTTTAACAAGAATTGAAAAACAATTACAAAATGATTTGGTAAAAAAGAAAATTTCGGATTTCAAAACCCAAATTGAAAGAGAAATTTGTTCTGATTTACCAAACGCCTTTTGGAATCGAAAACAACATATGGTAGATTTACCATATGAAAATGATTTCAATGAAAAACAGATACCTACAAAAGCCAGACCAATCCAAATGAATGCTGAACTAGAACAACACTGTCGTTCAGAAATTTTGGATTTAAAGAAAAAAGGATTAATTACAGAATATACATACATATATAAATATACATATATACATATACATATATATATATATATATATATATATATATATATATATATATATGTATATATATATATATATATATATATATATATATATATATATATATATATATATATATATATATATATATATATAAATATACATATTTATATATACATATATATATATATATATATATATATTTATATATATATATATATATATATATATATATATATATATATGTATATATATATATACATATACATATGTATATATATATATACATATACATATATATATATATATATATATACATATACATATGTATATATATATATACATATACATATGTATATATATATATACATATACATATATATATATATATATATATATATATATATGTATATGTATATATATATATATACTTTAAATTTTAAATTGTCATAAGCTCTTTATTTTCTTTTCTTTCCCTTTTCTTTTCTCTTCTTCTTTTTCCTAATTCAAATTCATAAACTTGTAGTTTTAATTTATGTTAATTATTCCATTCTCTAAATTTTAAATTTGACATTTAGGTCAAAATTCACTTCTAGGGGGTGAAATGACCAAAATGCCCTTCATGATGCATATCGGGTTATTTTTATTATTTTTTGTACCAAATAAATAAATTCTCTAAATTTTTCTTTATTTCCTCTAAATTTTTTCAATATTTTCCTAACATTTGTTCCTTCAATTTATGCCTCCTTATTATAGTTTAAGTGTAGTTCCAGACATTCTGACTGTTCGAACAGACATTAGTCATCGGAACAGTAAAATGTACGGACTACCTACGGTGAGGGCGTTACAGATATGGTCTAAAGATATTATTGTACATTTTTTAAGTGTAGGTAAAAAAATTTTGAAAATTAAAGCTTAATTGCTTGGGGAAAAATAATAAATTAATATTTCATCTATTACCATATAGGCGGTGCCTCGATTTAAACGATATTGGTCTAACGGTAAGTACGATTTTGTTGACAAGAGATTGAAGGAGTATAATTAACAAATGGATTGAGTGATTGCTTGTGCCTTAGCCTAATTACGGGATAATCCACAAGATCGTTCAGAAATGATTCCGGTAATTCCACAAATAGCTTCATATGTATTTTCAAATTATGTAGAATTGACGAAACACCAAGGTTGGATTACACCAAGGTTTAGCTATAAGTCCTTATCTTTTTACATTAGTTTTAGATGAATTGACGAAACATATACAAGAGAGTATCCCTTGGTGTATGATGTTTGCGGATGATATAGTTCTGATAGATGAGACACGAGAAGGAGTTAATAGAAAGCTAAAACTTTGGAGAAGTACTCTAGAGTCAAAGGGCTTTAAGTTAAGTAGAACAAAGACAGAATACATGCATTACAAGTTCAGTGAAGGCCGAACTGATGATAGAGAATGAGTTAGTTTGGATGAAGTGGTACTGTCCCAAAGTAATCACTTTAAATATTTCAGATCAGTCCTTTAAGTAGATTGGGGATGTGAGAAGAATGTTAGTCATAGGATTAAAACCGGATGGTTGAAGTAGAGATGTGCCACGAGAGTTTTATATGATCACAAGATTCCCAATAAGTTGAAAGGAAAATTTTACCATACAGCCATATGACCGGCCATGTTATATGGTAGTGAATATTGGGCACTGAAGGAGTCGTATGTGCCTAAGATAAGAGTTGCGGAGATGAGAATGTTAAGGTGGATGAGTGGCCATACTAGACTAGATAAAGTCCGTAATTAGAGTATTAGAGAAAAGGTAGGAGTGGTGCCAATTGAGGATAAGTTGAGAGAAGAGAAATTGAGGTGGTTTGGTCATGTAAAACGTAAACGCACAGAGGCTCCAGTTAGACAAGTAGAGTACATTAGGTTAGAGGATAGTTAGAAAAGAAGAGGTAGACCTAAACTGACTTGGAGGAGAGTAGTACAACACGACCTAGAAGTATTACAAATTTCTGAGGATTTAACCCAAAATCATTTAGAGTAGAGAAAGAGAATCTATATAGCCGACCCTAAAAGTCGAGTTAAGTTGAGTTGAGTAGAATAATATTGATAGATGTTGAGTGCTCTGAATAAATAGTAATGTTGTTCATTCGCTACTTAGTAATCTGTATTTGAGCTAATATTCTAATCAACCCCAATTTGCACAATGCTTTTACATTTATGTTCAAGGAGATAGTTGAAGCTCTAAAAGGAAATATTAATCGGCAAGATCTCTGCAAAAGGGAACAACAGCTAAGTCGAGGACTAGGGACCAAGCAAAAGCCTTTAAGCAAGTTGAGCCAATCCTGGAGATAGAATCCCCGCCCAAGCCCGAGATTTTGGCAACTTGAGGTAGGCCTCAAAAGGAAGTTTAGCATGTTATAGAGCCAACATCCCGCCCGAGGGAACAATCCCGAGATTTTGGCCAATTGAGCCTAAACTCAAGCAAGAGTTGAGCATAGGGACACCAATCCTACGTTGAAGGCTTAGTGCTCTTTGGATGAGTGATTCAGTTTCAGCTTTTAACATTTTAACTCAGTCGTTTAAGATGTTAATTGTCTTTTACAAATATTGTATATAGGTTTCATCAAACATAACAATAATATATATTATATAAATGGTCGTCCAAGTATAAATAGTTCCAATCCAAAAAGTCTTATAAACTTCAAATTTATTACTGAGTGTACCACGCTTGTGATTAATTTGGAGAGATAGCCTTGTTTTACTCTAGTTTTGACTCCTTGCACCAATATTCATAATTAAATATTATCTCTAATTAGAAGTGTAAACGAATCGATGGTAGGTTATCCAATGGTGTATCATAGGGTGCTGTCTCGGACTCAATGGTCTGTCCCTTTCTATGAGATTGGGTTAAATCGCGGACGTCAACTGATGATCTGGGCCTCAAGCCTATGAGAACTATGATTGTCATACTCGAAGATTTCTCATTTTTTACAACTTAATTCAACTCAACTAAGCTTTTATTCCAAAAATTTGAGGTCGGCTATATGGATTCTCTTTCTCCACTCTAAACGATTTTTTACAATAAAAAAAAAACTTCAATTCTTAAGAAAAATGAGTTTGGATTGGAGAAGGATATATAACAAATTTACCAATATAATCAACTCCACATTAATCTCCAAATCCCCCATTTTAATCTCTCCCACATAACATCTTATTGCAAATACAAACCCATAATCACAAGAAATAATCTAAATAATAATATTCTAAAAAAATTAAATAATAATAATAATCTAAATGGAAATGTACATATTTGAATTTGTTCAAATCGCTCAATAAAAAAATTAACTTATAAACTTCTTGGTCACAAATAATTTATGATTTAATTCTCAAACTCTAAACAATAATAAATAAAACAAATTTAATTTAAAACAAGAATAAAAATCAATTAGAACAATAATGATAGTATTTTAACTTAATTTAAAGCAACTTTACTGAAAATGCATTTAATTAATTTAACTATAAAGGGAGAATTGCAATGATAGCATTTTTTAGACCATTGGATTTGAGCAAAGAGATGCTTGAAAGACACACCATTGGATTTGAGCAAAATAAATAATTCGAAAATTAACATTTTGTATGAAAATTATTATTATTATTATTATTACTATTCTCAATCAACCATCTATAATTAACAAAATTAAAAAAATTGCTACAATTGAAAATACTAGGGGTGTATTGGCAAAAGATAACGCTTGAAATAAATGTTCTTTCAAGATATGCCGTGTCCTGTTACTACCAGAATTCTCAGCAAGTCCGATTTGCGAGTTTAATGGAATATACTTTAAATTAATAACTTGAAGGATAACAGATTATAAAGTCTGGCTTCTACCCAAATGGTAGATTAGCTGGTTTCTTTTTTCTTACTTTTAAGTGAAGTAGATTTTTCTTTTTTTTTCTTTTTTTTTTTTTTTTGTCGATATGTGCATGGGAGAAGGGATCGATCTGGGACGTAGCTCTAGATTTATTGTGCCCTTGCCACTAGACCAAAGCCAGGCGGGCAACTGAAGTAGATTAGCTGGTTGACTATCATTAATATGACATGTGATGTGACACAAATATTCTACACTAAATGAGGCATGCATAAGCATTTGTAACAACATACTTGAATGATTAAGTCTGACTCAAACCACTTAAACAGTCCAAAGATACCACACGCTAATCAATATTGACATTCTCATGATTATATGTGCTCTACTAATAAGAGGATTATAAGATAAATTTTAACCATTATTTCTAAATTTATATAATTAAAACACTACATACTTTCAACTTAAAAATATAATATAAAATTTCATCAATTTTTAAATTTTGCACGGTAAATTTTCTCTTACCTCTAATAATTAGTTTTCCAGTTAGACGTTAACCTGGACAGTTCCAGCATAATGCTTAGTTCTCTTTTATTTTTTAAGCCATGTATAAATTGAATCCTTCTTCTCTATATAGAGAAAATAATTTTTTACATGTAAAGAGAATAATTTTATAATTTACACAAGAAAGGAGAGAGAAATGCCGACTAAGCGCCACGCTGGACTTGTTTACTTTAGCATCTAACTAAAAAATCATTAATTGGAACTTAGAGGAATTTTACTGTATAAAATTTAAAAGTTAAGGAAATTTTATGTTACATTTTATAGTTGAAGGACTGTAATATTACAACCATATAAATTCAGGGACAATTGTTGAAATTTATTCTCTATTTTTATCACCTACTTCCAAGCAAGTATAAGTATCTCTAAGCAGCCTAATAATGTGAATTCTAAATTGAGAAATTTTTTTTTTCTTTCTCCTTAGAGAAAACCAAAGAACGAGCCTTCATTCAAATATTAGAAGGTAAGAGAGTATGTCTTATCTTTCTTCGATTCACTGACTTAATCATCAGAGTTTTCTCATTGGAGAAACCATGATAATCTTCTTCTTGTCTCACAGGCATATATCTAGGGGCTCACAACTTTCCAACAATATCAATTGAACACTTTCCTTTAAATCCTAAAAGGCCAACTGCACAAGCCTAACTGTGTCAACCTAGCGAGAACCGCCAAAAAAGCCAAGCGCACCTACTTGAAGCTGCAACCACCTCCAAATCTTAAAGGTATATATATGAGCTGAGCAAACTACGACACTTTGAGGAATTAACTCCCCTGAGCCTTAAAATGTGCACTTAAAACCTTGATGTCCCAAATGGATAATCTCCAAAGCAAAATACAAATAGTGCAAAAGGAAGAAAGGGAATTATCATGCGAAAGAAATGAAAACATTTTTTTCAAATGAATTTATCAATGTAATAATCTTCAAATTTTGGAGTTTGGAGGTCTCAGGAAGACTTTGATTTTGCTGGTGAATTTAGTCATTTCATCAATATTGGACGTACATTCCATGTTTAATTCAGGGTTTCATCAACGTTGACGAAGCTTGCCTATAGATTATGGTACAGGCTGAAGAGGCACTTGATATATTCTATTCAAATTTAAAAATACATAACCTGAAATTTTTTGAAGGATGCGGCTATAGTTATAGATAGCTCGAACTCATATGAGGATAAACATAACAATCATTAAATTAAATATTTACATTTAGATTTATGTATTCATTATATGCATTTTAATTAATTTTGTATAAATCTTAATACAAATATTTAATCTAACGGTTAAGATCTAATTTATATTAGGCGCAACCTTTTGAGATAGAGTAAACAAGTTTCTAAGCCACTAGTGGAGATTTCTCATTTCTTCACTCTTCTCTTCTTTAATTGGCCCTGTAAGACTGGCAATAGCCTAAAAGTTTATTTGATGGGATGCCGGAGCTTGGAATGTATGCTATACAGGAAAGCAAAGATGGGTTTTCGCTTTCAGTTTCACTCCTTGGCTTGCGCCTTGAGTACCAACGAGAGCATTCGAGCTCTTATGTATATTTTTTATTAATAAATTATATTTTATGCATATATAGATGATTAATTATTTATATAAATAAGTTTAAATACTAAATACCAAACATATAAAATCTGAATTCAGTAAGATATTATTCACTAAATCTTAACTCTCCTCAAATTTAATTATAATAATAATTACATCATAAATAAATTTTATGAATTATATCTAAAAATTCATGTTGAAGTTTATTCTAACTATATCCTCCTCTCTCTCTATAGGCCTGTTTGGCATTGATGTTGAAACTGCTGTTGAGAAAATCACTTTTTTAAATATACTAGTTAGAAAGTATTAAAAAATAATTAAAAATTAAATTTGATCAGTTTTAATCATAAAAATAGTAAAATAACAAAACAGCTTTTTCCAAACTGCTTTTTTCAATAGCATCTAAAATTATGCTTTTATTCAAAAAAGCAGTTTTAAGTTCTGAAATTCAATGCCAAATAGAGCTTATATCTCCCTAGTCAGCAGCGTTTCAAGGCTTCACACAATTTCTCCACCATGGAACCGTGGGCTTGCAGTGTGGCAAAGTCTTTTCTTTTTTTATTTATTTATTTTTTTAATGTGTGACAAAAACTTGTAATGATGAGTCTTCCGACTATTCTTCAACCTTTTATTTTTGTAACCTAATATAACGAGGGCTAAAAAATAGTGCTTCTTCTCTCATATAAAAGTGGATCCTTCCTATAATATAAAGAGTGAGTCTCACATGATTGTGAGAAATAATATATAAACACTTGGCGCACCTAATAATTTCTCATGTATGAGTGGATCCATGCAATAACGAGCGAGAAAACTGGAGGCAATCAAGGCTTTAGACAATTTCTCCATCCAATGACCGTCGACAGATGGGCTTGCTATGGGGCAAAGACTTGCAAAGACAAGCCTTCCACACTCTTCAACCTTTTCTTTTTATTTTTAATCACTGCTTTTAAATTCAAAATAAATTACATCTTCCATTTTTTTAAAAAATTATTTTAGGTTAAAAAAATAATAAAATCAAAAGCTAACGTACTCTACAAGAAAGGAACCTTCCCTTTCTGTTCTCCCTAACTCTTTGGTTACGTTGAAGAAAATGAAAAGAGGATAAAAGTAAAGTGCTATATCAATGACTTAAAATTTTAGTAGAATTTAAAAAGACTTTTTTGTTAATTAGAGTGTGAGAAATGTTTTCAATAAGTTATGGATGATTATTTTTTATATTAGATAAAACTTTCTATAATGCTTACGTAATATAGTTAAAATAGCAAATATATTTTATTATATCTAAAAAGAAAATAAGAGCGATTAATTAATATATTTATTATGAGAAGTTTAATATAATTAAGGAAATGCACATCATAATTTAAGAGTTTTAATTTTTTTAATATTTTATAATAACTTTGCTTTAAATATAATTTCTTACTAAACAAAATAATATAATAAAATATATATTACATATGAAAATTAACTTATGCTTCATTTTGTTGTCCTTTCTTATTAATTAATAGCTATGTCAATTTAATTTAATTTTTATTTAGATCAAGATATCTTCTAACTTTATTTTTTATTTTAATTAAGATACCACTTATTAAAATTTATTAATAATGAAATGATAATTTTTCAAATTAAATTTTATTTGATCAAATTTTATAATTTATTAATAATAAAATTATAATTAAAGATTTGAATGAAATTTTGACTCAAAATTATTCAGTTAAAATTCTTTAGTTTGCATCTTTGCTTCTACTATCAAAAAGCAAATATTATTAATTTAGACTTAGGAAGGTAGCGGATGATATTGTTCTGATAGATGAGACACGAGAAGGAGTCAATAGAAAGCTAGAGCTTTGGAGAAATATTCTAGAGTCAAATGGTTTTAAGTTAAGTAGAACGAAGACAGAATACATGCATTGCAAGTTCAGTGAAGGCCAAACTGGTGATAGGGAAGGAGTTAGTTTGAATAGGGTGGTACTGTCCCAAAGTAATCACTTTAAATATCTAGGCTCAGTCCTTCAAGTAGATGGGGGATGTGAGGAGGATGTTAGTCATAGGATTAAAGCCGGATAGTTGAAGTGGAGACGTGCCATGGGAGTTTTATGTGATCGTAAGATTCCCAATAAGTTGAAAGGAAAATTTTACTGTACAGCCATACGACAGGCTATGTTATATAGTAGTGAGTGTTGGGCACTGAAAGAGTCGTATGCGTCTAAGATAAGAGTTGCAGAGATGAGAATGTTAAGGTGGATGAGTGGTCATACTAGACTAGATAAAGTCCGTAATGAGAGTATTAGAGAAAAGGTAGGAGTGGTGCCAATTGAAGATAAGTTGAGAGAAGGGAGATTGAGGTGGTTTGGTCATGTGAAGCGTAGACACACGGAGGCTCCAGTTAGACAAGTAGAGCACATTAGATTAGAGGATAGAAAGAAA
Source organism: Hevea brasiliensis (assembly GCF_030052815.1). Lineage (NCBI taxonomy): Eukaryota > Viridiplantae > Streptophyta > Magnoliopsida > Malpighiales > Euphorbiaceae > Hevea > Hevea brasiliensis. The sequence continues at coordinate 14,791,964 of NC_079500.1, read as the reverse complement.
AAAAGGGGTAGACCTAAATTGACTTGGAGGAGAGTAGTACAAAATGACTTAGAAGCATTACACATTTCTGAGGATTTAACCCAAAATCGTTTAGAGTGGAGAAAGTGAATCCATATAGCCGACCCCAAATTTTTGGGATAAAGGTTTAGTTGAGTTGAGTTGAGTTGAGTTGAGTTGACACTTAGGAAGGTACACATCTTTAACATATTCATGGCAATTTTATTAAAGCATTCTCTCACGCTCCAACGAAATTTCTCTTGGACTTTTGAAAGGTGATGCCCACTTTACCTAACCTGCCGTCTTTAAGCCAAGAAAAAATATTTGAAAATATTCCATCTAAACAATGAGGCTGCCATACCCTATAATCTCGTCTACAGGAAACGATGCCTCTTTCTCTCTCTCTATAAAGTCTGAACATTACCCTCTCTCTTTCTCTGGAGTCCTCAACTTCTCTCTCTCTCTCTCTCTCTCTCTCTCTCTCTCTCTCTCAACCCTAATCATAGTATTGTATTTACTTGCAATCTCGATGGCTTGCGTGATGAATTGTTTCAGAAGCAACGAGGCAGATCACCGCTACCGACATCGCAGTATAGTTCCATAGAGGTTCTTGAATTATACTTTTATTTATGAGATCATGACAAAACTGATCCTCCTTTATTTTATTTTTATGGGTTCCATTTCTTAGTCCTCTAGTTGTCTAGATGTTTGATGGATAGGGAAAATATATACTCTTTTCTCCATCTCGGCCTTCGTTTTTTCCAGGTCTTTAATAAAATTTTCTGGTGTTGACTTACTTATATATGGTAGTGAGTGTTGGGCACTGAAAGAGTCGTATGCATCTAAGATAAGAGTTGCAGAGATGAGAATGTTAAGGTGGATGAGTGGCCATACTAGACTAGATAAAGTCCGTAATGAGAGTATTAGAGAAAAGGTAGGAGTGGTGCCAATTGAAGATAAGTTGAGAGAAGGGAGATTGAGGTGGTTTGGTCATGTGAAGCGTAGACATACAGAAGCTCCAGTTAGACAAGTAGAGCACATTAGGTTAGAGGATAGAAAGAAAAAAAGGGGTAGACCTAAATTGACTTGGAGGAGAGTAGTACAACATGACCTAGAAGTATTACACATTTCTGAGGATTTAACCCAAAATCGCTCAGAGTGGAAAAAGCAAATCCATATAGCCAACCCCAAATTTTTGGGATAAAGGCTTAGTTGAGTTGAGTTGATTTACTTATATGTGTGTGTGTGTGTGTGTTCTAATTCTAGCATTTTGTTTCCTTTCACTTTGAAAAGGATTTACCTCACCAAAAGGCTCTACCTCACGAGATGAATTTGGGCTGAGGCAATATAGCTACAATGAACTAGCAGAAGCAACTGATAAGTTTTGCAACAGCAAACTCCTCGGCAAGGGTGGTTTTGGTCTATTCTTCAAGGCAACACTAGGTGGCAAAAAATTTGCCATTAAGAAACTTAAAATTGGTTGGGATGAAAGGTCACAGTCGAAAGAAGAATCGGAGAAGGAGATAAAGGTTGTTAGCCAAGTGAGTCACAAAAATCTTGTTAAGTTGCTTGGATACTGCATTGAAGGAGACGATATATTGCTTGTTTTAGAGTACGTTCCAAAAAAATCTTTGAGACATCATTTACATGGTGAGTCCTTTTGTGCTCTGAGACATATACAAATAATAATATGATGTTAAGATCGATCTTACTCACAATAAATGACATCGTAGGAGAGACGACTTTGGAGTGGGAAAATAGAATGAAAATCGCCAAAGGCACAGCTGAAGGGTTGAAATATTTACATGAAAAATGTGATTGTGCTATTTTTTTCCTTTTTTTTCTGTTATTAATTTATTTATATCTAAAAGTATTTGTTCTGTTCATATAGGTACACCCAAAATCATTCATCGTGATGTTAAGGCCGATAATATACTTATTGACGATAAATATGAGCCAAAGGTAGCATATACAAGCATGCCAGGATTTTTTTTAGAAGATATTAATTTCATATTTGGATATCAATTTTATTATATTTATTTGTCTTTCATATTAAATTATATGCCACAATTTAAAGAAAAAAAAATGCTACAATAAATATGTTAAATCTACTTAGATTATTTTTCTTCAGGTCGCAGATTTTGGGCTTGACCTTCTTTTTCCGGAAATTGGTAGCTTCACTCACATCATTAGATTAAACAAGGGAACTGAAGTGTAAGATGTTTTTTTTTTCTTTCTTTTTTTTTTATTTAAGGGGTTGAATACATTAATATTATAGTTTGATTTGAAATACTTAAATAAAAATGAAGAAAAAGCCTCTTTTTGGGGCTTCTCGATGAAAGATTTTCATTTTTTGATAAAAGTTTTTAATTTGGTTATTAAATGCAGTTATGCAGAAACAGAGCATTATCCTTCTCAAAATGTTGCTAAAAAGTCATATGTTTATTCCTATAGTGTGGTTCATCTAAAGCTAATAATTGAGAGAAATACTTAGCTTGAAGGCACTGATATGGTTACTCGTTCAATCCAGTTTTGTGGATCCAGAGCATTGTCCTCAAAGAGACTTTGAAAAGTCGGATGTTTATTCTATGGTGTGGTTCTTCTAGAGCTAATATCTAGGAAAAAAACTAAGTTTGAAGACACTGATATTATTGCTTGGGTATGACACTCATCTATAATAGTTAATACCTTTTGAAATTTATGGATTCTTTCAAATCTCTCAAACTAAATATTGCTTTTCTCTTATCAAATAAAGGGAAAATAATGGTAGAAAATTAGCTCTTGATCAAAAAATAATAACTACTTGTATTTATTGATTTTCAGGCAAAACCTCGGATTCAATGTGCTTTGCGCAACGAAGACTATAAAAATCTTGTCGATTCCAAATTATTGCAAATGGATTATAACAAAAAAGAAATGGCAGCAATGATTTCTTGTGCTGCAATTTGCATATATAAACCTTCAAATTCTCGTCCAAAAATGAATCAGGTCAAAATTCAAGTGCATTATTACTTGGCATATTTCATTATTTTCACTATTAATTATTATTAAAGTATTTTTGAAAATATGTAAAAGGATAGCTTGATTGGTCTTTTACTACCTTTAAAAGATGTAAAAAGTGAAGAGATACCATTGGACATACATTAAACATTAAAAAAACAAAAATAGAGATATTACATTCGTGTATAACCTTTTCACTATTGCTATGCCATGCAGATAGTTTGAGTTCTTGAAGGATATATGTGTATAGAAGAAATATGAAATGAGAAGAATGACAGCATATTCCTGAAAGGTACTACATGTGAATTTCCATCTCTTATGGAAATTTAATATGCTACACACACGATTGCCATAAAAATTCATATATAAAATTTCCTCTTTTCTTTGGATCAACTTATTTGTGATTCTCCTTTAACAAATCCTATCTTTAATTATATCACTACTCTAATTTATCATTCTATTCCTTTACCAGATAATCCTGAGTCTAGTGGATCTTATAATATTGAGCCCAATGGATCTCAGAAACTAAAGCCTCATGTCAGTTCAAAAGCTAATGAATCTCATAATTTTGAGCCTAAGGAAGCTCATACTGTTGAGTCCAATGGATCACTAGAGCCGAAGCCTCTTGTCAGTTCGGAAGTTAATGGATCTCATAATGTTGAGCCCAATGGATCTCAGAAGCCGAAGCCTCTTATCAGTTCAGAAGTTAATGAATCTCATAATGTTGAGCCCAATGGATCTCAGAAACCGAAGCCTCTTGTCAATTTAGAAGCTTATAATGGCATTGAACAGAGGCAATTTACTTATCGAGAACTCGCAATCGCAACCAATGGTTCCTCCGATACCACTAATGGCACTGAGAGGTTTCAAGATCATCAGCAGAGGAAAATTAATTTTCAAGAAGATTATCAGCCTAGAAGATTTACTTATCAAGAACTGACAATGGCAACTGGAGGTTTCTACGAGGACAACCGTCTTGACGAGGGTGCTTTGGGCCAAGTTTATAAGGGAGACCTAAATGGTGAAAAGGTCGCAGTTAAGAAATTTAATAATCCTAAGAAGCAAGAAGAAGAATACACAAAGATGAAAGCTATTGCTAGTGGATACCATCACAAAGATCTTGTTAACCTTATTGGATGCTGCGAAGAAGGAGCCAATAGACTGCTTGTTTATGAGTTTGTTCCGCAGTGCAAATCCTCGAGACATTATTTTGATGGTATGCCCCTACCGAACTTGTACTATTTTTAGCAAGGCTTTGCAGGAAACTATTCTTGTGGTGTGATATCCAAAGACCATGTCTATCCCAAAATCTGAAGACAATAGCCCATATTATTAATCCAAAAACAATCTGTAAGGCATTAGGTTTCTAGCTGTGGGTCTATATTATTAATCCAAAATCTGAAGACAATAGCCCATATTCTATTCCTTTTTGCACTTTGGAATATTTACTTGGACATTTCGGTTTGCGATATGTTGTCCTAAAAATTAAATATATGCTTTATATATTTTATGTTCTTAATTAAAGTGAATACGTGGCCTGCAGAACTAAAGCGTTTAGGTAAGGACGGTTGTTGGTGCATATTTCATGGAGCTTGCATACGATCGGCAGAAGCCTTGGCAAATGAACGTGCGAAAGGTGAGTAATTTAGGCCTTGGCTACTAAGCCTTGATCTGTTTCCAAATTTAAGGTGTTTATATCTGATTTGTGATTTACGTATTTTCAGAAAATATTTACTCGTGACATATATCAGTGCATTGGAAGGACGCATTTTTTTCTTGATGATCATTGTGAGCTCAAGGTAATAATTACACATATTTGGGCATTTTATTTTATATATATATATATAAAAGAAGTTTTGAAGTTTTAATATCTTTTATATTTATGCCGACGATCTTAACTGCATTTAACTTCACATAAAAAGAAGTTTAATTAATGGATGGTCAGCTTGTTATTCAGTATATAATTAATTATACATATATCTCCATGTAATTGCTGACAACAGCAGACAATTATGATCTGTATTTTTATAAATCTTATGGTCATCAATTTGTATAAGCCATTTGAAATGGGAATCATATTAATGGATAAATTTGACGGTGGAGCCATAAAGTTTTTTTTTTTTTTTAATTAGATTTGATGTTGAATGTGTCACTCATATACTGGAAGATTAAACTATATAAACAAACTGTGTTTTTGTCTTTGATATTAAAACTTATTGGATGCAATAAATTTACTTGGGTCATATTTGTTCAGATTGCAGAGTATGGACGTGAAAAGTTTTCTTCACATTTCAAAGTTACTCGTAACTCCGCTAGGTAAAGATGAAAATTCTATTTTCTATTTTGTTGCCTGAGCTAAATTAAATTGCAGCCATGTGATGCACTTTTGGCATATTAGGAAAAATTATATATATATATATATATATATATATATATATATATATATATATATATATATATATATATATATATAATAAAGGAAGAAAACCATCTTACCATATTTACAACTTAGGGGAATATTTGCTGAACTTCTTCTCATATTTTAGCACTTCTTGCATTTTCAAATGCAGATGTATGGCTTCTGAATATACTAGTACCCTTGAGTTCACCGAGAAGATTACTATTTATTCTTATGGTGTGATGCTTCTGGAGATGATAATTAGAGAAAAACATTTTGATGATATAGTTCAATGGGTATGTACTTGTTGCTCAATTAATATAGTCTATAGATATTGTTATACATTTATAATGTCTAGGAAAAAAAAATTTGAAAATTAAAGCTTAATTGCTTTGGGAAAAAATAACAAACTAATATTCATCTATTCATATGTAGGGTGTGCCTCAACTTAAAAGAGCTTTGTCCAACAGAAACTTTGATTTTTTGGACAAGAGATTAAAGAAGCATAGCAAAATTGAAATAAATCGAATGATTGCTTGTGCCTTAGTTTGTTTCCATGATAATCCACAAAATCGACTAAAAATGAGACAGGTAATTCTACAAATAGCTTCACATATTCAAATTATGTAGAATAATGTTGATAGATGTTCAGTGCTCTAAATAAATAGAAGTACTGTGTTCATTCGCTAATTAGTAGTCGGTAGTTTGAGCTAATATTCTAATGAACCTCAATCTGCACAATCTTTTTACATTTATGTTCAAAGCAGATAGTTGAAGTTGTTAAAGGAAAACTCGATCTGCAAGATCTCTACAAAGGGGAACAACAGCTAACAAAGCAAGTTGAGCTAACCTTCGGCTTGGAATCTCTGCCCAAGTCCAAGATTATGGCAAGTTGAGCTTCGCTTCAAAAGGAAGTTGTGCAGAATGGAAATCTGTGCAGATATCTTAGATTTATTAGTATATTGTAAGGAGGTGAGTATTTTAGGCCTTGATCTGTTTCTAGATTTAAGGTGTTTGTATTTGATTTAGTGATTTTTGTATTTTCAGATAAATTGTACTCGAGGCATATACCGGTGCATTAGAAGTACTTGTTTATATATAGCCCCAATCCAAAAAGTCTTATTAACTTCAAAACACAAATGAATTTGGACCGGAGAAATTAACGCTCTCTTTGAGTGGGGTGAAGGAATGGTAAATAAGGGTAAAGAGGGATAAGTAACTATTATGGCCTCTGTTTGGGAAGAGGTGAGTTAATAAAGGGTAAGAATAAGTAAGAGTAAGTAAGGAAGTTGTGTAGAATGGAAATCTGCGCAGATATCTTGGATTTATTAGTATATCTGTAAGGAGGTGAGTATTTTAGGCCTTGATCTGTTTTCAGATTTAAGGTGTTTGTATCTGATTTAGTGATTTTTGTATTTTCAGATAAATTGTACTCGAGGCATATACCAGTGCATTAGAAGTACTTGTTTATATATAGCCCCAATCCAAAAAGTCTTATTAACTTCAAAACACAAATGAATTTGGACCGGAGAAATTAACGCTCTCTTTGAGTGGGGTGAGGGAATGGTAAATAAGGGTAAGGAGGGATAAGTAACTATTATGGCCTCTGTTTGGGAAGAGGTGAGTTAATAAAGGGTAAGTGTGACGCCCCTCACCCGTCTACAGTGTAGCTGAGCGATGAGTGTCACATTCGGTGCCGGAGCACCCTATCTTGTCTTGTCATGTCTATTGTAAATTTTAATATCATTTAAATCAGGTAATTTATATGTAAAATTTTTTTTTTATATCTTATTTCTGTGGAGACCCGGACAGATTCTCCTCTATTTTATTAGCATCTGGCGGGTTCCACTATCACCTGTTAAAATATTCATAGTCATCTCACATATTTCCATATCATATTCTCTTTTATCATATCATTCACAACTATTTATGAGATCTCAAAATGAAGTATCATCTATTGCATTCATATGGAAATTCATAGATAATAAATTACAAGTTTTCATTTCAATCTCAAGTTTAATTTCAAGTCCAAAATGAAATACATCATAAACTAGTAATTACATCATGACTAAACATAATGAACCAAAATACTAGTCTATACATGGGCCCTACCAAAATACAAAAGAGCGGTGACGTGATTCTGGACAATGGCGATCCGTCGAGCTGCGTAAGTGCACTCATCGGTGCCGCCATCGCTACTTGGATCGATCTCCAATACCTACGCGATGGAAAATCAACGCGCTAAGCATAACGCTTAGTGGTGCATAATTTATAATAACAACAATTTAACATATGAAATAATATCTGCAACTCATAATTTCTGGGTTTTTTATATTTTTATTGCTCTTTGGAAATAATTAACATTATCGGGATCTTTTATGATTACTTATTGTATTTTAAGTCTTAATTAATTTTTTATCAGTGCCCAAGAAACCTATAACAAATTATAAAAGCTGGATGCACGGGTATATACTGATTAGACAGCCATATATATATCCGATATCGTCATCGTGCACGAGGCGGTATCGGCACGAGACCATTGTCGGGCTTGTAAGGCCAGAAATAAATTAGGCACAATGGCCAGTAATTAGGCATATAGCCTGTAGAAAAATTATTCCAGACATATATTGTCAGTTCATGATTTTCTCGATGGCGATCGCTATCTGTAGTCCCTAATTGGTATATCAATTTATCCAAACTAAATAAATAAGTCTAGGTATACTATGGGCAATTAAACATTTTTAATTAATTTAGCACTATTCACTATTACTATTTTCTAGTACTGTTCATTGGTACCATTAATTTCATATTAATAGGACATTAGTCCTAATTTACATATTCATATCGTTTTTAATATTTAATTTTCTTTATGAGTATTTTAATTATCCTATATAGCATTTTTCCCATGAACCTTTCTTTAGGTTCATGTTGATGTGTTATTTTTATCTAGGAATTTGACTAGGTTAGGATGTCTATTTAGTCACTCTTCCTTCATAACAATTGCTCCTCTATGTTTAAACTTGAATTTCAGTTTTTGAATCACTGAATTTGGAGTTATAGAACTCAAGTTATGGTCAAAATACCAAAGGAACAGTATTTTGGATAAATTTCTGGGTTGGTGGTTTTAGTGACTCAACTTGTGCTAACAATTTGATTTGGTTAAAGGCAAAACTGGGTCAAGTGGTCTTCATGAAAAGTGTAGCCCTATGTCTAAGCTTTCCATTGATGAAATTTTAAGTCATTTGGACCAGTATAGAGAGAGTTATGACCAAATGAACACGTACTGTTCATTTGGTCATTTTCTGGATTGGCAGTTTTAGTGACCCAATTTGTGCTAACAATTTGAATTGATTAAAGGTAAAACTGGGTCAAGTGGTCTTCATGAAAAGTGTAGCCCTATGTCTAAGCTTTCCATTGATGAAATTTTAGGTCATTTGGACCAGTATAGAGAGAGTTATGACCAAATGAACACGTATTCATTTGGTCATTTTCTGGGTTGGCAGTGTTTGGTCATCCGGGTTTGGGCAAAGAGTTGGTCATGATTTTGACAGAATTTGGGCAGGGTTTCTTCTTGAAAAATGAAGGTTTGGATGTCCCAAAACACCTCTAATTAGCCTCATACCAATTGGAGTCACACATTATCAGTTAGGGTTCAACAAACACACTGGACTCATTGAGTCCCAACCTGCATAAAATTTAACACTCCCAAAATTCAATCTCCACCTTCTCCAAACTCCAAATAAGCATACATGTCACGTCTATTATCATCAATCTCAACACAATTAGGTCAAATTCAAAAATGTCACAAAATCCTCAATTTCAAGTGCACAACCCTAATTTCAAACATCAACTTCATATATATAACCATGAAATCAATTCCCACATATAATACCTTGTTAATTAACTTCCCTAACTAAACTAAAACCAACAAAATCCATCATTTTCATGGTTCCTCTAGGGCTGCTGAATTTAAGGGTTTCTTGCCCAAATTTTTCTTTTTAATTTCATGTAAATCTTCACTTGGTTTAGCATGATTTTCATGCTTAAAGAAGATATTAAGAGTTTTGAGCACTAACCTTTTTTTGTAACTTGTTAAACTTCACTTTCCTTGCTTCTTTTTGGTATCTATAGCTTCCTTAGGGTGTGGAGAGTATTTTTAATGAAGAGTATTATGGGTTTTGGTGAGTAAAAGCTTGGGAAATCAAGCTTGGAGCTTGAATATCAATGGAGGACTTGAGGGGCCAAGGTGGGTGGCACAAGGGAGAGGGAGAGAGAGAAGAAGTGGAGAAAGAAGATGAAGGTGGTTGGGGGTTTGTCTTATGTGGCTTATATATTTATATTCTTATTGTACTAAATTTTGTTTTTTTTTAAATGCCATAAGTCTTTTTATTTTCCTTTCTTTTCTTTTCTTTCTTTTTTTTTTTTCTTTCTCTTCCCGTTTTCCAAATTCAAATTCATAAAATTAATTTATGTTAATTATTCTATTTCCAAATTTTAATTTGACATTTAGGTCAAAATTCACCTCTAGGGGTGAAATGACCAAAATGCCTTTCATGGTGCTCATCGGGTTATTTTTATTATTTTATATCAATTTATAAATTCTTTAAACTTTAATTTTTTTTTTCTCTACATTTTTCCTATATTTTCTTAACATTTATTTCTTCAATTTATGCCTCCTCACTATAGTCTAGGTGTAGTTCCAGACATTTTAACTGTCCGAACAGATATTAGTCGTCGAAACAGTAAAATATACGGACTACCTATGGTGAGGGCGTTACAATTCATCCCCTCTAATAGAAATTTCATCCTCGAAATTTACCTGATGTGAAGAGCTGAGGGAATTGTTGCCTCACCGTTTCCTCGCTCTCCCATGTCGTTTCTTCCATGTTGTGGTGTCTCCACAAGACTTTCACTAGTGGGATCCTCTTATTTCTAAGTTCTTTCACTTCCCGTGCCAAGATTCTGACTGGTTCTTCTTCATATGTCAAATCAGGTTGCACAATTATCTCCTCTGCTGAAATGATATGTGAAGGATCTGATCTGTATCTCTTGAGCATCGACACATGGAGTACACTGTGGATCTTGTCCAACTTAGGTGGTAAAGCTAGCCTATAGGATACTGGACCCACACGCTCAATGACATCGTATGGACCAATAAACCTATGGCTTAACTTACCCTTCTTACCAAATCTCAGCACTTTCTTCCAAGGTGATACCTTAAGAAACACCTTATCGCCAACCTCATACTCTATATCCTTTCTCCTTAGGTCGGCATATGACTTCTGTCTGTCCGAGGCGACTTTCAAATTGTCTCTGATGAGTTTCACTTTTTCCTCTGTCTGTCTCACTAAATCCGGGCCTACTACTTTCTCTTCACCCATTTTTGTCCAGCATAAGGGAGTCCTACATCTCCTCCCATACAATGCTTCATATGGAGCCATTTTTATACTGGCTTGGTAGCTGTTGTTATAAGCAAACTCTACCAAAGGAAGATACTTCTCCCAACTTCCTTCAAAATCAATGATGCAGCTTCTCAACATATCCTCCAATACCTGAATCACCCGTTCTGACTGTCCATCCGTCTGTGGATGAAAAGCCGTACTGAAGTGTAGTCGAGTGCCTAAAGACTCCTATAGCCTCTTCCAAAATCTCGAAGTAAATCTCGGGTCTCGGTCAGATATGATCGATGTTGGCACTCCATGTAGCCGGACTATCTCATCTATGTAAATTTCTGCTAATCTCTCTAATGAGTAGTCGGTTCTAACTGGTAGGAAATGAGCTGACTTTGTCAATCTATCCACAATTACCCATATAGTATCATGCTTCCTCTGTGTCAATGGTAGTCCACTCACAAAATCTATTGTGATGCGGTCCCATTTCCACTCTGGTATGGATATAGGTTGCAACAACCCTAATGGAACCTGATGCTCAGCCTTAACCTGCTGGCATGTCAAACATCTAGTCACAAAATCACCAATTTCTTTCTTCATTCTAGGCCACTAATAATGTGTTTTCAGGTCTTGGTACATCTTGGTACTTCCTGGGTGCATAGCATGGAAGCTACTGTGCGCCTCTTTCAAGATATTCTTCTTCAATTCCTTATCTCTTAGTACACATATTCTGCCTTTATAGTACATGCACCCATCTCTTTTCAACTCATAATCAGTCTCCTTCTCCTCTTAAGTTTTGCCCATAACAGTTAGTAACTTGTCATCCCTTAACTGTGCTTCTTGTATTTGCTGTGATAAACTTGGCTTTACACACAACTCAGCTAAAAGTACCCCATCCTGTGCTAAAGACAACCGAGCATTCAATGCTCTCAAAGCCATCATGGACTTCCTGCTTAAGGCATCAGCCACTATATTTGCTTTCCTAGGATGGTAGTCGATCACACAGTCATAGTCTTTAAGGAATTCAATCCATCTCCTCTGTCTCAAATTAAGTTCCTTCTGAGTTGGCAAGTACTTTAGACTCTTGTGATCAGTGTAGATGTAACACTTCTCACCATATAGGTAATGCCTCCATATCTTCAATGCAAATATTATTGCCACCAATTTCAAATCATGAGTTGGGTAGTTCTTTTCATATGGCCTTAGCTGTCTAGAAGCATAGGCAACTATTTTCCCTTCCTGCATCAAAACACACCCAAGCCCATTGTGAGAGGCATCACTGTAGATCACATAGTCTTTCTCTGACTCTGGCTGTGTCAACACTGGAGCTTCTGTAAGCATAGCTTTCAGCTTCTCAAAGCTAGTTTGACATTTATCATTCCAGTCAAACTTTGCATTCTTATGCAGTAACTTAGTCAGTGGGGCTGCTATAAGGGAAAATCCCTTCACAAATCTCCAGTAGTATCCAGTTAACCCCAAAAAGCTTCTAACTTCTGTTACATTTCTGGGAGGCTTCCATTCAACTATTGCTTCAATCTTCCTTGGATCTACCCTGATTCCATCTGCTGACACAATGTGTCCAAGAAAGGATATCTCATCCAACCAGAAGTCACACTTGGATAACTTGGCATACAACTGCTTTTCTCGCAGTGTCTGTAGTACTACTCTCAAGTGTTCATCATGCTCCTCCCGGTTCTTAGAATACACCAATATATCATCTATAAAGACCACAACAAACCGATCCAAGTAGAGATGAAAGATGCGGTTCATTAGGTCCATGAAAGCTGCTGGTGCATTTGTTAGCCCAAACAGCATCATTAGGAACTCATAGTGTCCATACCGGGTCCTGAAAGCAGTTTTAGGAACATCTGTCTCCTTCACTCTCAACTGGTGATAGCCTGATCTGAGATCTATCTTGGAGAATACTCTAACTCTCCTCAACCGATCAAACAGGTCATCTACCCTAGGTAAAGGGTATTTGTTTTTCACAGTTGCCGGTAGTCTATACATAGCCAAAGGGTACCGTCCTTCTTCTTCACAAATAGCACTGGTGCTCCCCAGGGTGACACACTAGGGCGTATGAAGCCCTTGTCTAGTAGCTCCTGTAACTGAACTTTCAACTCTCTCAGTTCAGTAGGTGCCATCCTATATGGAGCAATGGACATTGGTGCAGTACCCAGCATAACCTCTATAGCAAACTCCACTTCTCTATTGGGCAGCAAACCCGGTAACTCTTCTGGAAACACATCCAGAAAATCACATACAGTGGGGATCTCCTGCATGCTTGGGCTAGTCTTCCTGGTATCAACCACATGTGCTAAGAAAGCCTCACAGCCCTTTCTTATCAATCTCCTGGCTGTTGTGGCTGATATGATGGTGGAAAGACAACCCGTTCCTTCACCCACAATTGTAACCTCATCCCCATCTACTGTCTGTAGTGACATCCTCTTTAGCCGATAATCTACTATCGCCTAATGACGTGATAACCAGTCCATACCCAATATCACATCGAACTCATGGAATGGTAGCTCAATCAAGTCAACTAAAAACTCATACCCTTGTATCTTTAGAGGACAACCTTTGTAGACCTTTTTCACCATGACACTATGGCCTAAAGGGTTTGTGACTTGTATGTCCTCCTCTAGCTCCTCTACTTGTACCCCTCTATCAACTGGTGGTGTGATACACACATATGAATGTGTGGAACCCGGATCAATCAATGCACATACTAGCAGGTCATAAAAAGAAAATGTACCTCTAATAACATCAGTTGGCTCTGGCTCATCTCAAGCTCTCATGGCATAAGCACGAGGTGCTACCCTAATCTCCTGCCTCTGGACTGTCTCTGTAGTAGGCCTCTATGATGTGCAAGCTGTATCAGGCCTCGCAGGTCTCCTACCCCTCTGTGCTGCTGGGGCAGACCTCTCCATCTGAGGTGGAGTAGTGGGAGCACTAGTGTTCCTCTATGGACAATCCTTCAGGAAGTGATCCGTAGACCCACATCTGAAACATCCACCTGTCAACAATCTGCACTCTCCTCTATGGGGTCTACCACAATGTACGCAAGCAGGTGGTGGGGCTGATCCCCGTGTAGCTGCACTAGGTGAACTACCCACTGATGCACCAGATTGTCCTCCTCCTCTCCTTGGAGCAAATGGATTTTTACGAATATCCCATTCGATTGAAATCTAATAAGATGAATTTTGGTATTATATAATTAGGTTTGAAATATATTTGAGTTTAAAAAATAATATTTGTAACGGATTCAAATCGATTTCAAATTTTACATATTGAATATCAATTATTCAAACTCGTTTATATAAATATTTAATTAAATATAAAATATATAATTTTTATAATAATATTTATAAATTTTTATATATTTTATTTTATATAAAATGAAATTTAAATATATTATAAAATTATTAAATTTTTAAAATATAAATTATTAATTAAAATAATTTTTTAGGTAAAATATTAATTAAAATATATAAAATTAAATAGATTTAAATTTTTTTAAATAAAAATAATTAAATTTGAGATAAATTTAAATAATTAAAAATAAATTTTAATTAAATTTAAAATAAATTTAAATTTTAATAATATTAATATAGAATAATTTTCAATATACCTTGTACACATTGCTATTCCTAAAATAAAAAAAAATAATTAAAAAAAAATGAAAAGTCTAACTTCACATCTTAATTTTCAAATCCACCCATTCTAATCTCCTCCACATAATTCCAATCTCATTCAAAACAAAAACACATAATTACAAAAAAATCAATCGAATTAGTAGTTATTGGGAAATAGCCCTCTGATTTTCCAACAACAACGATTTCAATTTGTTTACCAGTATATTACTTCCACTTTGAAACTCTACTCTTTTAATTTTTTATGAAAAAAATATTAAAAATAATCATAATAAAATCCAAAACTTAAAAACTCTAATATTCATTAACAGAACAACTACAGAAAAAACAAAACAAAACAAGAACAAATTCTGTTCAGCCAAACCCGAAACGGTTCCATTTACCCTTCAAAGCTTTTACCCAGAAAGAAAAACACAGAATCGGAAGGCACTTGAAAACGAAAACAGAGAAGAAAAAGCTGAATATTAGTCCAGCTTTATATACAGAGGAAAATTTAAATAAGGAAAAAAATTTAAGAAACGCTTCTCTTGCCAGGACGATCAGCTACTTTGAGAGTCTTGTCAATAAGTTGTTTGGCTTTTCTACTACGGATCTCAACCTTCACACTGGAACTTTTGTCCATTTTGATGTATGGTTTCTTCGACTTCTTCAAGGCTCGAACCTTTGATTTTATTGACTGCACTAGATTCTCTAGCTGGTTTGCCATTTGGGTTTCTATATCTCAAGAATTTAGCCGGCTATAAGAGAAGAGAATTGAGTTTTCTCTATGAATCTTGTTTCTTTTTTTCTGGCTTTTGTGATGCCTTCCCAGTTACTGAGTTTTTATTGATTTGAAGTTCAAAATTGGATTTGTCTTCTAAGATTATTACGATTTTGCCATTGTCTGGTTTCTTTTGACTTTCTTATTTGGGTTGGAATCAGGTGTACTTATGTGTATCTGTTTCTTGAATATGCACCGCACGATGGTGTCAGAAATGTAGAACAATATTGAGGCCGACAATTCTTGAAGTCTTTGGTTTTATACATTGAGAGTCAGAAATGAAGAACAAAAGCATGCATGGCCGACAGAATTCAGGAGTCAAAATATTGGTTTGTGGATTCACAACAAATTGAAACTCATAATTTAAAATTAGGTGCAATTGTATGAGAATAAATTTAATAATTATTAAATTAAATATTTATATTTAATTTTATATATTTATTATATATTTTTTAATTAATTTTATATAAAAGTTTAATGTAAATATTTAATTTTTTTTATTATAAAATTTGATTTTGAGATGAACTTATATTAGTTACGCTCTTTAAAATTTTATAAAAATTAAAGACGAACTTTCTTTTTCATGGTATGGGATGCTTGTGGGCAATTTCATTTCATTTTTCTATCTTTTATGTTCTGAAAAATAATTTATTATATAGAAAATATTTTTTATTGATCCTGTGTAGCTTAAAATGAGTATTGATTTTGATGAAAACAAAACTCAAATAGAATCTATCTAACTCAATTTTAGGTGATGTGTAGATTCTTTCTCTTATTCATGAAGAATCTTTGAGGTTGCATCAAAGGAGGAAGAGCACAAAAAGGCATCTCAAGATGAATTAAAGTTCAGAAAGAACAAAATTATGAAAGCTAAAACTCAAAGTAAAGGTATGAAAGTCATAGAGTTGGAAATTGAGTCTTAAGACTTGTGTAAAAAGAATAGATGAAAGTTTTAGTCAAATGGAGCTCAAAATTAAATTTTTCTTTCAATTATTTTATAAAATTTTCTCTCATCATGACCTTGGATATTGCTATTGGAATATATTTTTTTAAGGGCTAAATTAGATTTTTAAAGATTACAATTTGAAACAGGCATCTGGTAAATTAGTTTGCTAAAATATTAGTTTGCTAACTAGTTTACTACTGTCGCAAAAAATTTTATTAGTTTGCTAAATGATCAGAGTTGCTCAACTTCGCACAAAAAAGATAAAATAACAGCTATTTTACCTAGAACAGAGTGTATAACGTTCCAAAAAGGTTTCAAACAGTTTAAAATGATTTGGGACTATAAATACACCTTCTTTACTTCATTCTACACTTGATGAAAGCTTACAATTGCACTCCAATCTTGATTTTTCATTTATTGCTTTCATTCAAGAGCTTTAAAGTGTTTGAGCTACTATTGGCAAATCAACTCATCTCTTCTTTATAGTTTGATTTGTATTGAGTGAGAGTGAGTGTTAAAACATTAAATTGCGTTTAAGAGAGGTTGCACAAGCACCTATTGAAGCTTGAGAGTGTAAGTGCTTGAGATAGCACTTGTCAAGGGTTCAGGCTACCTTGGTAAAAGCTTAGTGTTGAAAAAGTTGTAAAGGGCTTTTGGTCTCTTGCCTTTAAAAGAGTAAATAGTGGAGAGAAGACTCAAAGAGGGTTCTTTAAAAGAGTGGATGTAGGCTAGTTAAGCCGAACCACTATAAAAATCATTGTGTTTGATTTCTCTAACCTTAATCTCTTTACTTTTGTGTAATTTAATTTCTATGCATGATATTAAATGTTGATTGAATAGATTGAGTTGATATACTTGAGGATATATCGAGTAGGTTGAGAAATCAGTTGAATATTTTGTGATGCATGTTATGTTAAAAATTGCTATAAATATTGATTAAAGCTTGAATTACAATTTAGGGACACATTATTGAAACACATATCACTTTCACTATATATAAAGGAGTACTTAGTTGAACAAAGCCACAATTTTTCATTAGGCTACAAGTAAGGGCCGAAAAACTGTAAAGTCCAATTCACCCCCCTCTTGGACTATTTTGCGACAACAAATTGGTATCAGAGCCTGTCTCTCTTGCTTAAGGTGTCACAACCTTGGAGTGATCCCCAATGGCTGGTTCATCTAGCAACACTACCGGTATACCCGCACCACTAGCTGAAAGCTACTCAATTACTAGACCACTACTCTTAAATGGCACTAATTACTCATTTTGGAAATTGAGAATGAGAAATTTCATACAATCTATAGATATTGATGCATGGAGAATTATTTAAAATGGTCCATATGTTCCTCAAAAGAATGGTCAAGGAAATACTAAAGTTCCTAAAAATGAAGATGAATATGATGACAATGATTGGAAGAAAATTTCTGTAAATGCTAAAGCTATTAATATTTTGCATTTTTTACTTGACCTTAATGAATACAATCATGTTTTAGGATGTCAATCTGCTAAGGAAATTTGGGAAAAGCTTGAGGTCACTTATGAAGGAACGGATGTCGTCAAGGAGTCCAAAGCAAACCTCCTTATCCGAGATTATGAGCTATTCGAAATGAAGCCAGGAGAATCAATTGCGGATATGAGTACAAGGTTTACAGATCTTGTCAATCTTCTCAAAGCACTTGGTAAAAGATTTGAGGAAGTTGAATTTGTGAAGAAAATTCTTAGATCACTTCCAAAATCTTGGGAAGCAAAGACTACAGTTATCCAAGATACCAAAGATTTTAAAACATTCACCTATGATGAACTCATTGGATCTCTGATTGCACATGAGATGGTATATAAGAAAGATGAAGTTTAAAATGAGTAAAAGAAGAAGAAAAGCATTACTCTCAAGTCAAATAAGGATGAAGATAAGAAGAAAGGAGTTGTACTTAAAGTTGACTCAAGTGACAACTCAAGTGCTTCAAGTGATGATGATGAAATGGCTATGCTTGCAAGGAAATTCAAAAGAGCTTTCAAGAAGGGAGGAAGTAAATACAAGAAATTCTTGAAAAAGTATACTCCCAAGGATAAACGTTTCAAGGATTCAAAAGAAGAAGTTGTATGTTATGAGTGTCACAAACTAGGACATATCAAGCCCAAATGGCCATTGCTCAAAAAGAAGAAAGGAAAAGAAGACAGGAGCAAGAAAGCTATGAAAGTAGTTTGGAGCAACAGTGAAGAATCTTCAAATGATGAATCAAGTGACAAAGAGACTGCTCACCTTTGTATGAAGGCATTTGAAGAGAAAGTTGAAAGTTCACAAAAGGAAGAAGAAAGTGATAATGAGGTAAACTCTCTTGAATCTCCTAATGTAGAGGAACTTGAACTTGCATTTGCTAAAGTATATGATGAGTATAGAAACTATAAGAGAAAGTGCACTAAAATGAATTTAGAAATTGAATCATTGAGATCACAAAATATTGCCATGTCCAATGTGTATAAAGAAAATAAATTTTATAAAGGACAAATTGATTTGTTTAAAGAGCTAGATTTGGAGTTGAAAAACTCAAAAGAAACTTGTGAAAAGCTCATTAAGAAAAATAAGGTTCTTGAAGCTAAAATAGAATATTTGACAAATGATTTGGCAAAATTTACAAAAGGAAAAGAAACTCTAGATGTACTTCTTGGAAACCAAAGAATTTCAAATGAAAAATATGGAATTGGTTTTTATGGTTTCATGAACTATGGTAAATACAAAAATCATTTCATTAAAAGCATCTACATCTTCCTTGCCTAATGTCACATGTTAGTATTGCAATAAAAGAGGTCATATGATTAGTTCTTGTGCACTTAGGAAGGGTCTCCTTAAGGTAAAGAAGGTATGGGTGCCAAAAGGATCCTTACCTAAGGTCACTAACCCCCAAGGACCCAAAGTTGCTTGGGTACCTAAAGCTAAATGATTAAATTTCAGATTTGTTTCAAAGGGATGAAGGAAAGTGAAAAATGGTATATAGATAGTGGTTGTTCAAAGCACATGACCGGTGAAAAGGATAAGTTTTCAAAAATCACAACGGTAGATGGAGGACCTGTGAAATTTGGAGATAAAGGAAAAGGAAAAATAATTGAAAATGGCACAATTGGAACCAAACCTTGCATTGAAGATGTGTCACTTGTTGAAGGTTTGAAATACAACTTGCTAAGTATAAGCCAACTTTGTGATAAAGGTTTTGAGTTAAAGTTCACTTCTTCTCTTTGTACAATCAATAACTTAGATAATGACACATTGTTCATTGCCAATAGATCTAATAATGTTTACTTGCTTGACATGAATAACTTTGAAACTAATCATGGTACATGTCTAGTATCTTTTGATAATTCTAGTTATTTATGGCATAGAAGATTAGGACATGCAAGCATGCATACACTCTCAAAATTGTCCAAGAAAGAACTTGTTAAATGTGTTCCAAAGATTAACTATGAAAATGAATTTCAATGTAGGGCATGTGCACTAGGAAAGCATACTAGAACATCTTTTAAATCTAAAAATATTGTTTCTACCACTAAGCCATTAGAATTGCTTCATCTTTATTTGTTTCGACCTGTGTCTCCTGCTAGTCTTGGTGGGAAGACATATGCCTTAGTTATTGTTGATGACTATTCAAGATATACATGGACATTCTTCCTTACTCACAAAGATGAAACTTTTGAGAATTCACATCTTTTAGTAAAATGGTTCAAAATAAAAAAGGTTTTTGCATCACATCTATAAAGAGTGATCATGGAACTGAATTTGAAAATCATTTATTTGAGAAACATTGTGATAAACATGGAATCAACCATAATTTTTCAGCTCCTAGAACACCACAACAAAATGGAGTTGTAGAAAGGAAAAATAGGACTTTGCAAGAAATGACTAGAACTATGTTGAATGAAAATAATTTGCCAAAGTATTTTTGGGTTGAAGCTATTAATACTTCTTGCTATGTGTTGAATAGAATTTTGATTAGACCAATTTTGAAAAAGACCCCCTATGAGCTTTGGAAAGGAAGAAAACCAAATATTTCATATTTCAGAGCATTTGGATGTAAGTGCTATATCTTAAATAACAAGAAGGATAACTTGAAGAAATTTGATGCTAAATCCGATGAAGGAATCTTTCTTGGGTATTCAACAAAGAGTAAAGCATATAGGGTGTTTAATAGAAGAACGTTAGTTATTGAGAAAACTATCCATGTTTTGTTTGATGAAGCCCTTCTATTAGAAGGAAAGATGTTTTTGATGATAATAATGAGCAGGGGTTTGGAAAAGATAATGTAAAATCAAGTCAAGAAATGGAACAAATTGATGACAAATATGAAGAAACTCAAGGAGATACCACAATAGATGTCCATAATGCCAACAATGATCAAATCAATGAAGAAATGCCAAATTTGGAAGAATTACAAGTGAATGAACCCCAACATGAAGATTTACCTAAAGAATGGAGATTCCATAGAAATCATCCCCAAGAAGACATCATTGATGATCCATCTCAAAGGATGATGACTAGAGCACAATTGAGAAAATATTTTGGTAATGTTGCCTTTATTTCACAAATTGAACCTAAATGTTTTGAAGAAGCTCAAAATGATGAAAGTTGGATTCTTGCCATGCAAGAAGAACTCAATCAATTTGAGAGAAACAAAGTTTGGAATTCGGTAACTAAACCCAAAAATCATTCAATTATTGGTACTAAATGGGCTTTCAGAAATAAAATGGATGAAAAAGGCAATATTGTTAGAAACAAAGTTAGACTAGTGGCTCAAGGCTACAACCAAGAAGAAGGTATTGATTTTGATGAAACCTTTGCTCCGATTGCTAAAATTGAAGCTATTAGAATGTTGTGTGCCTTTGCATATTACAAGGATTTTATGCTTTATCAAATGGATGTCAAGAGTGCATTTTTAAAAGGTTATATTGATGAGGAAGTGTATGTTACACAACCTCCGAGTTTTGAAAATCATGAGCATCCAAATCATGTTTATAAACTTACTAAAGCTTTATATGGTTTAAAACAAGCTCCTAGAGCATGGTATGAAAGGCTTAGTAAATTCCTTTTACAAATTGATTTCCAAAGAGGCAAAGTGGACACAACACTTTTTGTTAAGAAGCATCATAATGATATGCTCATTGTGCAAATATATGTTAATGATATAATTTTTGGTGCTACTAAAGAATCTCTTTGCAAGAAATTTTCTAAGATTATGCAGAATGAATTTGAGACGAGCATGATAGGGGAGCTCACATTCTTCCTTGGACTTCAAATTAAGCAAATGAAAGATGGCATCTTCATAAATCAATCAAAGTACATCAAGGATATGTTGAAGAAATTTAAAATGGAAGATTTGAAGAGCATGGGCACTCCTATGAGTTCAACAATTAAAATGGACAATGATGAAAAAGGTAAAGAAGTAGATACAAAGATTTATAGAGGTATAATTGGCTCTCTTTTATATCTTACTGCTTCTAGACCAGACATACATTTTAGTGTTTGCTTGTGTGCAAGATTTCAATCATGTCCAAAAGAATCTCATCTAAGTGCAGTTAAAAGAATCTTCAAATACCTCATTGGCACATACTCAATTGGTTTGTGGTATCCAAAATGTAAATCATTCAATCTTATAGGTTATAGTGATTCAGATTTGCAGGAAGTAGATTGGATAGAAAAAGTACCTCAGGTACCTGTCAATTTCTTGGTTTTGCACTAGTTTCTTGGCACAGTAAGAAACAAACTTCAGTAGCTCTGTCTACAGCTGAGGCTGAATATATAGCTGCTAGTAGTTGTGTTGCTCAAATTTTACGGATGAAACAACAATTGGAAGATTTTGGTTTAAAATATAATCTTGTTCCAATTAGGTGTGACAACACAAGTGCCATAAACCTGATCAAAAATCCAGTCCAACATTCAAGAACACAACATATTGAGATCAGACATCATTTTATTAGAGATCATGTTCAAAATGGAGATATCAAAATTGAATTTGTTACTTCTGAAAATCAACTTGCATATATTTTTACAAAACCACTCAATGAGGAAACTTTTGCAAAATTAGAAGGGAAATTGGCATGAGTGAACCACTTGCTTGAAATTCAATTCATATAGATTTAATATATTTGCATATTATCAAATGTGTGAGTAATTTGTTGTGATATTAATTTGCTAGGAAAACTCTAAATAACAGTAGCTAACTTATTTTTGTACTCATGAAATTAGTTTATTAAATTGTATGCTACTGTTGCGTGCCTAAAATTAGTTTGCTATAACGTGTACTGTTCAAATTTTAAGCTAAAAAGCGATTGTGTTTTGAACTTTCTGTGCGCCAATCAATGCACTTACCCATTGACATTCTCTTCGCTGTGTCAGATATATATATATATATATACATATATATACACATTTAAAATAAGAATAAAATTCAAATAAAACAAATTAGAAGAGGGAAAGCGTGAGACTCAAGAAAAATCAATTAATCAATCTTACCCACTGCTACACGAAACCTTCACCTATCAACTCGTTTTTTTTTCTTTTCCCTCGCCACACCCGACTCTCTCTCTCCTCTGCATTGATTTATGGTACTACTCTTATCAATTTTCTTGTCATTAACATTGACCCATTTTCATCAAAGCGCCTATCTCACTCTCTAATCATCTTAAAACTCTAATCCCTCATTCATTCGTCACTGCGCCAAAACCCATTTTAAAATTCCCAATTCTTCATCACCTCTGGTTCACCATCTATGGCTCACACCAAACGAAAATCCCATGCTACTGCTGTCTCACCGTCCTCTTCTTCATCTGAAGAACTCCCTGTTGCCGCATTAAAGAAGAGATTGAAAGAAAAGAGGAAAACACTAGTACCTGAGTTTGATAGTGTATCCTCTGACCCATCTAAGGAAGTCAAACCTGCGGTGATGGCACCAGAAAAGAAAAAGGGAAGGAAAATGCGTGGGATTGATATTCAATGCAAAAAGGGTGCTGCAAAATCATCGGGTTCTGTTGTTGACAAAGCGCTTCTAGACTGTAAGTTCATTAAATGGGAAAATTTTGATCAGGTTGATTTTCAATTTAAGGAACTCTTTGAATTTCAAGAATGGATGAATGTTTGTGAATGCACTGATGTTTACTACCCTAGACTAGTCCAAGAATTCTATAGAACTTTAAAAGTAGTTGATGAAGAAGACATATTTGAGGTTTCTTTGAATGACAGAGCATAGGACATTTCTATTGAATTGATTGCTAAAGCCTTAAAATTGCCGAATGATGGAAATAGAATCTTTGCTCATAGAGATGTTGCTAGAGTTCCAGGTTTTAATTTTACTGAATTTGAAAGTGAAGTTTTTCCTGCCAACACTGCCACTAGTGAAAAATCCACTAGCACTAAAGCCTTTCAGCACATTAAGATTATTCACAGTGTGGTGAATTATATATTTTGTCCTAAATTTGGCAGCTATGGATATTTGAGTTACTTGGATATGTGCATCATGTGGCATATTGTTAACAGAGTAAGAATGAATTTGGCATATCTAATTTTCAAGAATATGTGTAAAGCTTATGGGATTGGTAAATTACCCTATGCACATCTCTTAACTGCCTTGTTTGGAGAATTGGAGATAAATGTCTCTAAGGAGAGTTCTAGGGCAGATTTAATGGTGCTTAGAGAAATTCATTCTGATACTGATGGAAGAAAGAAACGTTTTGAAAAAGGTGGATCTTCTAAAGCTAAAGTTGATTCAGATTCCCAAAGTGAGATTATGAGTGAGCTTCAAGGGCTAAGAACATTTTTTAATGAGAAATTCAGTACATCAAATCAGTCTATTAAACTTCTGAGAAAATTTATGGATATTGTTGATTACAAAGTAAGTCATTTGCTTACTCAAAATGAGGAGTTAAAGAAACAGATTGCAGATCTTAAGCAGGCACAGGAAACTGATTTTGCAACCAAAGTTGAGACTGATGTACCTGCAGGTAACCCCTCTGCTCATGATGCTCATGTTTTTTATCATGGTAATGTTGATGAACCTGTTGCTGGGCATGTTAGTGAACAGGTTGTAGAACCTGTAGTTGAGCCTACTGTTGAAATTGAGAGTGAACAACTTGTAGAACCTGTAGTTGAGCCTACACAGAAGAAGGAAGACTCTTTAAAGGATCAGCAGGAGAGTGCTCCACCTAAACCTTCTACAGCTGAAGCTTCTCAGGCTAAGAAGAGCAAGAAAAGAGTTAAGTCTACGATGTCCAATCCATATCAGACTCTGGCTGCTGCCCTTCAAACCCCATCTGATGAGGATGAGTCATAGGAGCATGAGCCCTTGGTTGACCAAGTTTCTCAGCCACCTACTGCTAAACCCTCCAAGAAAAAGATGGTGCCTTCCAAAGCTATTCAAAGGAGTAAAAGGCTTAATGTTTAGAAAATGATTTTTTTTTTTGTTTACTAATATGTTTACTACTGTTGGTGAATGGTTTTTCAGTTTTTTACTATTTACCTTACTGATTTTCAGTTTGTGCTTACTTGGTTCTTTTTGGATTAATATCTCTTGTTTCTTTTTAGATGATGACAAAAAGGGGGAGAACGGAATGGATTGTGTGCTTTTGTTTTGGGAAATTGGATGTGTGCTTATATTTTGAAAATGGAAGTATGTTTATGTTTTAGAAATGTGTATGCAAACTATTATGGCTTATGTGTGCAAACTATTATGGCTTATGTGTGCAAACTATTAAGTTTAACATTTTGTATATTGAAATTGTGAATATCTTATGAACATGTTTTGTAGCATAAATTCAGGGGGAGTTTTGTAGCATAAATTCAGGGGGATTTTTTTTATAGCTGTTAATACTTTTATTTTTTTTGAACTTGTGTGCATACATTTAGGGGGAGTATTTTCCGCATACTAACATACTTGGATATACATAAACTTACGCACACTTGATGATTCAATTGAGTTTTGTCATCATCAAAAAGAGGGAGATTGTTAACCCCGTGTAGCTCAAAATGAGTATTGATTTTGATGATAACAAAACTCAAATAGAATCTATCTAACTCAATTTTAAGTGATATGTAGATTCTTTCTCTTATTCATGAAGAATCTTTGAGGTTGCATCAAAGGAGGAAGAGCACAAAAAGGCATCTCAAGATGAATTAAAGTTGAGAAAGAATAAGATTATGAAAGCTAAAACTCAAAGTAAAGATAATCAAGTTATAGAGTTAGAAATTGATTTTTAAGACTTGTGTAAAAAGAATAGATGAAAGTTTTAGTCAAATGGAGCTCAAAATTAAATTTTTCTTTCAATTACTTTATAAAATTTTCTCTCATCATGACCTTAGATATTGCTATTGGAATATATTTTTTTAAGGTCTAAATTAGATTTTTAAATATTACAATTTGAAACAGGTATCTGGTAAATTAGTTTGCTAAAATATTAGTTTGTTAATGTGTTTGCTAAAATATTAGTTTGCTAACTAGTTTACTACTATCGCAAAAAATTTCATTAGTTTGCTAAATGATCAGAGTTGCTCAACTTCGCACAAAAAAACAAAATAACGGCTATTTTGCCTAGAACGGAGTATATAACGTTCCAAAAAGGTTTTAAACAGTTTAAAATGATTTGAAACTATAAATACACCTTCTTTACTTCATTCTACACTTGATGAAAGCTTACAATTGCACCCCAATCTTGATTTTTTATTTATTGCTTTCATTCAAGAGCTTTAAAGTGTTTGAGCTACCATTGACAAATCAACTCATCTCTTCTTTATAGTTTGATTTGTATTGAGTGAGATTGAGTGTTAAAACATTAAATTGCATTTAAGAGAGGTTGTACAAGCACCTATTGAAGCTTGAGAGTGTGAGTGCTTGAGATAGCACTTGTTAAGGGTTCAAGCTACCATGGTAAATGCTTGGTGTTAAAAAAGTTGTAAAGGGCTTTTGGTCTCTTGCCTTTAAAAGAGCAAATAGTGGAGAGAAAACTCAAAGAGGGTTCTTTGAGAGAGTGGATGTAGGCTAGTTAAGCCGAACCACTATAAAAATCATTGTGCTTGATTTCTCTAACCTTAATCTCTTTACTTTTGTGTAATTTAATTTCTATGCATGATATTGAATGTTGATTGAATAGATTGAGTTGATATACTTGAGGATATATTGAGTAGGTTGAGAAATTAGTTGAATATTTTGTGATGCATGTTATGTTAAAAATTACCATAAATATTGATTGAAGCTTGAATTACAATTTAGGGACACATTATTCAAACACATATCACTTTCACTATATATAAAGGAGCACCTAGTTGAACAAAGTCACAATTTTTCATTAGGCTACAAGCACTAGCTGAAAAATTGTAAAGTCCAATTCACCCCCCTCTTAGACTATTTTGGGACAATATTTTTTATAAATATTTTTTAAAATTTTTTTATTATTTAATTATGATATTAAACTAATGATGTATATTTATATTTATATAAGTATTTTCACATTTTAATAAAATTATTATAGTTTACAAAATAAAAAATAATTTTATCTTTTAAAAAGAAAAAATTATTTTCTTTCAAAATAATTTAATTTTCTCTTTTGACTAAAATAATTTCATTAAATTATTTTTTTAAATATTTCAAAAGCTAAAAAAATTAAAAAAAAAATATTTCAAATTCTTTTATGAAACAAATGGAGAATTATATTTTCTTTCATTTGACATTGACAATTTTCTTTTTTCTTCTTTCATTGTAAATTTCATTATCAACATCATTACGGTAATTTTAGTCAAGGCTAAATTCTCTATACTAAATAGATCAATAATAAATAAATAAATAATTGTCTCCTATAAAAATACTAAGTAAATAAGAAATTCCTTTTATATTCTATCGTAGAATTAAATTTTATTTTTAATCTTATAATTAAATATTTATCTTGTAACTCAGAAGTTCATTCATCCCATTTAAGATTTTTTAAAAAACAATTAAAAGAAAAAGAGAAAAAAAAAAGTCTACTTTATAACCATTGTCAAATTAGCTAAAAAAAAGATTTTTTTTTTATTCTTTTATTTTTCTTTGAAAGCCAACAGGACATTCATAACCATTAATTCATATCGACAAAATTGCATCAATTTTTGAAGCAGAATTAAAATTAGTGGTATAAAAATAGCCAATAAATTCATACTTGAAAATATTTAAATTCAATTCACATAGAATTCAACACAGGGGCACCTACATGAGCCTAGAAGAAGCCATGGCCCCCAAGCCCCATGTAGGCTCACTATACAGGAAAGTTTTTTTTTTTTTTTTTTAATTTATTACTCTTCTATCTGCCTTTATTATTTATCATTTCAAATTTTTATATAATAATTAACAAAGTAATTAAATCACCTAAATTTTAAAAAAATAATTCATAACTTGACTAACTTACTCTTTATTTCATCTAATTAAGAGATTTAATAAGATAAATTTAAAAAAATTGTATAAATGGTTGTTGTATTTAGTTGAAATAAGGATAAAATTAGAAAAATTTAATGAACGCTTTTTAATTTTCTTAGAATGGCAGATAATTTTAAATAAAATAATTTTTTAAAAAACTATTAAGGAGCATTCTTAATATGCTTTTATTTTTATTTTTACTTAAATAAATATATTTAATTTTTTATTTTTATTTAAAACATGTTTGCTAGCTTTTTTACAAAATTAATGAATAATGTTTAAAAAAGAAATTAATAAATAAAATAGATTAGATTAATAATTTAGTAAATTTATGTTATTTTTGAAGTGTAATATTTAGAATGAAAATATTTTATAATATATTTTAAGTATATATAACTCCGCCTAAGTAATTTGCGCTTAGCCGGTCTCAAGCCCGGATAAAGGAGGAGGGTTGCGGTAGGTGACAACCAGCATAAAAATTTTGTCACACCCTATGATATGGATTCAAATGATATAAACGTTGGGGCGTCCTCTACTAACGACGCGCTACATCGGAGCCCGGGTGTAGTGATAAATATGCAAGGGTGTAGGGCGTTCACTGAAAGCGACGCGCCATGCCGGCGCCCGGGTGTGGTGTTAAGTGAGCAAGGGTTCCCACATCATGGACGGGTGTGGGTAAAGAAGTTAGTCCATAGGACAGATAATAGAACAAATAGTAGAACAGAATACAAGATAGACATAGAAAATAATAGAAGATATCATAGAAGGAGACCAATTAGGAAGGAACAGGATAGGAGGAGGATCAGGGTTGGTACTTGGAATGTTGGATCACTTACAGGAAAATTAATGGAGCTTGTGGATACCTTGGAAAGGAGAAGGGTGAATATTGCTTGCATTTAGGAGACTAAATGGGTAGGAGAGAAAAGTAAGGAAGTGGGTAATTCATGGTACAAACTGTGGTTTACCGGAAAGGAGAGAAACAAGAACGGAGTGGGTATAATCATTGACAGAACATTGAAAGATGCAGTAGTAGCTGTGAAAAGAGTAGGAGATAGAATTATACTAGTAAAGTTAGTACTAGACGGAGAAACAATAAATATAGTTAGTGCTTATGCCCCACAGATAGGACTAGACAGTGAGAGTAAACAAAGGTCTTGGGAAGATATGGATGATTTAATGCAAAGCATACCGAATAAAGAGAATGTTTTCATTGGTGGAGATTTGAATGGACATGTAGGAAGTGATAGGCAAGGTTATGAGAATGTTCATGGAGGTTTTGGTTTTGGCAGTCGAAATGAGGAAGGAAAAAGCATCCTGGATTTTGCTATGGCATACGACCTAATACTAGCAAATACCTACTTTATAAAAAGAGACTCACATTTAGTGACTTTCAAAAGTGGGCAACATAGAAGCCAAATCGACTTTCTCTTAACCAGGAAGACAAATAGAGCTCTATGCAAGGATTGCAAGGTCATTCCAGGAGAGGCTTTAACAAGTCAACATAGGTTGGTGGTCTTGGATGTCAAGTTTAGGAACAATTCAAGTAAGGTCAGAAGAAATAGTGTAGCTCGAACAAAGTGGTGGGAGTTCAAAGGAGTAAAGCAAGTGAAGTTCAAAAATGAGCTTCTCGAGTCCGAAGTATGGAAGCTAGATATGGAGGCCAATGATATGTGGATACAGATGGCATCAAAGATTAGAGAAGTAGCTAGAAAAGTACTTGGAGAGTCTAAAGGACATGGACCACCCTCAAAAGAGAGATGGTGGTAGAATGAGAAAGTACAAAAGGCAGTGAAGAGAAAAAGGGAATGGTATAAGAAATTACCTAAATGTGATAATAATGAGGCATATGAACAGTACAAGATAGCAAAAAAGGCAGTTAGTCAAGCAAGAGCACAGGCCTTTGAAAAGTTATATGAGAAACTTGGAACTAAAGAAGGAGAGAAAGATATTTATAGATTAGCAAGGAGTAGAGAAAGGAAATGTCAAGATCTCAATCAAGTTAGGTGCATTAAGGATAAAGAAGGAAAAGTGTTGGTGAAAGATGAGGACATTAAAGAAAGATGGAGAAATTATTTTAATGATCTCTTTAATAATAGTCAAAATGGAAATAGCGTGAATATAGATTATAGAACAATAGAAAAGAATGTAAATTATACTAGAAGGATTAGATCTTTAGAAGTAAAGGAAGCACTTAAGAGAATGAAAGTGGGTAAAGCCTGTGGACCCGATGAAATACCAATTGAAGTGTGGAAGTATTTGGGAGATATGGGAGTGGCATGATTAACTAAATTATTTAATAAGATTCTAAACTCAAAGAAAATGCCTGATGAATGGAGGAAGAGTATTTTAGTACCTATTTTTAAAAATAAGGGAGACATACAGAGTTGCTCAAACTATAGGGGAATTAAACTCATGAGCCATACTATGAAGTTGTGGGAGAGAGTTGTGGAGCATCGACTACGTCAGGATACTTCTATCTCTCTCAATCAATTTGGTTTCATGCCCGGTCGTTCAACTATGGAAGCGATCTTTTTCATTAGAAGCTTGATGGAGAAATATAGAGATGTGAAGAAAGATCTACACATGGTTTTTATTGATTTGGAGAAGGCTTATGATAGTGTTCCAAGAGAGATCTTATGGAATGTGTTAGAACAAAAGAGGTCTTATGAAATGTGTTAGAACAAAAGAGGGTATCTATTAGGTACATACAAGTATTGAAAGATATGTATGAAGGAGCAACTACTATTGTGCGTACAGTGGGAGGGGACACAAGAGATTTTCCTATCTCAATTGGATTGCACCAAGGATCAGCCATAAGCCCTTACCTTTTTACATTAGTTTTAGATGAACTGACGAAACATATACAAGAGAGTATTCCTTGGTGCATGATGTTTGCGGATGATATTGTTCTGATAGATGAGACATGAGAAGGAGTCAATAGGAAACTAAAACTTTGGAGAAGTACTCTAGAGTCAAAGGGTTTTAAGTTAAGTAGAACGAAGATAGAATACATGCATTGCAAGTTCAGTGAAGGCCAAACTGGTGATAGGGAAGGAGTTAGTTTGAATGGAGTGGTACTGTTCCAAAGTAATCACTTTAAATATCTAGACTCAGTCCTTCAAGTAGATGGGGGATGTGAGGAGGATGTTAGTCATAGGATTAAAGCTGGATGGTTGAAGTGGAGACGTGCCACGGGAGTTTTATGTGATCGTAAGATTCCCAATAAATTAAAAGGAAAATTTTACTGTACAGCCATATGACCGGCTATGTTATATGGTAGTGAGTGTTGAGCACTGAAAGAGTCGTATGCATCTAAGATAAGAGTTGCAGAGATGAGAATGTTAAGGTGGATGAGTGGCCATACTAGACTAGATAAAGTCCGTAATGAAAGTATTAGAGAAAAGGTAGGAGTGGTGCCAATTGAAGATAAGTTGAGAGAAGGGAGATTGAGGTGGTTTGGTCATGTGAAGCGTAGACATACGGAGGCTCCAGTTAGACAAGTAGAGCACATTAGGTTAGATGATAGAAAGAAAAAAAGGGGTAGACCTAAATTGACTTGGAGGAGAGTAGTACAGCATGACTTAGAAGCACTACACATTTATGAGGATTTAACCCAAAATCGTTCAGAGTGGAAAAAGCGAATCCATATAGCCGACCCCAAATTTTTGGGATAAAGGCTTAGTTGAGTTGAGTTGAGTTATATTTTAAGTATATATAAATATAAAAATACATATTTTTCATTATGAGTAAATATAGATAATTAATAAATTAATTTATAATTTTCTTCTGCCACTCCAAAAATTATCATCTAGCTCCCTTATTGTTTCAAGTCAAGTAATTTGAATAGCAAGTTTAAGCATTACATGACTTAATTAAAGTAGTTTATGAACCTAATCAAATAAATAACAATTTATTATAAATTCAAACCAAAACTTA
The DNA here is from genome assembly GCF_030052815.1 of Hevea brasiliensis. NCBI lineage: Eukaryota > Viridiplantae > Streptophyta > Magnoliopsida > Malpighiales > Euphorbiaceae > Hevea > Hevea brasiliensis. Next base: position 14,760,466 of record NC_079500.1, on the reverse strand, counting down.
AATTCATTTGGAATTATTTTTTACTTCCTCCGTCTCATTTCAAGTATTTTTTAAAGTTTTTCACAAGAATTAAAGAAGAAATTAAATAACCTCATTTTTATAAAAAAAAATAAAAATACTAATAATTAACTAAAATATCCTTATATATAATTAAAATAGAAAAAATGATAAGAAAAAAGATAAATGAAATAGGGATAACAATAGACAAGGGTAAAATTGAAAAAAAAAATTAATACTTTCTTAATTTCTAAAAAAAAAGAAAAAATGGAAGTTTTTTTTTTTAATAATATTACTTGAAATGGGGAGAAGAAAATATTTATTAATTTAATATTAATAAACTAATTTATTTAAATTTTAATATAATTTTATTGAATTTAAACATTGAATATGTTTCTTTAAATTGACTTAAAATATATAAAAAAAATATACATTTTATTAACTGATCAATTAAATCATTGACAAATTTTTCTTAAAGAAATAAATTGCCAATTTCAAAAAGAAGAACGAAGAAAGGAAGAATGGACATTTTATTGGACAGAAAAGGCCAACGTTTTTATTAATTATATTCCAACATTTTAACTTTACATTCCAATTTATGAGAGATTTTAAATTTTTTCCACTTTAAACGGTGATAGATGATAAAAAAAAAAAAATAATAATTTATAATTAATAAATTTTATCCTGGAGATTACTAATTGAACTAAATATTTGTACATAAATTTATATATTATGTATATATATTTTAATTAATTATACATACGTATTGATATAAATATTTAATTTAATAGTTATTAAATTATTTTTCATATGAGTTTAAATTTATATTAGATACATTTTAAATCATGAGATTTAAATATAATAATTATTAAGAGGTATATAATGTAAAATTAAAATTTTTAAACGTAATTAGTAATAAATAAACAATTGACCTGTATAAATTTTTTTTTTCTAGAGAATTCGATATAAAAATTGAAAATAATATTTTTCCTTGAAAAAAATGGAAAGAACAAGACACATTACTCTGTGTTCTTGGAATTATTTAAAAGAGGCACCCGTGCAAGAAATACATATCCAGATAGGATTCAGGTTTCTTATCTATTTGACCAAGAAACCCATAAACACAGCTATAAATAGGTACAACAGGCCATCTTCAATCCTTGATTCTGATGCATAGGATAATCATAAAAATCACCTTATTCAACTATATCTAATTAATATATTTAATATTTTAAATTATTTTAAATTTAATTAAAATTTATTTTTAATTATTTAAATTTATTTTAAATTTAATTATTATTATTTAAAAAATATATTTAAATTTATTTAATTTTATATATTTTAATTAATAATTTATATAGAAATAATTTTTATTAATAATTTATATTTTAAAAATTTAATTATTTTATAAAATATATAAATTCTATTGATTTAAAATATAATATATATATATATATTATAAAAAATAATTAATTTTTTAATTAAGTAATTAATTATATAAATAAATTTAAAAAATAAATATTAAATACTTAAAATTTGAATCTATTATAATTATTATTTTCAATTTCAAATTCAATCTAAATCTAATTATATATTATCTAAATTTAACTTTATTTTTTTTATAATGCGATAAAATTAGATACCGTAAATAGTCGATACCTTGCCATACCAACGACACAACAAAAAACTAAGGCACCATGACGAAAAGGAACCGACCCCAAATGCTTGGTACACTTCAATTGCTTGCTCATTAAAGCAATTCAAGATAAGATTGATTTTTTAAAAACAAAAAAATTAAAAGGCTTTATATTAAATGCAATTTCTATAAATTAAGGTTTTGTTTATTTTATCAAAAATAATTTGTATATAAAAAATATTTTTTATAATTTCAATGAAAATATTTTTTATTATTTAATTGTAATATTAAATTAATAATATTTATTTATTTTATATATGTATAAATATATTCATATTTTAATAAGATTATCAAAATTTAGAAAATAGAAAATAGTTTCTTTTAAAAAATAAAAGTCATTTTCTTTAAAAATAATTTAATTTTTCTTTTGACTAAGAAATATTATTTATTGACCAATTTTTCTTAATGCTCAAAAAAAAATACTATATTTTTCGTAAAATAAATAGACCTAATAATGAGAAATTTTTATTTATATTTTTTAAAATTAAATTAATTCCTCATAAAAGCAATTCAAGATAAGATTTAAAAAAAATTATTAAAAGGAATTTTATTCAAATATAATTTCTATAAGGTAGTATCAATGAAAATGATCATCATAATCTCACAAAAGTTACAATGAATAAGTGCATTCAATCAAATTCATGCAAAAATTATTTAATTATTGGGTCGATTTATTATGTAGCACAAAAAAAAAAAAAAAAAATTTTGCAATCGATTCTTGCAATTCAATTAGCTAAAATCAATCACTATTAACAATCAAATTTACAGCTGATTTGTGATTTGTTTAATAAATAGTCAATTTTTAATAATTTAACAATTAATTTAAAAATCGATTATTAAATCGATTGCTATTAGCAATTAATTTATAACTGTTTGTTAAATTGTTTGTTAATCGATATTAAAAAATAACTTAAATATACAATTAGCAACTGATTAAGAAATTAATTGCTAAAATCGATTGCCATTAGTAATTGAATTAGGAAATTAATTATTCAATTAAAAAATTATTTTAATTGACTTAAAGTTAGCAACCGACTTGCAATCGGTTGCTAAAATTGATTATTATTTACAATCGATTTCTTGTCAATTATTAATAGCAACTAATTTTTACAACAACTTGCAAATCAATTACTAAATTTTTCCCCTAAAAAATTTCCCTAAAAAATTTTGACTCATTTTTTTTTTTTTGCAATCGATTTATAAATCGGTTGCTAACAGCAACCGATTTTTGTAATTAATTAAAATTGATTGCTATTAGCAATTAATTTTTTACCCCTAAAATTTCCATATAATTTTTATTTTCTTTTTTCCATTTGCAATCGATTTGAAATTTTATCTCAAAAATTCTTGCCCAAAGAAATTAGAAACCAATATTTGGTTGTTAAAATCTTTTGCTAGTTTGATTATATAAATCACTACCCTTTTTTTTCTCACTATTATTATTTTTTCTCTATTTCTTTCTTCTTTTCTCTCATTTTTTTCATTGTTTTTTTTTTTTTTTCATTTTCATCTACTTTGTTCATCATCTTTTTCTTTCTAATATATTTTTTTATCATCTTTTTCCTTCTCATCTATTTTTTTATCATTTTTTCTCATATATTTTTTTTCTTCTTCATCTTTTTCTTTCTCATTTATTTTCTTCTACATTATCTTTTTTCTTTCTCGTCTATTTTCTTCATCATCTTTTAATCTTTTTTCTTCTTCCTCATCTTCTTCTTTCTCATTTTTTTTATTTAATTTATTTTTCTTTGTCATAAGATAAATTTTTTTTTAAAATATATTTTTGTTAGTAAATTATTTGTAATATTAATTTTTAATAATTTTTTTATTATAATATATATATAATAATTTTTTTAGTAATTTGTCTTATAAATATCTTTTTATATGTAATTTCTTATTAATATTTTTTATAATAGTTATTATTAGTAATGTATTTTTATAAAATTTTTATATTAATTTTTTAGTTCTATTTTTTCATTAATAATTTATTATTTTGGTAATTTTTTGAAAATTTTATTTGTTTGAATTTTTATTTGTTATTTGGAAATATACTTTTTTAAAATTTTTTAAAAATTCGCAACCTCCTTTGGAAAATTAGTTATAAATAACATCCGATCTATAAAATGAATACAAAATTATAAAATTAAAGACACCAAATTTTTTATAACTGATTATGTTTTTGTTGCTATTTTGGTTACTAAATCGGTTTCTAGTAGAAATTGAGTGTTTCTTTATCAAAGTTTTTTTTTAATTTAATTAATTTAACAATCGATTTTGTTTCCGATTGCTATTTGCAATCAAGTTCATAGCAACCGATAAAATCAATTACTAAATTAGTTACTAAATCGATTAGCAATTTATTTTTAATGAATTAGCAACCAATTCATTCGATTGTTAATTTATTTTTTTTAGTGTAATGATAACTAATTCAGATTTCAATTATTTTTATTATGTTAATCTAACAGTAAAAATAAAAACATTATTCTTTCTTTATTAAGTTTAGCTTCATTGAAAAGTACTCTGATTATTTAAGAATCATGAACATATTAATGTGAGTAATTAAAGTTTTAAAATTATTTAAGAAATAAATTTAATTTTGGTATATATAAACTAACTTGAAATGTCTGATTTTTTTTTTAAACTAATATTAGAAAACCTCTATAATTAATATTTAAATTTTTATTAAATAATTTATATATAAAGTAAAATAAAAATGAATACTACAATTTATATTATTGCAATGATTACTTAGATTAGCATTACGCGGTTTCCTCTTATTTTAAATTATTACAAGTTATAGTCATCAATCATAGCATAATGACAATGTATTCTTAAATAAATTAGTGTTGCCAGTCATAAGTATAAAACATTTAAAAATATATATTATTTAACATTTAAAAATATATATTATTTATTTATTTATAAAATATAAAATACTTATCATACGTTGTCGTTATTTATTTGTTTAGTATAATATTTCGAGTATGAAAAAAGTGGTTCGACTAAATTTAATCTATCACTACTGGATGAGAATATTCAATAGCCTTCGATTTTCCTAATTCTCATCCAACCCAATTTTTCCATTCCTTGTTTTGTCTGCACTCTACATGAAATTTTAAAATGTGTACATGATTTTATTTAAAATAATTAATTGTAGTGAATTTTATTATAATTAATAATTAAAATTTATTATCATTATATATAATAATTGTGTAAAATAATTTTACGATAAAAACAATATTTGAGAGGAGCTACGCCACCTAATTAATTAACCAACAAAGTTAATTAACTCTACAAGAAAATAGAAAGAACCTTCCCATCTCTTTTTCTTTGTAGTCCTCAACACCCCTTCTTCTTTCTTTCTCTAAACCCTAACTTGAGTTGAACCTGCTGCTTTACACTCTTGGCTATAACTTCTCCGGTTGCTCTCTCTCTCTCTCTCTCTCTCAACCTGCCATCTTGATGGATTCCTTGAGGAATTGTTTCAGAAGCACCAAGGCAGATCGCCAACCTAACACTACAGGTATAGTTCCATAAAGGTTCTTGAATTATACTTTTATTTAGGGGATCATGACAAACTGAATTATATCTCCATCCCAGCCTTTGTTTTTCTATTTTAAGTCTTTAATAATATTTTCCAGTGTTGGCTTATATATATATATATATATATATATATATATATATATATATATATATATATATATATATATATATATGTTCTGATTCTAGCGCTTTTGTTTCCTTTCACTTTGAGGCGTGTTATAGTTCGGTCCAAAGTTGGATCTAGCTCACGAGAAGGATTTGGGCTGAGGCAATATAGCTATGATGAACTAGCAGAAGCAACCGATAAGTTTTCCAACAGAAAACTGCTCGGCGAAGGCGGTTTTAGTCTAGTCTATGAGGGAACAATAGATGGGGTAAAAGTTGCTATTAAGAAACTTAAAATTCGTCCGGATGAACGGTCGCAGTCGGAAGAAGAATCGGAGGAGGAGATTAAGGTTATTAGCAGAGTAAGTCACAAAAATCTCGTTAAGCTGTTTGGATACTGCATTGAAGGAGACGATATATTGCTTATTTTGGAGTATGTTCCCAAAAAATCCTTGAAACATCATTTACACGGTGAGTCCTTTCTGTGACCTGAGACATACAAATAATAAATATGATATTACTCACAAGAAATGACAACACAGGAGAGACGACTTTGGAGTGGACAAAAAGAATGAAAATCGCCATGGGAACAGCTAAAGGGTTAGAATATTTACATGAAAATTGTGAGTAGGCTTTTTTTTTTTTTCTTGTTTTTGTGTTATTAATTTATTCATAGCTAAAAGTATTTATTGTTTCCATATAGGCACACCCAAAATCATTCATCGTGATGTTAAGGCCGATAATATACTTATTGACGATAAGTATGAGCCAAAGGTAGAGTTCCGTGCCAGGATGTTTTTAGGAGATATTAATTTCATATTTGGATATCAATTTATTTTATTATATTTGATTGTCTTCCATATTAAATTATATGCCTCAATTGCGAAAAAAAAAGCCACAATAAATTGTTAAATCAGCTTGGATTATTTTTGTTCAGATAGCAGATTTTGGACTTGCCCTTCTTTTTCCGGAAACTGGTAGCCTCACTCACATCACTAGATCAAACAAGGGAACTCAAGTGTAAGATGCTTTTTTTTTGTTTTTTTTTTTTTAGGTTAATTAGCAGAATAAATTTAAACTTTTATATTTATTGCTTATTTTATCCAAAATTACAATTTAATCATAATTTTCAAAATTGAAAAAAAATTATCCACAACCAATAATTTAATTTAGAGATTTTCACTTTTGTTACATGGAATGCCAAGTGGTATGACAAGTCACAATTTTTAATTTTTTTATTTGATTCATCTCTCTCTTTTTCATGCACACACACAAAATAAAAATTCTAGAGTAGTAAAATTATATGACGGCAATATTTCTATTTTCTTGTGCTAATGACGTTTCTATGAAACTTAAATTCAAGAAATATAAATCTAGCAAACACCTAGAATGACAGCAATGTAGGTGACATATAAACAGGTGAACATCAAAAATAAACAATTAACACAGCAATATGTTACAAGCACATATATGGTTCCAGCAAAAGGAACCTGATATCGAAGCGAAAAATGTCTAATTATTGGGAGTAATTGATGCACCTAATTAACAGATGTTTATAATGGACTGATTTCAGGATTTATGAATAATCAGTTCCTGGTGTGCAAACTAGCACCTTTGAATTGAGCTTCTCCCAATTCAAGATACTATGGTTTGACAATATGAATTAAACATTCATACATCTATCATAAACCAACTAATCCATATCATAGCCATTCTTTCACCACTTTGACTTATTTGACAAGAAACCAAATGCCTAATCAACCTAAAGATTGCTCCTCCTCCTCCACCCCCTCCCCTTCACCCTTAGCAGCAATCAAAAGCTTCCCTTCAATTCCCATCAGGCTTCCCAAAATAGATCCACATATCAAAACCTCCCTATCTATACCGTGAAAATCTTCCTCCACATTGGGACACATCATCTCTTTGGAATGTTTTATCCAAATTTGGTAAAGTCCTTGATATCTTTATTCTTAACAAATTCGATAGAAGGGGAAGGAGATTTGGCTTCATTCGTGTTCAATCTTAGTCCATCTTAAGGAACTTTCTAAATGATTTAAATAGCTTGTGGATAGTAACATACAAGCTATGAGCTTTTCAATCAAGGCACAATCATAGACAAGGGACACATTCCCAATCCTAAGATTAGGTTCTTCATGCCAATCACAACAAGCGAATGGTATGATGTGGCCCAACCACAAGTGCACGGGTCGTACAAGTAATATAGAAAAGATATAATTCCCACGAGGAGTTGTGTTAATGATTGAATTTTTGATATAAAAATTTTAACTAATTTGAACTATTTTTGAAATTAAAGTAATAAATTGATAGATATTGAAGTGTGAATTCTATGTGTGTGAAATTAATAATCTATTCAACAATGTAATGATTAAACTAAAATTACATCAAATTAAAATAAACAAATTAAAATATGGCAAGATTTAAAATGGCAAGTAATTAAATTCAATTAGAAATTAACAATGATAAAAAGATGATTTCGGAATTCGGGGGTTCATATTCAAGCTATTTTGGGATTTTAAATTGGTTATCCAATCTTGTGGAACTTACGGGTTTTAAGGGGATTAATTCTTAAATCCTTTGAATACCCTTTCGAGTGGGACAAAGAGTGCCTTAATCAATCTAATTCTACTTTCGTGGAGTTAATGTTAATCAAGACCCATTAAGTTCCTTAATTAATCTGTAAATCCTCTTAATCCTTAGTCTATTTCTAGATCTAAGTTAATTAAGTTCAATTTCTTGATTATCTATCATAAGGCTTTCTTCTTTCGGTCCCTCAACCATGGATTAAGAATAACACTTAATGGGATCCTAAACTAAGCATGTCATTGAGCACACAAAAAATGAATAAAACTCATTAATACCACAAAATATGGATCACCCAATCAAAATCCACAAAATATCTCAAATATTACATCCCAACTCCAGAATCTAATGAAAACTACTCACTATCCATAATATTTACAAGAAATTCTGAGTTAATATGGAAATAAATCTTTAATCTAAGCTAAGAACTAAGAAACACAATACAAGAAATGTAGGAAATATGCAAGAAAGGAAAGAAAACTCCAAATCTGTGTGGAAATGGAGGAGGTGACGTTTTTAGCTCCCTTTTTTACTCTTCAGCTGCTGCCTTTTTTTCTTTCCCTTTTTCCTGCTCTTACCAAAATGGGATAAGGGTCTATCTATAACTTTTTTTTTCTGACAAGTAGCCCTAAAATGGTGTATTTGAGGTGTGTTTTTATGAGGGAATCTTCACGACTCATTATGAAGACTTTCAGGACTACATAAGTGGGTGCATAAGTTATGCGATCCCTTATGCGCTAGTTTCGCTCTCTGCGAGTCGCATAAGCAGGGTGCAAGACTGCATAAGTTATGCAGTTTTCCGTGAGGTTGCATAAGCAAGGCACGAATCTGCATAAGTTAAGCGGCAACTTATGCAGATTTCGGCAGGTTTGGGACATTGTTTCTTCTCCTTGTGCAGAACTGCACAACTTATGCGGCAAGTTATGCGCAATTTGGCCAATGCATACTTCAACTTTGAAACTTGTTTTTGACATCTTTGGCTGTAGAAATCACTCCTTAATAGCAAAATTTCTTTTTTTAGTCCCTCAAAAACACCATTTTTCCTACAAAAAAAAGTAAAATTACAAATTAATCCAAAATTGGCAATTATGAAAAACTATCTAAATAACTAATGAAATTAGCTAAAAGTGACTAATAATCAAATAAAATGACCATGAAATTAAATCTAAATGACTATGCAAAATGTATGTATCAAATACCCCCAAACTCAAGCTTTTGCTTGTCCTCAAGCAAACTTTAAAATATAATACAATTTTTAGGAGTGCCTTGTCCAAAGAGCTATGAAAATCACTTATTAAAGTAACTTAACATACATTTAGCCATACCAACAATCCATATACCCATCCTTCAAAAATGCAAAGAATTTAATGCTTATCCAAACTTTCACCGCTTAGCCATCAAGTCAAATATCATCCAAAATTCCTAAACCAACCAATCAAAAGAGAGAGTCATGCTCAAAAGGAATTTTAGAACAATCAATAGTCAAAGTGTCTCTATATAGAATGATGGAATTGAATGAATGAATGAATAATTTTCCAATCCCATAGGCAAATTCCCTACTCCTATCTCCACTAATGTAGCAAGTACTATCAAGAGATCAAAGGTCTTTTTAGGGATGTAATGGGGCCATGGGGTTCAAAATGAGGCTAAGAAGAAAAAGGAAAAAAGGATTCAAAGCATGAGAATATTTTCAATCTTGAAAACATAAGGTACACTTCTTATTTTATTATTTTTTTCTTTTTCTTTCTTTTTTTTATTTTTTTATATATAGATGGAGGAGAGAAATACACAATGAGAATTGTCAAGTGCTAGCATATTTTACAAAACACATAAAAATGGAGGGACACTTTGATACTTTAAACTTGTATCTTGTATTTTCTCTTGATGATTGTCTCTAAAAATGCCACCCCCAAACTCATTTTCTTTAATTACTTTGAGTGGATTTCTTTCAATTTGAATGACAATAGTGAAAAGCACATATTCTAGCACTTTTACAAGATGACAAGCATTTCTTCTCCCTTTCATTAATATATATATATATTTTTTTCTCTCTCTTTTTCTTTTTTTTTTTAATTAGAGTATAAAGTGTACCTAATATTCAATTATCCTCATGAAAAGGGTTGGAGTATTTGGTTCATTAGTTAGGTAGCAATAAGGGTTTCAAGAAAAATTAGGAATAGAAAGGCTCAAAGGGGTTTGCAGGGGTTAATTTTAATTAGGAAAAAGGCCAAAGGTTTAAAATGAGAAGGTTTAAATCAAAGAACGCCTAATCATCTCTCTTTTCAAGTATAAGCTGGTATTTCACCTTGAAAGGTTTAGAAAGTTTGTTCTAAGATTGGTGAGACATCATTTGACTACCTTATATCCAATAACTCCCTCTAAACACTCCAATCTCTAAAGGACTAGTTGGGTGGCTTTTTAGCTAAGAAGATATAGGCAAGGGATAAACACTTCAAAACTTTGCACCTCTTAGGAAACTTTCAATCCACAAACCCAACTAAAGGTAAGTCAAATCATTCTCATAGGCAATTTTTCAATACTCAAAGGATTTGGCAAAGATTTTAATGCATGATTCCTAAAAATGAGCAATGCATTAACTAAATGGAGGAAATCTATTTGTGTGCAATGTGTACAACTTCTAAGTGATGTATAATGTGTATGTGGATGTGTTATGTATACGTATGTATGGATGTGTATGTAAAATATTTACAATATATATGTAAATGGAATGGGATGAGATGTTCCTACACTCAAAATGTGAAAAATGTAGCAAAAATCAAAATGCACATCCCCAAACTCAAAATTGGACATTGTCCTCAATGTCTAAAGCAGTGCAGCATCAAAACTCAAAGCAAAAGGGAATAACCAGGAATAGTTAAATTTAAGAGCAAAAAGAAAGAGTTACCTGGTATAGAGCAGATGTGAGTTCAAAAGATGATGGTGATGCATAAGAAGCTACACAAGTTATGCAGAATAAAATGCTGTACAGAATATGTGTATAAGGAGAGTGCATAAGCTGTGCAGTTCTGCATGAGTTGCATAAGGGACTGCATAGGCTATGCAGAACATTTGCATAAGGAGTTTCACAGCCTGTGCAGTATATTCAAAAGCTGCTGCATAATGATATAGCAAGGAAAAATGTGCAAACACCAGCAGAGGTATGTAAATATATACAGTCTATTGACAAGTATGCACAAAAGGGCAGTAAAGGCAATGAGAATCAACAAAAAACTAATGGAATAGCCATCCAATAGAACTTCAAGAAAACAGAATTCAAAACAAACTAAAATTGTTTCAGCACATCCAAAAAGAAAAACTCCTAGAAGTTTGAACAAAAGCAAAATAAAAACTAATATAATTCTATGGTTTTGCCCTTGTCCAAAGATGCTGCTAAAGGACTAGATGGAGCTGGCTACTGCCAAAGGGGTGGTTCTGGAGGAGGTGATGGAGGTGGAGGTGGCATTCCCAGAAAAGCCATGAGCTGCTTCATCATCTCTTTTAACTCTTTCTGTTTATCTCTAGTTTCCATAACAAAATCAAAGAGTTAATCATGATGATCCTTGAGGGTATCAAGACCAGTTTCAAGCTTCCTATCCACAAAATATACATTATCACTAAGCCTTTCAAGATAGGTGAATAAGGCTTTAGTGTTGAAGGGAGGAGGTGTAGTGGATGAAGAGGGTCCAGCTGCAGATGGTGTTGGCTATGCAGATTCTGCTGGGGTATCCTGTGTAGACTGAGTAAGTGGTGCAGGTTCAGTAGAATGCTGTTGGATTGGTGGTACAGATTGTGCCGCTGGTTATGCAGTAGGTCATGTATCTGCTGCTGGTTGTGCAGTGTTAGATGGTGGCAAACTGAATCCAGTTTTGGATAGGTGAGTAACATCAAAATATAGAGTGTCTAAAAGGGCTGGTAGAGGATGCTCTTCCGGATCAAAACCAAAATGCTTAGCTATAACAGTTATGAGCCCACCCATTACTATATCTCCTACAGATTTGGTAGCAATATGTAACACATGCTCACAGAAGAAGTAACCAGAAGATATTTTGACTTTGTGAAAAGCACACCATAGTATGAACAAGTCAGATTTTGCAATAGTACCAGAACTAGTCCCTCAGCCTAAGATTGTGCTAGTAATAAGCCTATGGATAAATCTAAGTGCAGGGTCTATTATTTGGGAGGTCTTGGATCTGCCAGCATAAAAACTCTGAGGTTGGTTTGTGATACTCCTCCAAAACTGAACAGCATTCCAAACACCTTTATTTGCTACCTCTATGCCTATATATGGTACCCTAAACAATCCATCAATTGCAAACCCAAAAATACTATGAAATTGGTCTAATGATAGCTCTCTATTTTGCCCCAAACACCTAAATTTTATAGTTGGCTTGTAATCTATCTCATGCAATTTCAGGGTAGCAGAAAATGAGGAAATAAATTATAAAACTAGAGCTGGATAAACTAGTTCTTGTTTATGCACAAATTCCATCCAACCTAGACCATCAAGGTAGGCAACAACATTATCAAATAAACCAACTGATTGGAGGGCATCTGTAGAAATGTACCTAGTGGGTTGCACTTTTCTGTCCTTTAGTCTCTTAAAAGTTGCCTTGTGGGTTGCATCAGGAAGGGGCCAAGGTAGTTTGGATACCTGTGTTGCTGTTGAAGGTTGCTTCTTGCTAGAGGAGGGTGATTTGGCTTGTGAGGTAGAGGTAGAAATGCCAACTCCCTATCGTGTGGAAGTTGAAGTTTTGGGGTTTTTGGGTGTAGGCTCTGAAGGTGGAGTGGCAGGTGGGTCTTTGCATTTTATGAGAGGTGGTGCAGAGGCCATAGGTAGGGTTGATTTCGATCGGATTCTCCTCTTATAGGTGGATGTAGGAGGAGGTGGAGGGGTTTGTTGTGGAGGAGAATCGGGGTTGGGGGCCTGCATTGCTAGGGGCGTGACTTGGAGAAGAGAGCCTTGAGGGGAATGGGGAGGTGATTCCATGGTGGGTGTCGTCGATGGTGGGAATGGAGGAGGGAAGAAGAGAATGAAAGAGAGAAAGGGAGGTTAGGGTGTCGGTCGGTGAAAAGAGGTGTGCCGAGAAAATGAACAGGAGTGGGGGTTTATGAACAGGAACGACGGGAAGTGGGAGGTGGGAAAATGGGGTACCGAAATTTTTTGATTTGCACAGGACATGTAAAAAACTGCATAAGGGGAGAATGGGTGTGCATAAGTTATGCACTCTCTTATGCAGGTTTTGACAGAAAATAAGGGTCTGAAAAATTGGTTATGCAAAAGTGCATAACTTATGCTCTTGGTCATGCAGGTTTCGGCAGAAAATGGAATGTAGGCAAGTTGGTCGTGCAAAAGTGCATGACTTATGCCCTCCCTTATGCAAGTTTCGGCAGAAAATGGGAGTGTGAAAAATTGGTTATACAAAAGTGTATAACTTATGCACTTGGTCATGCAGGTTTTGGCAGAAAATGGAATGTAGGCAAGTTGGTCATGCAAAAGTGCATGACTTATGCACTCCCTTATGCAGATTTCGGCAAAAAGTGAAAATGCAGGATTTGAAGTCATGCAAGAGTGCATAAGTTATGCACACACTTATGCAAGTTTCGACAGAAATGAAATTTGGCAAAAATGTGGCTGTGCAGAATTGCATAAGCTATGCACATCCTTATGTAGATTACAGCAGGGATGAAAAATGGCAAAAATTTGGTTATGCAGGATTGCATAAGTTATGCAAAAGCTTATGCAAGTTTTAGCAGAGATGAAAAATGGCAAAATTTGTGGTCTGGAAGCTGCATAAGCTATGCAGTTACTTATGCACATTTTAACAATATTGAGATTACAATTGAAAATGTTTTGCAAGTTTGAAAAACACACTAGAATGAAGAAATGTAATCCTATGAAGCATAAATAGTGAGAAATTATCACCAAAAACACATCAATATATATACAAAATCCATGACAATTGCACCATACAAGCTTGTGGAGGTAAGTTCTGCATAAGAGGCATTTGAGAATTATGCCATTTCAACTCAAACTCTGTAAATTAACATTTAGCACATTAAAGCTCAATAAAAATCTGCACAAAGTTGCATTTATCCACTAAAGAAAATAGACTCTCCAAGTTATGCCAAGAAAATGCAGCATGTGTATATTGAATCACACAACCCAAATAAGTTCAAAACTACTAAAATGACCCACTTACCATCATATTAACATGATAAGCACAAATACTTAAAAGTTACACACCCAACCTCAACAAAGAAGCAAATACCATATGCTGCAGACCCCTCTTTGCTGAAAGTTTCATTTCTCTGCATAAACCAAGAAGCAGACCTACACAAGTTATGCAATGAAAATAAACTAATCTTGGGAGAGTTAATGGGTAAAATATCAGATTAAGAGTTACTCCCCAGCAGTGCAACAAGCTTCCTCCATTGAAATACATCTACAAAGGACAAGATTCAACAATGTCAAAAAATTGAATTTGGGGAGATTTAAGATAAAAACAAAAGTAATGCAGATAAAAGTAAATCAACAAAAGCAAAATAAAAGAGCTTGGGGTGCCTCCTAAGAGTGCTAATTTATAGTCCTTAGCTGGACTCTTCATGCATTTCACTAAAATAAGGTGAGGGATCAGAGAGCTTGTAGCAGCTTGCTCCCTTGGGTCTCCAGTTATGTAATGTTTCAATCTATGCCCATTGACCTTAAAATTCCCAGATTTTTCACTCCAAAATTCAATTTCTCCATAAGGGAAAACCTTAGAAACTCTATATGGACCAGTCCACCTTGATTTCAGTTTTCCAGGAAACAATTTCAATTTTGAGTTGAATAACAAAACTGAATCACCTTCTTTAAATTCCTTTTTCCTAAGATGCTTATCATGCCAAACTTTAGTTCTTTAAATTCCTTTTTCCTAAGATGCTTATCATGCCAAACTTTAGTTCTTTCTTTATAAATACGGGCACTTTCATAGGCATCCATCCTCAATTCTTCAAGCTCATTAAGTTGCAATAGCCTCTTCTCACCAGCTTGCTTGAGATCAAAATTCAAGGTCTGAATGGCCCAATATGCTCTGTGTTCTAACTCCACAGGTAAATGACAAGACTTACCATACACCAACCTAAAAGGAGTAGTTCCTATAGGGGTTTTGTAAACAATCCTATATGCCCATAAGCATCATCTAGTTTGACAGACTAGTCTTTTTGAGAATTGCTCACTGTTTTCTCCAAGATATGTTTGAGTTCTCTGTTAGAAATTTCAACTTGTCCTGAAGTTTGAGGATGGTATGGGGTAGCTATCTTGTGCACTACACCATATTTCCTCATTAAGCTCTCAAATTGCTTATTACAAAAATGTGAACCCCCATCACTAATTACAGCCGTTGGAGCTCCAAATCTACTCAAGACAAATTTCTTTAAGAATTTCACTACCACCTTAGCATCATTAGTTGGAGTTGCAATAGCTTCTACCCACTTTGACACATAGTCAACTCCAACTAGAATGTATTTATTACCATATGAAGGAGGAAATGGGCCCATAAAATATATTCCCTAGACATCGAATAATTCCACTTCAAGAATATCATTTAGGGGCATTTGATCTCTTTTTGACAGATTTCCACTCATTTAACATTTATCGCATTCTAACACAAATTTCCTCACATCCTTAAAAAGGTTTGGCCAAAAGAAACCAGCCTGCAGAATTTTACTAGCTGTTTTAGAGATTCCAAAATGTCCTCCATAATCAGAAGCATGGCAATGATGCATAACACTCTGTGTCTCCTCATCAAGAATACATCTTCTTATTAAACCATCACAACATCTCCTAAAGAGTAAAGGATCATCCCATCTATAAAATTTTGCCTCATGCAAAAACTTTTTCTTTTGTTGCCATGTCATTCCTAGTGGTAAAACTCCACAAGATAGATAATTCACCAAGTCTGCATACCAAGGTAGTTTAGCAACAAGAGAGAAAAGTTGGTCATCCAAGAAAAACTCATCAATAGGGACTTCATCCATTTCTTCATCATCCAATTTCAACCTACTAAGATTATCTACAACTACATTTTCAGCTCCCTTCTTATCTCTAATCTCCAAATCAAACTCTTGTAGCATCAGAATCCACCTAATGAGCCTAGGTTTAGCCTCCTTTTTATGGAGTAAATACCTGATAGCAGCATGATCTGAAAATATAACCACCTTTGAGTCAATAATGTAAGGTCTAAACTTTTCCAATGCAAAGACAATTGCTAAGAATTCCTTCTCAGTTGTTGCATAATTTATTTGAGCCTCATCCAGTGTTCTACTAGCATAATAAATAGCATAAGCCCTTTTGTCCTTTCCTTGACCAAGAACAGCTCCAATTGCATAGTTGCTAGCATCACACATAATTTCAAAAGGTAGGCTCCAATCGGGCAATTACATGATTGGTGCAATGATAAGAGCTTGCTTCAACCTACAAAAGGCATCCAAACACTCTTGGTCAAATACAAATGGCATGTCATGACTTAACAAATTAGACAAAGGTTTAGCTATTTTAGAAAAATCCTTGATAAAGCGTCTGTAGAACCCGGCATGTCCTAGAAAACTTCGAATTCCTTTGACATTGGTAGGAGGAGCCATCTTCTCTATCACTTCAACCTTGGCTCTATCAACCTCTATTCCTCTGTTAGACACCAAATGTCCAAGCACTATCCCTTCCTGAACCATAAAATGACACTTTTCCTAGTTTAACACAAGGTCAGTATCTGCACATCGCTGCAAAACTTTAGAAAGGTTAGCCAAGCATATGTCAAATAAAGATCCATAAACAGAAAAGTCATCCATAAAAACCTCCATTATATCTTCAATGAAATCTGAGAAGATTGCCATCATGCACCTTTGAAAAGTGGCTAATGCATTACACAACCCAAATGGCATCCTCCTATAAGCAAAGGTTCCATATGGACAAGTAAAAGTGGTTTTCTCTTGATCATTTGGATGGATAGGGATTTGAAAGAATCCTAAATACCCATCTAAATAGCAAAAATAAGAATGCCTAGCCAGTCTTTCTAACATTTGATCAATGAAGGGAAGTGAAAAATTATCATTTCTAGTGGCAATATTTTATTTTCTGTAATCTATGCACATTCGCCAACTAGTCACTGTTCTGGTGGAAATTAATTCATTATTTTCATTTTTGACCACTGTCATTCCACCCTTTTTTGGGACAACATGTACTTGACTCACTCAAGTACTGTCTGAGATAGGATATATGATCCCTGCATCAAGCAACTTCAAAATTTCCTTTTTAACAATTTCTTTCATATTTGGGTTCAACCTCCTCTGATGTTCAATAGATGGCTTACAATTTTCTGTCAAAATAATACTGTGCATGCAAAAGTGTGGACTTATTCCCTTAATGTCATATATGGTATATCCTAAAACTTTCCTAAATTGTCTCAACACTCTTAACAACTTATCAACCTCTAAAGTGCTCAAGTTTGCATTTACAATTACTGGATAAGTGTTATTGGTGCCAAGAAATTCATACCCGAGCTGAGAAGGAAGTTGCTTAAGTTCTACCTTAGGTGCATCTTCTTCCTTGAATGATGGTTGCTTAGATTCGACTATTTCCTTTTGTGTGAGTTGAAAAACTGGAGCAGAAATGAATGGTGGACTACCCTCTAAATGTTGAGCATATGCAGCCACATGAGGGTTGTCATAGTCTATACTTCCTCCATGAACCAAGCAATTTTCAAGTGGATCTTCCGGATATCTCTTTCTGAAGTGTTCTTCAACCAGCTCATCAATGATATCAATTCTCAAACAAGTATCAGCTTCAGAATGATGCTTCTTCATAGTGTTATTAATATTGAAAACCAATTGATCTTCACCAACTCTAAGAGTCAATTTTTCTCCCATAACATCAATCAATGCTCCTGTTGTAGCTAGAAAAGGCCTTCCCAAGAAAATTGTGATATTAGAATCCTCTTCCATGTCCAAAATTACAAAGTCAACAGGTATATAGAACTTCCCAACCTTCAGAGGCACATTCTCCAAAATCCCTTTAGGATACTTAATTGATCTGTCAGCTAACTGAAGAGAAATGTAGGTTGGCTTAAGATCTCCCATATTGAGCTTCTCATAAATGGAGAGGGGCATAAGCCCCTAAATCACATAAAGCTTTTGTAGAACATGATTCCCCAATATGGCATGGAATTGAAAAACTCCCTGGATCCTTGAGCTTTGGAGGAAGTTTCCTTTGGAGGATAGCACTGCATTCTTCTGTCAAAGCTGCAGTTTCATGGTCTTCAAGTTTCCTCTTGTTTGAAAGAATTTCTTTTAAGAATTTTGCATAAGAGGGCATTTGTGAAAGAGCATCAATAAAAGGCACATTTATGTATAACTTCTTCAAAACCTCTAAGAACTTTCCAAATTGCTTATTAAGCTTGGCTTTTTGAAATCTTTGTGGAAAGGGGAGTTGTGGTTTGTAAGGCTCTGGAGGTATATACTTCTCTTCCTTCTCTTCAATTTTGTCTTTACATTTTTTTGCACTTTCTTTCTCACTTTCTTATTTTTCGCTCTCATCAGTTTCTTTCTCATTTTCTCTCCTCTCACTATTTTCACTTTTCTCATTATTTACAACATTCCCACTTCTTAAAGTAATAGCTTGACACTGCTCTCTTGGGTTTTCTGATGGACTTAGAAGTTTTCCAAAAGACTTTGTACCTGAGGAAGATGCTTGTTGTGCAATCTGATTTTCCAATATTTTGTTATGTGTTTGCATCTGTTCTAGCCTTGCTTTCATGTCTCATCTCTTCATCATGCTTAGTTTGGTTAGCAAGAATCTGTTGTAATAAGGCTTCTATGGTGGAACTTTGTTCTTGCTGTTTTGGTGGAGAATTCATATTTCTCTGCTGAAAATTAGGCAATGGTTGCCTATTTTGCTGATATGGAATTCCTTATTGCTATTGTGGCTGAAGTTTCTGATTTAGGACTTGACTTTGCTGATTTCCCCATGAAAAGTTGGGATGATTCCTCCAAGTTGGATTATAAGTTTGAGAGTAAGGATTCCCCATTTGTTTGTTTCCATAATTACCAACATATGCAGCTTGCTCTCCATAGTCTACTCCACAGCTGGTAGTTCCTTCTGCATAAGCAACTTGTTGTGAACTTCCAGATGATGATGATGAAATAACCAACATACTTAAATCTTCCATCTTCTTAGCCAAAACATTTGTAAGTGCATCAAACTTTGCATTAATCATGTTGAATGGATCAAGGTCATACATTCCAGCAGCTTGCCTCTTTTGAGTTGGAGCTGGTCCTCTTGGACTACTCCAAAGATGAGTATTCTTTGTAATTTTCTCCAGTAGCTCATAAGCTTCATCTTCATGCTTCATAATAAATTCTCCTCCTGTTTGAGCATCAATTATCCCTCTAATTGCAAGAGTAACAATGGTGTAAAAATTCTAGTTTATCATCCATTTTGGAATGGTATGATGTGGACATTGTCTCTCTAATTCCTTCCATCTGATCCATGATTCATAGAGTTTCATCTTCTCTTGGTCTAAAAGCAGTCATTTGATTCCTCAATTCTTGAGTTTTTTCAGGTGGAAAATATTGTGCAAGAAATGCATCAGTGAGTTGCTCCCAATTTGTAATGGAGTTGTGAGGTAAAGAATCAAGCCAATCCAATGCTCTATCCTTCAAAGAGAATGGGAATAGCTTCAATCTTGCTGCATTATCAGATACTCCAGGTTGTTTTTGCATATCACAAATCATAGCAAACTTCTTTAGATGTGTGTGTGGATTTTCAGAAGGATGTCCCCCGAATTGGGAATTTTGAATCATTTGAAGAACCCCAAAATCCATCTTATAACTATTTACATCAATTCTTGGTCTTGCTATACTCTCTCTTAAGTCATCAAAACGAGGAAAAACATGATCCATCATACTTCCCCTAGGCACATTAGCAATTACAACCTCTTCACCTTGGGCTGCATTTTCATTGTTTCGATCATTTCCAGCATTACCACCACCAATTCTAATTCTTTCATCAACCATATCTGCTTCAATTTCAGTTTCTCTCAAGGCTTCTTTCCTTTTTCTGGTTTCTTTCTTGTTGGCTCTACAAAATTTCTCAATTTCAGGATTAAACAATAAGGATGTGTCACTTGTGCTTCTAGCTCTTCTCATAAAAGATTAAGAGTACCTAAAAAGAAAACAAACAAACACAAAATGAAAAGATAACAAAGATAAAACTATAAATAACTAAAATAATCAAGAATTCAATCTTAAACAAACAACTCCCTGACAACGACGCCAAAAACTTGATGTGGCCCAACCGCAAGTGCACGGGTCGTACAAATAATATAGAAAAGATATCATTCCCACGAGGAGTTGTGTTAATGATTGAATTTTTAATGTAAAATTTTTAACTAATTTGAACTATTTTTGAAATTAAAGTAATAAATTGATAGATATTGAAGTGTGAATTCTATGTGTGTGAAATTAATAATCTATTCAACAATGTAATGATTAAACTAAAATTGCAGCAAATTAAAATAAGCAAATTGAAATATGGCAAGATTTAAAATGGCAAGTAATTAAATTCAATTAGAAATTAACAATGATAAAAAGGTGATTCCGAAGTTCGAGGGTTCATATTCAAGCTATTTTGGGATTTTAAATTGGTTGTCCAATCTTGTGGAACTTACGGGTTTTAAGGAGATTAATTCTTAAATCCTTTGAATACCCTTTCGAGTGGGACAAAGAGTGCCTTAATCAATCTAATCCTACTTTCGTAAAGTTAAAGTTAATCAAGACCCATTAAGTTCCTTAATTAATCTGTAAATCCTCTTAATCCTTAGTCTATTTCTATATCTAAGTTAATTAAGTTCAATTTCTTAATTATCTATCACAAGGCTTTCTTCTTTCGGTGCCTCAACCATGGATTAAGAACAACACTTAATGGGATCCTAAACTAAGCATGTCATTGAACGCACAAGAAATGAATAAAACTCATTAAGACCACAAAATATGGATTACCCAATCAAAATCCACAAAATATCTCAAATATTATATCCCAACTCCAGAATCTAATGAAAACTACTCACTATCCATAATATTTACAAGAAATTCTGAGTTAATATGGAAATAAATCTTTAATCTAAGCTAAGAACTAAGAAACACAATACAAGAAAGGTAGGAAATATGCAAAAAAGGAAAGAAAACTCCAAATCTGTGTGGAAATGGAGGAGGTGACATTTTTAGCTCCCTTTTTTACTCTTCAGCTACTGCCTTTTTTTCTTTCCCTTTTTCCTGCTCTTACCAAAATGAGATAAGGGTCTATTTATAACTTTTTTTCTGACAAGTAGCCCTAAAATGGTGTGTTTGAGGTGTGTTTTTATGAGGGAATCTTCTGCTAGCTCATTATGAAGACTTTCTGGGACTGCATAAGTGGACTGCATAAGTTATGCAGTCCCTTATGCAGTTTTCGGCTGGTTTCTGGCTCTCTGTGCTAAGCTGCATGAGCAAGGTGCAAGACTGCATAAGTTATGCAGTTTTCCGTGAGGTCGCATAAGCAAGGCACGAATCTGCATAAGTTATATGCGGCAACTTATGCAGATTTCGGCAGGTTTGGGACATTGTTTCTTCTCCTTGTGCAGAACTGCACAACTTATGTGGCAAGTTATGCGCAATTTGGCCAATGCATACTTCAACTTTGAAACTTGTTTTTGACATCTTTGGCTGTAGAAATCACTCCTCAATGGCAAAATTTCTTTTTTTAGTCCCTCAAAAACACCATTTTTCCCACAAAACAAAGTAAAATTACAAATTAATCCAAAATTGGCAATTATGAAAAACTATCTAAATAACTAATGAAATTAGCTAAAAGTGACTAATAATCAAATAAAATGACCGTAAAATTAAATCTAAATGACTATGCAAAATGTATATATCGTGGTACAACCCCAAACTAGAGAATACAAAGTATAAGAAGTTAATAGTAATAAGGAGAAATCCCCCTTGGATGTTGGTGCGCCTTCTACTTGTCCTATACATGGTGACAATGCAAAAAAATACCCTTGACATATGCTAAGGCCAACCGCGTTTAAGGGGTCAAGAGACAAACTATCATGTAGGCAAAAATGATCAGAGTGCAAATGAAAATAGAGAATGGCTCTCAGGATCAGTAGTGGACTCACTTTTAAGCACTCATGCCATCACTAACCTTCAGGAGCATCTCATAGCAGATGGTATTCTTTCAATTAGGGTACTTCCAATGGGAGGCAACCTAGTGCTGCTAACTTTTAATTCAAAAGAGGTAATGGAACCATTCTTTCCTGGCTAAATCAGTGTGTTGCAGATATTCATCCTTGGCAGTAAGTTTATACGCCAACAACAAGACTAATTTGGTTTAGATTGCTACCATTGAATGTTTGGATCTCAGATTTTTTGGAATGGATTGGAAATCAATTTGGTGATTTTATCTCTGTCGCTAGTGGTATGCAAGTCAAATTAAGGTTGGATTTTGCAAAAATTCTTATTAGTACCAATTCCAAATTTCCTATTAACTAGGTCTTGGTTATGGATGTCAACAAAGTTCATCATAATATCATCGTTACTGAAGAGCCATGTACTCAGCTCTTCCATGGCTCTTCCATTCCATGTGCAAAAACTTTCTTCGAAGTTGTTGATGATGTGGATACAGTTCAATCCACTCCTGACTTGTCAACTAATGGAAATGCCAACTATGCAAGCTCTGGTCATTTAACTCTTGGAGACAAACCCTTTGATAACAATTTTGCTAAGCCTTATCGAGCCTCAGAAGATGACAATAAGCAAGGTAGGTGTCAGTCCTTTGGCTCCTTGGCAGACTCTCCTTTATAGTTCCAAGATGATGCCCACACTACTAATGTCCTGGTTAATAATAATTCTCATCTAGGTGTAGCATCTAATGACTTCACTTGGGTTATCGATTGGGAACCCAATTTGTCCATGTGACGCCCCTTACCCGTCTACTGTATAGCCGAGCAAGAAGTGCCACATTCGGTGTCGGAGCACTCTATCTTGTTTTATCATAACTATTGTAAACTTTTGATGTCATTTAAAACATGTATTCAATGTGTAGAATTTTTTTTTTATGTCTCATTTCTGTGAAGACCCGGACAGAGCCTCCCCTGTTTTATTAACATCTGGCGGGTTCCACTATCACCTGTTAACATATTCATAGTCATCTCACATATTTTCATATCATATTCTCTTTTATCATATCATTCACAACTATTTATGAGATCTCAAAATGAAGTATCATCTATTGCATTCATATGAAAATTCATAGATAATAAATTACAAGTTTTCATTTCAATCTCAAGTTTAATTTCAAGTCCAAAATGAAATACATCATAAACTATTAATTACATCATGACTAAACATAATGAACCAAAATACTAGTCTATATACCAAAATACAACTGTAGAGGTGACTAGTAAACACTGGCAAATCTGATCAGTCTCTGTGTGAGCACTACTACTACTACTGCTGCGGCTGCTGGGACTGATCTCCAGTACCTACGCGATGGAAAGCCAACGCGCTAAGCATAACGCTTAGTGGTGCATAATTTATAATAACAATAATTTAAAAATTGAAATAATATCTGCAAATCATAATTTTTGGGTCTTTTACTTTTTTATTGCTCTTTGGAAGCAATTAACATTATCGGGATCTTTTATGATTACTTATTGTATTTTAAGTCTTAATTAATTTTTATCAGTGCCCAAGAAACCTATAACAAATTATAAAAGCTGGGTGCATAGGTGTATACTAGTTAGACAGCCGTATGTCTGTCTAACCAGTATACGTCTGTCAGGCATGAGGCCAGCTGTCGAGCACGAAACCCGCTGTCAAGCTTGTAAAGCGAGAAATAAAGTAGGCACAATGGCCAGTAAGTAGGCATATAGCCTATAGACCAATCATACTAGACATATATTATCAGTTCATAATTTTTTCAATAGGCAGTACTGCTATCTGTAGTCCCTAATTGGTATACTAATTTATCCAAACTAAATAAATAAGTCTAGGTATACTATGGGCAATTAAACATTTTTAATTATTTTAGCACTATTCATTGTTACTATTTTTTGGTACTGTTTATTGGTACCATTAATTTCATATTAATAGGAAATTAGTCCCAATTTACATATTCATATCATTTTTAATATTTAGTTATCCTTATGAGTATTTTAATTATCATATATAGCATTTTTCCCATTAACCTTTCTTTAGGTTCATTTTGATGTGTTATCTTTATCTAGGAATTTGACTAGGTTAGGATGTCTATTTGATCACACTTCCTTCATAAAAAATGCTCCTCTATGTTTAAACTTGAATTTCAGTTTTTGAATCACTGAATTTGGGGTCATAGAGCTCAAGTTATGGTCAAAATACCATAACTGGTGCATTTGCCTCTAAGCTGTCCAGAATTTACAATTTCTGGTCAATAAAATTTGACTAGTCATTTGATCATTTTATGGTCATTTTTAGACTTAGGTTCCTTCACAAGATATGTTCCTCTATGTCTTAGGGACTCCCAGGTACAATTTCATAATTTTTCAAGCTTGGTATAGTGAGTTATAGTCAGTGAGTTAACCTAGACTCTCAGTCCTATAAGGGCAATAACCAACTTCAGGGCAGTATGTTTGACCCTCTTTTTAGGGTCTTTACACTTAGAATTTAGCAAAGGTGTCTAAATCAATATTGTAGCCTTAAGTATCATGTTTCCATATCATATTGTCACATCTCAAATGGAATTTCCTAGTGGGAGTTATGGCTAAATGAACACACAGGTATCAAATGGCATTCTGGGTTCAACTTAACATTTTCTAGATTTCAATTCCTAACTTTGGCTAATATTTTCCCTAGGATGCAATGGTTTCTAGATCTTGGTCAAAACATAAAAATTATTGTGCTGTGTCTTATAAAACTTTTGGCACTAGTTTCACTCAATTTGAAGCTTTGGAGACCAAGTTATAGCATTTTTTCCAAAACTAGTCAAGCATACCAACGGAACAGTATTTTGGACAATTTCTGGGTTGGCAGTTTTAGTAACCCAACTTGTGCTAACAATTTGAATTAGTTAAAGGCAAAACTGGGTCAAGTGGTCTTCATGAAAAGTGCAGCCCTATGTCTAAGCTTTCCATTGATGTAAATTTTAGGTCATTTGGACCAGTATAGAGAGTGTTATGACCAAATGAACACATACTGTTCATTTGGTCATTTTCTGGGTTTGGTGTAGGGTAATCCGGATTTGGATAGTATTTAGGTAAAGTTTTGGACAGTATTTGGGCATAGTTTCTTCATGGAAAATGGGCTATGTTGAGTCTAATTTCACCTCCAATTGGCCTCATATCAATTGGAGTCACACATTTTCAGTTATGGGTCAATAAACCCATTAGACTCATTGAGTCCAAACCTGCAGAAAATTGAACACTCTCAATATCTCAATTCCTCCAACTTTCTTACTTCAATTTGCATGCAATACACTTCTATAAGCAACAATCTCAACTCAATAGGTCAATTTCAACATTTTACACAAAGTCCTCAATATTTACACAAACCCTAGTTTTCAAAGTTTCAAATTTACACAAACACTACACAATCAAACTCCCAACCATTTTAACTCATCACACATTCTCATGGAATCATTTTTCATCACTTAAAAGCAACAAACCTCAAGTTTCATGGCTGCAAAAAATTCAAGGGTTCTTTGCTCAAGATTTTCTTTTTATTTCCATGGTATTTATACTTGGCTAAACATGCTTTTCAAGTTTAATAAAGAGAATAAGAGGGATTAGTGCACTAACCTTACTTGAGCTTCCCTAACTTCAAATTTCTTGCTTCCAATGGGTGTCTATAGCTTCCTTAGGGTGTGGGGAGTATTTTTTGTGAAGTGGGCTATGGGTTTTGGTGTGTAGAAGATTGGGAAATCAAGCTTGGGAAATCAAGCTTGACAACAATGGAGGAAATGAGGGAAAGAGAGAGAGAAGAAATGGAGGAAGAAGATGGAAGTGGGTGGGAGTTTGTCCTCTAGTGCCTATTTATAATTTTTTTTTTGAATTTTCCTAAGCTTTTTCTTTTCTTTTCTTTTTCTTTTCTTTTCTTTTCCTTTCTTTTCTTTTCTTTTGTTTTCTCTTCTCATTTTCCTAATCTATTTCATAAATTTTAATTAATGTTAATTATTTTATTCTCTAAATTTTTTTTATTTTGACATTTAGGTCAAAATTTACCTTTGGGGGTGAAATGACCAAAATGCCCTTAGTAGTGCATATTGGGTTATTTTTATTATTTTTATATCAATTTATAAATTCTCTAAACTTTGATTTATTTTTTTCTCTACATTTTTCCTATATTTTCTTAATATTTATTTCTTCAATTTATGCCTCCTCACTATAGTCTAGGTGTAGTTCCAAACATTTTAACTGTCCGAATAGACATTAGTCATCAGAACAGAAAAATGTACAGACTACTTTTGGTTAGGGCGTTACGGTCCAGGTTACAATGGATCCTTTTTTTGTACTTCAATTGCTAGATAGGCAAGATGCACTACATTCCTCACTTTCTCTTGACCTAGATGTCCTTGAAGGAAGAGCACAAGTTGAACCTGTGAATGAGAATGGATCTATCAATAAGCTTTAGTTAGTTTCCTTTAAGCCCACTTCATGGGCTTGTGCAGGTGATTTCATGCAATAAGAAATTGGAAGCCCAACTATCCTCAATATGGTGCCCATCAGTAAACTACCCCTGCCTTGCTCAAGCCTAGCAAATGATGTCCCTTTGTCACACCTCAAACTCAAAGTAAACAGAGTTCTTAAACGATAGAGAAGAACTAAAGCTATTGCTAA
The DNA here is from genome assembly GCF_030052815.1 of Hevea brasiliensis. NCBI lineage: Eukaryota > Viridiplantae > Streptophyta > Magnoliopsida > Malpighiales > Euphorbiaceae > Hevea > Hevea brasiliensis. Next base: position 14,733,640 of record NC_079500.1, on the reverse strand, counting down.
CCTATTAGGGTTATACCCTTAGTTATCAAAGGATGGGAAAAAACAACCTTCAAAATGTAGATCCAAGAAGGCCTCTATAATGACTAACAGTGAGATTAGGTGGATGAACTCATCACCGATAAGCTTTGCTAGATCCTTTGCCACTTTCTCCCCATAAAGAAGCGACACTAATGCTCGAGCTAGGCAAGAATCTTGGCCTAACTTTCAAAGCAGATGAATCAATTATCTTGAATCAACTAGCACGACAAATTATTGAGGATCGAAAAAAGTATGTTACTACTCTATAACTCCGTTTCTTATCCATTTTTGGTTTATAGTTGCCAGGGTACCTGCTATTTTGTTTGGGTTGTTACTTCCATTGTGGATTTAAATGTCCCAATGTTGCTTTCCCGATGATTAAGAGTGTTTGGGCCTTCGGTGTTCTGTAATGGGTTTCCTCTGATGCTGTTGGATATTCCAAAGATATTATATTGTATGGAATAGAGATTTAGTTGTTATTGCTCAGTTCTTAATTTTCTCCAAATGGTTTTTGCTTTATGGGGATCTTCATATAAAAATTAGAGTTTGCCTATGTCTCATGCATTGCCTGTTGAGTTCAAATCTTTTAGAATAATTTTCAATCGGTTTTAATAGTTGTTGCTAAGGTGTTAATCTTCCCTCTGTTTTTGATTATTTGAATTCTATTGATTTTAAAGCTTTTGATTTGTTGGGGCTCTAGTAGATTATCGGTATCGCTAGTAATACCAGTAGCCTTTGTGGTGTGTGTTAGTCAATCTTCCATTTGTTTGAGATCACATACCTAGCCAATCTAGTTGCATATCTTCACTTTTACATATCAGGACTCTTTTGAAGTTGGATCCATTAATTTCAAGGGTGTTATGCTCTCCATTTTTGTTTAACCTTCAAAATTTTGTAATTATGGAGTGCTTCCATAATTTGTTGACTCAGAGTGCTACTGTTTTTCCCTAAGTTGTTGCAAACTGAGTCTAGTTTTGGGGTAGCTGGAGATGGCATGTTGTAAAGTCCTAGCTTATTTCTCTTATTGAGTTTTTGAAATTTTCATCCAGTGTGGATTTAATATTGATCAAGTGTTGAGTGCCATGAATCAATCAATAAAAGTGTGTTTGAAGTTATGGATCTGCTTGGGCTCTTTGTCGGAATAGCAGTCATCATAGATTTTTAGAATAGGGTGTGCATCTGCTAGTAAATTTTTTGTTATTAGTTTATCATTTTCTGGTGGGTGTTCATATCTTGAAAAGTTGCTTTGCTTCTGCCCATAGTCATTCTTAAAGAGATTGTAGTAGGGGCTCATCTTTTGGAGGGAGTGTAAAGCTTGTTAGTTTTCTTTTGCATGGGGCTCCATCTTGCTGCTGTTATCTTTTTTGGTTCTATCGCTAGTCTTCATCATTTTGGGTCTGCTGATTCAACTTCTTCTTATGCTTTTTCTTTTAGTTTGCAGCTGTTATTGGGTTTTGTTTTTTTTTTTTTTGAATTTTGCAGCATCCTTTGCTTGGGCCTTCCTCATCATTCTGTCGTTCACCTCTTTTATTAATAAAATTCTTGTTGCTTATAAAGAAGAAAAAAAAAAACAAGTGCTTACATATTATACTACAGTCACGTAAATTTACTACAAAATTCTCTCTCTGCGTGTGTGTGTGGTGAGAGAGAGAGAGAGAGGATGAGAAAGGGGGGGGAAGAGAGATAATCAAATTAAAAAAATTAAAACTTTTGACTTGTCAAGCCACTTTGCATCCCATGTGGTAAAATTCAAAATCCCCAGTTAGATTTTGCTAATTGGATAAATTTTTTCCAATATCAAAACTTTTGATAAAATTGTCCAAAATTAATAAATTTGGATAAAATGAGCAAGGTTTGCATTTATTTAGCCAATAAGCCTTTTATTTGAGTGGTTGAATACATTAATATTACAGTCTGATTTGGAATACTTATAATAAAATAAGAATAAAAAAAGAACTACTTTTTAGGCTTCTCCATCAAAGATTTTCAATTTGGTTAGTCAATGCAATTATGCAGATGTTAACAAAAAAAAAAATTGTAGTTATGTAGAAGTAGAATATTATCCTTCTCAAAACTTATCTAAAAAGTCCAATGTTTATTGTTATGGTGTGGTTCATCTAGAGCTAAAAATTTGGAGAAAAGCTAAGCTTTAAGGCTCTTATATTATTAATTGTTTAATGTAGTTATGCAGATCCAGAGTATTATCCTCAAAAAGTCTCTGAAAAGTCAGATGTTTATTCCTATGGTGTGGTTCTTTTAGAGCTAATATCTGGAAGAAAAACTATATTAGAAGGCACTGATATTGTTGCTTGGGTACGATACTCATCTATAATAGCTAATATCTTTTGAAATTTATGGATTCTTTCAAATCTCTCAAATCAAATACTGCTTTTCTATTGTACTATCAAAATAAAGGGGAAAATGATGGTAGAAAATTAAACCTCGGCAAAAAAATAACTACTTGTATTTATCGATTTCAGGCAAAACCTCAAATTGAATCTGCTTTGCACAGTGGAGACCATACAAATCTTGTCGATTCTAAATTATTGCAAACGAAGTATAACGAAAAAGAAATGAAAATAATGATTTCTTGTGCTGCGGCTTGTGTATATAAACCTTCAAGCTCTCGTCCAAAAATGAATCAGGTCAAAATTCAATTGCATTATTAATTGGCATATTTTATTCATTTTCACTATTAATTATCTATTAAAGTATTCAAAAAAATTTGTAAGAGGATAGCTTAATTAGTTTATCTCTACTTTTGAAAGATGCAACAAGTGAAGAGATACCGTTAGACCTAACTTAAATATTAAAAAAATAAAAAGAAAATAGAGATAGTTACATTCACATACAGCTAGCCATGCAGATAGTTCGAGCTCTTGAAGGATATATGTGTATAGAAGAAATATGGAATGAGAAGAATGACAACATATTCCTGAAAGGTACTACATGTGAATTTCCTTTTCTTATGGAAATTTAGTATGTTATACACACGATTGCCATACGAAATTCGTATATTAATTTTACTCTTTTCTTTTGATCAACTTTTTAGTGATCTCCCCCATCAGTGGAACTTCCTTGGCCTTCCCCACGGGAATTGACTCTACTTTGTCAAATGGAGCTCAGGGTCCAGATCCTTCATTCCGGGATTCAACCCCAACCAATGGAAGAGATGACCCCCCGGATTCAAGACTGCCCAATGGTGGTGAACAGGTTCAGTCGATTAGTACTGAGTCAGAGTCTGTTGATGGGAAGGTATCTAGATCTCTTAATGATGGTGAGAATGGTGTGACATCAAGGGATTCAACATTAGTTGCCAGCAGTAATGGTGTGACATCAAGGGTTTCAACATTAGTTGCCGGCAGTAATGAAGTTGAGGCTGAGTGGATTGAACAGTATGAACCTGATGTGTATATAACTCTAGTGGCCTTGCGTGATGGAACTACAGATCTTAAACGAGTGCGCTTTAGCCGGAGAAGATTTACTGAGCAACAAGCAGAAACTTGGTGGTCTGAGAATCGTGAAAATGTGTATGAAAAGTACAACATTGTTGGATCCAAGAGAGCCACGTCATCCTCCTCCCAATCTTAGCAACAATGGGAGGATGGGAAGTTCCTTTCTTAATACATTTTGCAACTTCGACAACTGGGTTTTTAAGGTTAAGCAAAATGACGCTAAACCAACATCTGTTTTTTTGTTTGATGTTCTCACCCCTCCTTCCCTCCATAATTTATTTTCTTTCTTCCATTTAATTTCTTGGATATCTGCCCTTTAGAAATCTGTTTTTAACGTAGTGTACGTGCATTAATTGTGAGTTAATTCGAGCAAGAAAGGTTTTGTTCTTCGGTTTCCCACCCCCATCACTTCTCAAATTTCCCACCTTTCCCCACGTATATGTTCTCTACCGTGCAATTTTCCTTCTTGGTTGAGCGCAAGGGATAGACTTTTCTCCCTGCGGCTGGGCAATTCAGATGCGGCTCTTTTCATTGTTTCATTTAGTTGTCCCCAAGCATTTTCCGAGAACCTCTGGTACGCAAAACGTATGAAGCTGGCCTTGGAGTGTAGAGCATTAATTGAAAGTTAACATTTATTTAATTTATTAAAATTCATATATCAAAAAACTGAATATTATCAGTTAACTACTCTAATTTACCATTCTCTTTCTTGATTAGATAATCCTAAGCTTAATGGATTGCGTAATGTTGAGTCCAACAGATCTTAAAAACTGAAGTCTTTTGTCAGTTTAAAAGTTAATAATGACTTTGAACAAAGGGAATTTACTCATCAAGAATATTACAGCAGAGAAGATTTACTTATCAAGAACTAACAATGGCAACTCGAGATTTCTCCGACGACTACAGTCTTGACGAGGGTCCTTTGCGGTCTAATTGACAAGGGTGACCTAAATGGTGAAAAGGTGACAATTTACTTAAAATTTACAAATTTTAAAATATTTAAAAATTTCAATTTAGTTTATTATCTTATTTTATTAGTGTATAGAATTTACAAAGGCTAATATATGCTACATTTTTCAAAAGATTTCAATTTTGATTTTTTAATATATATAAATACGTATAAAATACGAGTTAATATAATATTAAATAAATAAATAAATATAAAAGCTAAATATTCAAAAACTATTAATCAAAACACTTGACACAATTAAAAATAATATTTTTTAAAAAACTATTTTAATTTACTTTTCTAAACTATAAATTTAATTATTGGTATTAGATAATGCTTAACTTAATAATTTTATATTAAAAGGTATAATTATTTAAATTTGAAAAATAACATAAAATGAAAGGGAAATATTTAATATAAATGTAATTTCTGTTTATATATATATATATTTAATATAAATGTAATTTCTGTTTATATATATATATATTAAAATTTAAGAATTATGTATTTTTAAAAAGAAATTAATAATATATTTTATAGATAATACATATAAGATATAATTAATATGAATAAAAACTATATTTATTACATATTCCAAATTTTCAGAAAATTATGTGTATTTTTTTTTTAATAAATTTAGGGGTCATAGCAACCTTTATCATTCTAGCTCGTCAGTGCTAAATATCATTACAAATGTAAATCAATAAACATGATAAATAACATAATCTAATATATTTAATATAAAAACTAAAGACTCCCAAATTATTAACAAAAATTTGACAAGTATATTCACTATTAATTGACGGTTGACATAATTAAAAAAAATATCAATTAATCTAAATGATAGGATAATTTAAATGTAACTATATGTAACTATAAGATTCTATCATTCGGAAATCAAATAACTTTATGTTATATTTGGATTGAAGGATTTGACCTAGTTGAATTTGAATTTGGACTAAATATATTGTTTAGATATTTTAAATGAAAATGAATTTGAATTTAGTCTAAATCCCATATATTCACAATAAAAAATTAAAAATTTAAAATAACTACTTTTATCTTATTAAATGGGTAAGCTCTATATAATACTCCCTTAGTTCGCAAATAAGTGTCGTTTAAGGTTTTGATACTAAAATTAAGGAAAGTATTTAATAGTCTAAATTTATAAGAATATTAGACTAAACTACCCTTTAAAAAAAGGGTAATACTTATTTATTAATTCATTAATAAATCCATTAATTCTTTGTCACACACAAATGTAAATCAATAAATATGATAAATAACATAATCTAATATATTTAATATAAAAACTAAAGACTCCCAAATTATTAACAAAAATTTGACAAGTATATTCACTATTAATTGACGGTTGACATAATTAAAAAAAAATATCAATTAATCTAAATGATAGGATAATTTAAATGTAACCATATGTAACTATAAGATTCTATCATTCGGAAATCAAATAACTTTATGTTATATTTGGATTGAAGGATTTGACCTAGTTGAATTTGAATTTGGACTAAATATATTGTTTAGATATTTTAAATGAAAATGAATTTGAATTTAGTCTAAATCCCATATATTCACAATAAAAAATTAAAAATTTAAAATAACTACTTTTATCTTATTAAATGGGTAAGCTCTATATAATACTCCCTTAGTTCGCAAATAAGTGTCGTTTAAGGTTTTGATACTAAAATTAAGGAAAGTATTTAATAGTCTAAATTTATAAGAATATTAGACTAAAATACCCTTTAAAAAAAGGATAATACTTATTTATTAATTCATTAATAAATCCATTAATTCTTTGTCACACAAAATTAATCTCCCACACAACATTAGAAAAAGTCATTTATTGAAGCAATGATAGAGTTAGAACAAAAGTTAAAATGTTATCTTGTTTTTCTAAAAATGAACAAAATTTTCTTCCTAAAGCACACTTATTTGTGAACAGAGGTAGTATCAAAAATTCTAAAATTTAAATCAAACATTTTAAATCCAAATTCTAAAATTCAAATGCAACCTTAGGTAAGTAAGGGTAATAAACCTTATCATGAAAAGAAAATGAACTTGTTATATTATTGAGTTAAGCTTGATGGAATGCCAATTTGTGCATAGAAAACTTTTAGCTGAAAAAATAATTGTTTTGTGCATCTACCAAAAGTTTTACTTCTTCCGATAAAATTTTGCATGATTATATATATATATATATATATATATATATATATATATATATATATATAATTTTGTTAAGTCATTGTGAATAAATCCTTATATCTGTCCTTTTGAAATCTCAGCTGCATAGCTTGGACACGGTCAATTAAATATTAATCTAAGAGCTGTACAGGTAATATCTATGAAAATGACAATGGATAAGTGTATTCAATCAAATTCATACACAAATTATTTAATTATTTGGTCGATTTATTAAATAATGATAAGCAATTCTGTTTTCATTTATTGTTAGTTATTATGTTAATCTAACGGTAAAAATGAAAATACTATTCTTTCCTTATTAATTTGAGTTTAGCTTCATTAAAAAGTACTCTGATTATTTAAAAATCATGAGTATATTAATGTGAGAAATAAATTTAATTCTGGTATGTATAAACTAAATTCAAAATATCTGACTATTTTTTATACTAATCTTAGAAAACCTCTATATTTAAATTTTTATTAAATAATTTATATATGAAGTAGAATAAATATTAATATTAATATTTGTATTATTGCATTGATTATTTAGGATTAGCATTACACGGTTTCTTCTTATTTTAAATTATTAAATGTTATAGTCAATCGAATAGCAATGTTTTATATATATATATATATATATATATATATATATATATATATATATATATATATATATAATTTGAAAATATTAATATGTTTGGCAGGGTCTAGGTATATGTAATTATTAAGGAGAAATTTTGTACCCTTTAGTTATCATATTAAATGAATCAGTGTTGCGTGTCATAAGTATAAAACATTTAAATATATATATATTATTTATTTATTTATTTATTAAATATAAAATACTTATCATACGTTGTCATTATTTATTTGTTTTTTTTTTTAATCAACAAATTATTAAAATATTTTTAAAGAAATCAAGAAAAACTTAATATGAACACATGAATTAAATCTGGTCAATAGGCCTCTTCACTTATCGAATACGTGACATATTAAGTGGGAAAACCTGGAAAGATAGAAACAGAAGAAATCCATCATAACCAAGAGGTAGCAAGCCATTCACAGAGAAAATGTCCTCTAGACGACGTCCCAAGCCTTTTTGTAGAAATAAAAATTAAATCCTCCGGACCTGGGGCCTTAAGGTTATCACAGCTTTATACTACAGTTCTGATCTCCTCAGTCGAAAATGACAATTCAAGCTTCATAGCATCTTCTTCATCCAGAGTTGTTAATTAAAGACAAAGAACCAAGGAATGCTGAATTGGCAGTATCATCTCTGAATTTGTCTTGGAAGTGGTCGAAGAAAACTCGTTTAATTAATTATTTGTTTGTTATTATAATATTGAGTATAAAGAAGTAGTTGGAATAAATTTAATCAAGCAGATGTAGAATATTCATGATTCAATAGCCTTTCATTTTGCTAATTTTATCATTATAAATGATATTGTATCCGATAATTCTCATCCAACCCAATTTTCCCATCCCACCAAAAGAATAATTGAAAAAAAAAAAATTCCAATATTAGGACTACATTTATTTTACGGAAAATAGTTTATTTATAGAAAATATTTTTTATTTTCACGATAATATTTTCTGTTATTTGCTTGTGATGTTAAATAATTGATATGTGTTTCTATCATGTATGTATAAATATTTTCATATTTTAATAAAATTATTAAAATCTAAAAAATAATTTTCTCTTTTAAAAAAAATATTTTTCAAATTTTAGTGTCCTAAAAAATGTAAAAATATTTTCTAAAAAAAATATTTTCTATTAAACAAATGAAGTCTTGATAAGGAGACTGCCTCACCTAATTAACTAACAAATTTAACCTAACACATTTGTCCATGTAATGACCGAGAAAAATGTAGGAAGATACATTATCAAGGCTTCACACGATCTTAATTTCTCCGCTTGCTCTCTCTCTCTCTCTCTCTCTCTCTCTCTCTCTCTCTCTCTCTATAAAATCTGAACCTTACCCTCTCTTTTTCTCTGAAGTCCTCAGCCCTGAAGTTTATAACCATACAACCATATCATACTACTGTATCGACTTGTGATCTTGATGGCTTTCGTGAGGAATTGTTTCAGAATCACCGAGGCAGATCGCCGATCTGAAACTAGATGTATGGTTCCGTTCTTGAACTATGCTTTTATTTACGAGATCATGACAAAACAAATCCACTCCTTTATTTTATTTTACTTTTATGGGTTCCATTTCTTAGTTCTTAGAAGTTGCCTAGATGCTTGATGGATAGGGAAAATATATACTCTTATGTTCTAATTCTAGCGTTTTATTTCCTTCCACTTTGAGGCGTGTTATAGTTTGGTCTAATGTTGGATCTACCTCACGAGAAGGATTTGGGCTGAAGCAATATAGCTATAATGAACTAGCAGAAGCAACTGATAAGTTTTCCAACAGCAAACTCCTGGGCGAGAGTGGTTTTGGTCTAGTCTATGAGGCAACACTAGGTGGCAAAATAGTTGCCATTAAGAAACTTAAAATTGGTCGGGATGAACGGTCGCAGTCGAAAGAAGAATCGGAGAAGGAGATTAAGGTTGTTAGCCAAGTGAGTCACAAAAATCTGGTTAAGCTGTTTGGATACTGCATTGAAGGAGACGATATATTGCTTGTTTTAGAGTACGTTCCAAAAAAATCTTTGAGACATCATTTACATGGTGAGTCCTTTTGTGCTCTGAGACATATACAAATAATAATATGATGTTAAGATCGATCTTGCTCACATGAAATGACATCGCAGGAGAGACAACTTTGGAGTGGGAAAATAGAATGAAAATCGCCAAAGGCATAGCTGAAGGGTTGCAATATTTACATGAAAAATGTTAGTAAGCTAGTTTTTTTCTTTTTTTTTTTATTATTAATTTATTTATAGCTAAAAGTATTTATTGTGTCCATATAGGTACACCCAAAATCATTCATCGTGATGTTAAGGCCGATAATATACTTATTGACGAAAAGTATGAGCCAAAGGTAGAGTATACGTGCCAAGATTTTTCTTAGAAGATATTAATTTCATATTTGGATATAAATTTGTTTATTATATTTGATTATTTTTCATATTAAGACGATATTTCATCGAGCTCATAAGTTGGTTAAATCAATTATAAGCTATAATTTAAAGTTGACTTATTTGTTTAAAATATTTTTTGAGCCTAAAAAAATAAGTTGGGGTGAGAAATTTTTTATTTTAATACTTATAAGCTGAGTGCTTATAAGTTAATTTGATTAAATGTTTTACTATATTATTCGCATTTTATTTTATAATCCCACTATATATCTTTATTTTATTTATTGTTATATTCATATTAAAAACATATATTTTCCTGTAATAATTAAATAAATTGTTTATATTAATTTTAATAAATATTTGTCTATAAAATATTTTTATTTAATTAAAAATTAAATTATATTTTAATATGATTGAAATATATTTTAATAATATTATAATAAAATATTAAATTAATATAATTTATCATTTTAACAAATAATTTAATGCTTTTTAGTCATTTTAATAAATTATATGCCACAATTGTAAGAAGAAAAAAAAATACCACAATAAATCTGTTAAATCTGCTTAGATTATTTTTGTTCAGGTCGCAGATTTTGGACTTGCCCTTCTCTTTCCGGAAAATGGTAGCCTCACTCACATCACTAGATCAAACAAGGGAACTGAAGTGTAAGATGCTTTTTTTTTTTTTTCTTCTCTCTTTATTTAAGTGGTTGAATACATTAATATTATAGTTTGATTTCGAATACTTAAAATAAAATAAGAATGTTGAAATCTCCATCAAGTATTTTCATTTTTTTGGATAAAAGTTTTTAATTTGGTTATTTAATACAGTTTGCAGAAATAGAGCATTATCCTTTTGAAAACGTCTCTAAGATGTTGGATGTTTATTCCTATGGTGTATTTCATTTAGAACTTATAATTGGGGAGGAAAACTTAGCTTGAAGGCACTAATATGGTTGCTTGTTCAATGCAGTTATGCAGATCCAGAGCATTATCCTCAAAAGGTTTCTGAAAAGTCAGATGTTTATTCCTATGGTGTGGTTCTTCTAGAGATAATATCTGGGAAAAAAACTAAGTTTGAAGACACTAATATTGTTGCTTGGGTATGACACTCATCTATAATAGTTAATGTCTTTAGAAATTTATGGATTCTTTCAAATTTCCCAAACTAAATACTGCTTTTCTGTTATACTATCAAATAAAGGGGAAATGATGGTTAGAAAATTAAATCTTGATCAAAAAATAATAACTACTTATATTTATTGATTTTCAGGCAAAACCTCATATTCAATATGCTTTGTGCAGTGGAGACTATACAAATCTTGTTGATTCCAAATTATTGCAAATGAACTACAAAGAAAAGGAAATGAAAGCAATGATTTCTTGTGCTGCAGCTTGCATATATAAACCTTCGAACTCTCGCCCAAAAATGAATCAGGTTAAAATTCGTTTTCATAATTATTTGGTATAGACATATTTCATTTATTTTCATTATTAATTATCTATTAGAGTATTCAAAAAATATGTAAGAGGATAGATTGATTGGTCTTTTTCTATCTTTAAAAGATGTAAAAAGTGAAGATATTACATTAGATCAACATTAAAAATTAAAAAACAACAAATAAAAAATAAAAATATTATATTCGTGTATAACCTTTTCACTACTGCTTTGCCATGCAGATAGTTCGAGCACTTGAAGGATATATGCGTATAGAGGAAATATGGAACGAGAAGAATGACAACGTATTCCTGAAAGGTAATACATGTTAATTTCCATTTCTTAGGGAAATTTAATATGCTACACACACGATTGCCATAAAAAAATTCATATATAAAATTTCCTCTTTTCTTTTGATCAACTTATTAGTGATTTTCCTTTACCATAGTCCTATTTTTAATTTACTATTCTCTTCCTTGACCAGATAATCCTAAGTCTAATGGATCTCATATTGAGCCCAATGGATCTCATAAATCGAAACCTCTTATCAGTTCAGAAGCTAATGGATCTCATAATATTGAGTTCAATGGATCTCAGAAACTGAAGTCCCTGGTCAGTTCAGAAGCTAATAATGGCATTGAACAGAAGGAATTTACTCATCGAGAACCCTTGGTGGCAACTAATGGTTCCTTTAATGCCACTAATGTCACTGAGAGGTTTCAAGATTATCGGCAGAGGAAAATTAATTTTCAAGAAGATTATCAGCCGAGAAGATTTACTTATCAAGAACTAACAATGGCAACTGGAGGTTTCTCCGAGGACAACCGTCTTGACGAGGGTCCTTGGGGTCAAGTCTATAAGGGAGATCTAAATGGTGAAAAGGTGAAAGTTAAGAAATTTAATAATCCTAAGAAGCAAGAAGAAGAATACACGAAGATGAAAGCTGTTGCCAGTGGTTTCCGTCTCAGAAGTCTTGTTAACCTTATTGGATACTGCGAAGAAGGAGCCAATAGACTGCTTGTTTATGAGTTTGTTCCACTGGGCGAATCCTTGAGAAATTATTTTGATGGTATGCCCCTGACGAACTTGTACTATGGCTTTGCGGGAAACTATGCTTGTGGTGTCATATCCAAAGGCCATGTCTATCCCAAAATCTGAAGACAATAGCCCATATTACTAATCCAAAAACAATCTGCAAGCTATTAGGTTTCTAGCTGTAGGTCTATGTTATTAATCCAAAATCTGAAGACAAAGCCCATATTCTATTCCTTTTGGGCCTTTGGAATATTTACTTGGACATTTCAGTTTGCGATTTGTCGTCCTAACAATTAAATGTATGCACAAAATACAGGTGAAGACGGTTGCCGGAGAGTAAGTGACGATTTAATACGATTGGCAAGAACATTGGATGATTTGGAAAATAAACTTGCGAAAGGTGAAAATGAACTTGCGAAAGGTAAGTAATTTAGGCATTGGCTACTAATCCTTACCTGTTTCCAGATTTAAGGTGTTTGTATCTGATTCCTGATTTATGTATTTTCAGAAAATTTTCTGTCGTGGCATATGTCAGCGCAGTGGAAGGACAAATTTTTTCTTGATGACGATTTTGAGCTCAGGGTGATAATTACACATATAATAGCACCTTATCGGCAATCGTTTGCACATTTTTGGGCATTTTATTTTATATATATATAAGAAGTTTAGAAATTTTATTATCTTTTATATTTATGCATTTTAACTGCATTTAACTTCACATATAAAAAGTTCAATTAATGGACAGTCAACTTATTATTTAGTGCATAATTAATTGTATGTAATTGCTGACAATAGCAGATAATTAGCATCTGTGTAATTTTCTAAATCTTATAGTCATCTATTTTTATAGGACATTTGAAATAGGATATCATATTAATGGATAAATTTGACGGTGGAGCCATAAAGTTTTTTGTTTTTTAATTAGATTTGATGTTGAATGTGTCACTCGTATACTGGAAGATTAAACTATACAAATAAACTGTGTTTTTGTCTTTGATATCAAAACTATTAGATGCACTAAATTTACTTGGGTCATATTTGTTCAGGTTGCAGAGTATGGACGTGAAAAGTTTTCTTCAGATTTTGAAGTTACTCGTAACTCCGCTAGGTAAAGATGAAAATTCTATTTTCTATTTTGTTGCCTGAGCTAAATTAAATTGCAGCCATGTGATACACTTTTGGCATATTAGGAAAAATTTTATATATATATATATATATAAAATAAAGGAAGAAGAGCATCTTACCATGTTTACAACTTGGGGAATATTTGTTGAACTTCTTCTCATATTTTAGCACTTCTTACATTTTCAAATGCAGATGTATGGCTCCTGAATATATTATTACTAGTAAGTTCACCAAGAAGACCATTGTTTATTCCTATGGTGTAATGCTTCTGGAGATGATAACTGGGAAAGAAGCTTTTGATGATATAGTTGAATGGGTACGTACTTGTTGTTCAATTAATGTAGTCTATAGATATTGTTGTACATTTATAATGTATAGGAAAAAAAAATTTTGAAATTAAAGCTTAATTGCTTTGGGAAATACTAATAAACTATATTCATATTTAGGGTGTGCCTCAACTTGAACGAGCTTTGTCCAATGGAAACTATGATTTTGTTGACAAGAGATTAAAGGAGTATAACAAAAATGAAATGAATCGAATGATTGCTTGTGCCTTAGCCTGTTTACGTGATCATCCACAAGATCGACCAGAAATGAGACAGGTAATTCCACAAACAGCTTCACATATTTAAATTATGTAGAACAATATTGATAGATGTTCAGTGCTCTAAATGAATAGAAGCACTGTTGTTTATTCGCTAATTAGTAGTCTGTAGTTTGAGCTAATATTCTAACCAACCTCAATTTGCACAATCTTTTAACATTAATGCTCAAAGCAGATAGTTGAAGTTCTGAAAGGAAATATTGATATGCATGATCTCTTAAAAAGGGAACAACAGCTAACGAAGCAAGTTGAGTTAACCTTCGGGATGGAATCTCTGCCCAAGCCCAAGATTATGGCAAGTTGAGATTGGCCTCAAAAGGACGTTGTCCAGAAGATGTCTTGGATTTATTGGTATATCTGGATGGAGGTGAGTGTTTTAGGCCTTGATCTATTTCAAGATTTAAGGTGTTTGTATCTGATTTGTGATTTTTGTATTTTCAGATAAATTGTACTCGAGGCATATACCAGTGCATTGAAAGGACAACTTTCTTCTTGATGATGATTTTCAACCAAAGGTTGTAATTAAATATATAGTAGCACACCTTGTTGGCAATCGTTTGCACATATTTGGGATTATTATTATTATTATTATTATTATTATTATTATTATTATTATTATTATTATTATTATACTGAAAGAATTTTCGAAGTTTTATTATCTTTTATATATATGCAGCATATTTACAATGATAAAAAAGGTAAATTGACTCTTTGTTTTATTAAATTTCTCTTATATATTTACATATTTATTTAAATTGACTTCTCATTTTTATATATTAAATCCTTTTTTTAAGTAAAAAATATATTTTTTATTAATAGAAAATCAATTGACCCATATATATTTATGTACAACTTCACGTAGATCTCATCTTTCTAAACTTAAGACTTAACTAATTTTACATGAGTATTTGTGCATTATTTTTTTAGTATAATAAATATGTTTTATAATTTATCTATATATTGACTCTAAAAAATTTTTTCTCTAAATCCCACACTGCTTTGCCATATGAAGTTGTATGGCTCCTGAATATGGAGATGGTGACTCGGGAAAAACCTATCGATGATATTGGTCTACGTTCTTGTTGCTCAATTGATATGGTCTAAAGATATTATTGTACATTTTTTAAGTGTAGGTAAAAAAATTTTGAAAATTGAAGCTTAATTGCTTAGGGAAAAATAATAAATTAATATTTCATCTATCACCATATAGGCGGTGCCTTGATTTAAACGATATTGGTCTAACGGTAACTACGATTTTGTTGACAAGAGATTGAAGGAGTATAATTAACAATTGGATTGAGTGATTGCTTGTGCCTTAGCCTAATTACGTGATAATCCACAAGATCGTTCAGAAATGATTCCGGTAATTCCACAAATAGCTTCATATGTATTTTCAAATTATGTAGAATTGACGAAACACCAAGGTTGGATTACACCAAGGTTTAACTGTAAGTCCTTATCTTTTTACATTAGTTTTAGATGAATTAATGAAACATATACAAGAGAGTATCCCTTGGTGTATGATGTTTGCGGATGATATAGTTCTGATAGATGAGACACGAGAAGGAGTTAATAGAAAGAGAAGACTTTGGAGAAGTACTCTAGAGTCAAAGGGCTTTAAGTTAAGTAGAACAAACACAGAATACATGCATTACAAGTTCAGTGAAGGCCGAACTGATAATAGGGAATGAGTTAGTTTAGATGAAGTGGTACTGTCCCAAAGTAATCACTTTAAATATTTCGGATTAGTCCTTTAAGTAAATTGGGGATGTGAGGAGGATGTTAGTCATAGGATTAAAGCCGGATGGTTGAAGTGGAGATGTGCCACGGGAGTTTTATATGATCACAAGATTCCCAATAAGTTGAAAGGAAAATTTTACGATACAGCCATACGACTGGCCATGTTATATGGTAGTGAGTGTTGGGCACTGAAGGAGTCGTATGTGTCTAAGATAAGAGTTGCGGAGATGAGAATGTTAAGGTAGATGAGTGGCCATACTAGACTAAATAAAGTCTGTAATTAGAGTATTAGAGAAAAGGTAAGAGTGGCGCCAATTGAGGATAAGTTGTGAGAAGAGAGATTGAGGTAGTTTGGTCATGTAAAACGTAAACACACGGAGGCTCCAGTTAGACAAGTAGAGCACATTAGATTAGAGGATAGTTAGAAAAAAAGGGATAGACCTAAACTGACTTGGAGGAGAGTAGTACAACATGATCTAGAAGCATTACACATTTCTGAGGATTTAACCCAAAATCATTTAGAGTAGAGAAAGAGAATCTATATAGCCGACCCTAAATTTTTAGGATAAAGGCTTAGTCGAGTTAAGTTGAGTTGAGTAAAATAATATTGATAGATGTTGAGTGCTCTGAATAAATAGTAATGTTGTTCATTCGCTACTTAGTAATCTGTATTTGAGCTAATATTCTAATCAACCCCAATCTGGACAAATGCTTTTACATTTATGTTCAAGGAGATAGTTGAAGCTCTAAAAGGAAATATTGATTGGCAAGATCTCTGCAAAAGGGAACAACAGCTAAGTCGAGGACCAGGGACCAAGCAAAAGCCTTTAAGCAAGTTGAGCCAATCCTTGAGATAGAATCTGATGTGTCCCAACCGCAAGTGCACGGGTCGTTCAAGTAGTATAGAAAAAGATATCGTTCCCACGAGGAGTTGTGTTAATGATTGAATTTTTGATATAAAATAAAATATGTTAAAATTGTATTTTAATCAAATTAATAAAAGAAATTTAGGAATTTGAAGCATAAGGTATGAAAATGCAAAACAAAATTCAAACAATGACTAATTTAATAATTCGCAAAATAAAGAAATTGATAATATTAATAATGAAAAATTAATAAAATGAGATTAAACTAAACACTCAAAAATAAAATTCCAAGCAATAATTGATAAAAGACGATTCTGGAGTTAAGGGTTCATATTTAAGTCATTTTGGGATTTTCCCTAGCTAGCCCAATCCATGAAATTTATGGGTTTAAAGGAGATTAATTCTAAAATCCTTTGAAAACTCTTTCGAGTGAGACAAAGAGTGCCTTAATTAACTTAATCCTACTTTTGTGAAGTTAAAATTAACCAAGACCCATTAGGTTCTTTAATCAATCTATTAAAACCCTCTTAACCCTTAGTCTATTTCTAGATCTAAGTTAATTAAGTCCAATTTCTTGATTAACTATCACTTGGTTTTCTCCTTTCGGTGCTTCAACCAAGGATTAAGAACATAACTTAATGGGGCCCTTCATTAAGCATGTGAATAAGCACACAAGAAATGGATTAAACCTCATAAATTCATTAAATTGGGACTAACCCAGTTCAAATCCACAAAAATAACTAAAATACTACATCCCTTACTCCAGAATCAAAGAAAACTACTCACAATCCATGTTTAACACAAGAAATTCTAAGTTTATAAGGAAATAAAGCTTTAATCTAAGCTAAGAAACAAGAAACTAAACACTAGAAATGTAGGAAAAATGTAAGAAAAGAAAGAAATCTCCAAATCTGGTTGGAAATGGAGTGGGAGATGATTGTGACTCTTCAGCTGCTGCCTCCCCTATTCCTTTTCTTCCTCTACTTGCTTCTTCTTTTCTAAAATGGGAAATGGGGCTATTTATAGCATTTTCTGACATTGAGCCCTAAAATGGTGTGTTTTAGGAGGAATTTTCTGAGGGAATCTTCTGCCAGCTCATTAATGAAACCTTTGTGGGACTGCATAGGTGGACTGCATAAGTTATGCAGTCCCTTATGCAGTTTTCGACTGTTTCTGGTTTACTTATGCGAAACTGCATGACTTGGCGCATAGGTTATGCACAATTCCGTGAGATTGCATAAGGGAGGCGTGAATCTGCATAAGCTATGCACTCCCCTTATGCACAATTCGGCAGGTGTTGGAACAATATTTCTTCTCCTTATGCAGATCTGCATAGCTTATGCGGCAAGTTATGCGCAATTTGGTCAATGCATATTTCAACTTGAAAACTTGTTTTTGACATCTTTGGCTGTAGAAGTCACTCCTCAATGGTAAAATTTCTCTTCAGTCCTTCAAAAACACCATTTTTCCTAGAAAACAAAGTAAAAATTACAAATTAATCCAAAATTGACAATTATGAAAAACTAACTAAATAACTAATGAAATTAGCTAAAAGTGACTAATAATCAAATAAAATGGCTATGAAATTAAACCTAAAAAATTATGCAAAATATATGCATCAAATACCCCCAAACTCAAGCTTTTGCTTGTCCTCAAGCAAACTTTAAAATGTGATGCAAAATTTTTAGGGGTGCCTTATCCAAAGAGCTATGAAAATTACCTATTAAAGTAACTTAACACCCCTTTAGCCATACCAACAATCCATATACCCATCCTTCAAAATGCAAAGAATCTAGTGCTTATCCAAGCTTTCACCGCTTAGCCATCAAGTCAATTATCATTCAAAATTCCCAAACCAACCAATCAAAAGAGAGAGTCATGCTCAAAAGGAATTCTAGGACAATCAATAGTCAAAGTGTCTCTATATGGAATGATGGAATTGAATGAATGAATGAATAGTTTTCCAATCCCATAGGCAAATTCCCTACTCCCATCTCCACTAATGTAGCAAGTACTATCAAGAGATCAAAGGTCTTTTTAGGGGTGTAATGGGGCCATGGGGTTCAAAATGAGGCTAAGAAGAAGAATGGGTAAAAAGGATTCAAAGCATGAGAATATTTTCAATCTTGACAACATAAGGTACACTTCTTATTTTATTATATTTTTTTCTTTTTTTTTTATATATATATATGGGGGACAGAAATACACAATGAGGATTGTCAAGTGCTAGCATATTTTACAAAACACATAAAAATGGAGGGACATTTTGATACTTTAAACTTGTATCTTGCATTTTCTTTTGATGATTGTCCCTAAAAATGCCACCCCCAAACTCATTTCTTTTAATACTTTGGGTGGATTTCTTTCAATTTGAATGACAACAATGAAAAGCACATATACTAGCACTTTTACAAGATGACAAGTATTTCTTCTCCCTTTTATTGTATTTTTTTCTTTTCTTCTTTTTTTTTATTTTTTTTTATAAAGTGTACCTAATATTCAATTATCCTCATGAAAAGGGTTGGAGTGTTTGGTTCATTGGCTAGGTAGCAATAAGGATTTCAAGAAAAATTAGGGATAAAAAGGCTCAAAGGGGTTTGCAAGGTTCAATTTTAATTAGAAAAAGGGCCAAAGGTTTAAAATGAGGAGGTTTAAATCAAAGAATGCCTAATCATCTCTCTTTTCAAGTACAAGCTGGTATTTCGCCTTGGAAGGTTTAGAAAATTTGTTCTAGGATTGGTGAGACATCATTTGACTACCTTATATCCAATAACTCCCTCTAAACACTCCAATCTCTTAAGGACTAGTTGGGTGGCTTTTTGGCTAAGAAGATATAGGCAAGGGATAAACACTTCAAAACCTTGCACCTCTTAGGAAACTTTCAATCCACAAACCCAACTAAAGGTAAGTCAAATCACTCTCATAGGTAACTTTTCAATACTCAAGGGATTTGGCAAAAGATTTTAATGCATGATGCATGATTCCTAAAAATGAACAATGCATTAACTAAATGGAGGAAATCTATTTGTATGCAATGTGTACAATTTCTAAGTGATGTATAATATGTGTGTAAATGTGTTATGTATATGTATGGATGTATATGTAAAATATTTACAATATATGTAAATGGAATGGGATGAGATGTTCCTATACTCAAAATGTGAAAAATGTAGTAAAAATCAAAATGCATACCCCCAAACTCAAAATTGGACATTGTCCTCAATGTCTCAAGTAGTGCATTATCAAAACTCAAAGTAAAGAGAAATTACCAGGAATTGTGAAATTTAAGAGCAAAAAGAATAAGTTACCTGGTATAGAGCAGATGAGAATTCAAGAGATAATGGGGAAGCATAAGAAGCTGCACAGGTTATGCAGAATAAAGTGTTGTCCAGAACAAGTGCATAAGGAGGGTGCATAAGCTGTGCGGTTCTGCATGAGTGGCAATAAGGACTGCACAGGCTATGCAAAACATTTGCATAAGGGGATTCACAGCCTGTGCAGTATATTCAAAAGCTGCTGCATGATGATTAACAAGGAAAAATGTGCAAACACTAGTAGAAGCATGCAAATATATACAGTATATGGACAAGTATGCACAAAAAGTGGGGGTGGGAAAGTGGATGCCGAAAAAAAAAAAAATTTTTGATTTGAATGGGACATGTGTAAAACTGCATAAGGGGAAAAATGGGTGTGCATAACTTATGCACTCTCTTATGCAGGTTTCGGTGGAAGAAAAGGGTGTGAAAAATTGATTATGCAAGAGTGCATAGCTTATGCGCTGACTTATGCAAGTTTCGGCTAAAAATGGAAGTGTAGGAATTGTGGTCATGCAAAAGTGCATAAGCCATGCACTCTCCTTATGCAGGTCTCGGTAGGTTTTGGAATTTAGAAAAATTGGTCATGCGGTTGTGCATAAGTCATGCACTCTCCTTATGCAGGTCTCGGAAAGTTTTGGAAGTCAGAGTTGGTGGTCATGCGGAAGTGCATAAGTCATGCACTCTCCTTATGCAGGTCTCGGCAAGTTTTGGAAGTCAGAGTTGGTGGTCATGCGGAAGTGCATAAGTCATGCACTCTCCTTATGCAGGTCTCGGCAGGTTTTAATTTTTGGAGAGTGTGGTCATGCGAAAGTGCATAAGCTATGCACTCTCCTTATGCAGGTCTCGGCAAGTTTTGGAAGTCAGAGTTGGTGGTCATGCGAAAGTGCATAAGTCATGCACTCTCCTTATGCAGGTCTCGGCAAGTTTTGGAAGTCAGAGTTGGTGGTCATGCGGAAGTGCATAAGTCATGCACTTTCCTTATGCAGGTCTCGGCAGGTTTTAATTTTTGGAGAGTGTGGTCATGCGGAAGTGCATAAGCTATGCACTCTCCTTATGCAGGTCTCGGTGGAAAGAGAAAATGCAGGATTTGAAGTCATGCAGAAGTGCATAACTTATGCACTCCCTTATGCAGATTTCGACAGAAAGAGAAAATGTAGGATTTGAAGTCATGTAGAAGTGCATAAGTCATGCACACACTTATGCAAGTTTCGGCATATATGAAATTTGACAAAAATGTGGCTATGCAGAGTTGCATAAGCTATGCACATCCTTATGCAGTTTGCAACAGAGATGAAAATGGCAAGAATTGTGGTTATGCAGGATTGCATAAGTTATGCAGTTACTTATGCACAATTCAACAAGATTGAGATTATAATTGAAAATGATTTGCAAGTATGAAAAATACCCTAGAATGAAGAAATATAATTCTATGAAGCATAAATCATGAGAAATTGTCACAAAAAACACATCAATATATACAAAATCCATCAAAATTGCATCACATAAGCTTATAGAAGTGAATCCTGCATAAAAGGCCTTTGTGAATCATGCCATTTCAACTCAAATTCTGCAAATCAACCTTTAGCACATAAAACTCAATAAAATCTGCATAAAGTTACATCTATCCACAAATGAGAATGGACTCTCCAAGTTATGCCAAGAAAATGCAGTATGTCCACCTTGAATCCCACAACCCAAATAAGCTCAAAACTACAAAAATGACCCACTTACCATCAAATTAACATGATAAGCACAAATACTTAAAAGTTACACACCCAACCTTACCAAGAACATAAGTCATGTGCTGCAGACCCTTGTTTGCTACAAATTTCAATTTTCTGCATAAATAAAGAAACAGACCTGCACAGGTTATGCAGTAAAAATCAATCAATTTCGGGAGAGTTGAAGGACAAAATTTCAGATTAAGAGTCACTCCCCAGCAGTTCACCAACCTTCCTCCATTGAAATACATCTACAAGGGACAAGATTCAACAATGTCAAAAATTGAATTTGGAGAGATTTAAGATAAAAACAAAAGTAAAGCAAATAAAAATAAATCAACAAAAGCAAAATAAAAGAACTTGGGGTGCTTCCTAAGAGCGCTAATTTATGGTCTTTAGCTTGACCCTTTTCATGCTTCATGGTGGCTGGAATTGGACTTTATTGCCTTTATTGCCAATAGGTGCTTCAATGAATCTATACTTCATTTTCTTTCCATCACATGAGAAGATCCTTGTTGCTTTGTCTAAAAATCCAACCATTTCTTTCTTGACGACCTTTGGTGCATCTTTTTCTTTGAGAGATGGTTGCTTGACTTCACTTTTCTCCACTTGCTCAACTTGAAAAATTGGTGCCATAGGACAAGGTGGATTACTATTCAAATGTTGTGCAAATGCAACCTCTTTTGGATTTTCATCATTGATACTTCCTTCATGGATAAGACAACTTTCAAGAGAAGCCTTCAGATAGCTCTTTCTAAAGTGCTCTTTTACTAACTCATCAACTATATCAATTCTCAAACAAGAGTCTACATCTTCATGTTGCTTCTTCTTATCATTGCCAATGTTGAAGACTAAATGATCCTCTCCGACTCTGAGAGTAAGCTTTTCACCTTTCACGTCAATCAAAGCACCAGCTGTAGCTAGGAAAGGCCTCCCCAAAATGATTAGGATATTAGAATCCTCTTCCATGTCCAAGATGACAAAGTCAACAGGTATATAGAATTTCCTAACCTTCAGAGGCACATTCTCTAAAATCCCTTCAGGATACTTAATTGATCTATCAGCTAACTGAAGAGAAATGTGGGTTGGCTTAAGATCTCCCATGTTGAGCTTCTTATAGATGGAGAGGGGCATAAGGCTTACACTAGCCCCTAAATCACATAAAGCTTTTATAGAACATGATTCCCCAATGTGGCATGGAATTGAAAAACTCCCTGGATCCTTGAGCTTTGGAGGAAGTTTTCTTTGGAGGATA
The DNA here is from genome assembly GCF_030052815.1 of Hevea brasiliensis. Taxonomy (NCBI): domain Eukaryota; kingdom Viridiplantae; phylum Streptophyta; class Magnoliopsida; order Malpighiales; family Euphorbiaceae; genus Hevea; species Hevea brasiliensis. The sequence goes on along the minus strand of NC_079500.1, from coordinate 14,710,885 downwards.
GCACTGCATTCCTCAGTTAAGGCTACAGTCTCATAATCTTCAAGTCTCCTCTTATTTGAGAGAATTTCTTTTAGAAACTTAGCATAAGAAGGCATTTGGGAAAGAGCATCAATAAAAGGCACATCTATATATAGCTTCTTTAAAACCTCTAAGAACTTCCCAAATTGCTTATCAATCTTGGCTTTTTGAAATCTCTGTGGAAAGGGAAGCTGTGGCTTGTAAGGCTCTGGAGGTATATATTTCTCTTTTTTCTCTCCAACCTCCTCTTTACCTTTTCTTGCACTCCCTTTTTCACTCTTTTGTTTTTCATCTCCCTCAAAATCTTCCTCATTTTCTCTCTTTTCAACTTTTTCACTCTTCTCATTATGCACTATTTTACCACTCCTTAGTGTGATGGCATGACATTGCTCCCTTGGATTTTCTGTTTGACTAGGAAGTTTCCCCATAGAATTGGTACTTGATGAGCATGCTTGTTGTGCAATCTGATTTTTCAGCATCCTATTGTGTGTTTGCATTTGTTCCAGCCTTGCTTTCATCTCTCTCAACTCTTCATCACGCTTAGTTTGATTAGCAAGAATTTGTTGTAATAAAGCCTCTGTGGTGGAACTTTGTTCTTGCTGTCTTGGTAAAGGTGCAGGATTTGCATTCTTTTGCTGAAAACTAGGTAGTGGTTGCCTAGGTTGTTGGTATTGATGCCCTTGTTGTTGTGGTGGAAAGTTCTGAGTTGAAGCTTGATTTTGCTGATTCTCCCATGAAAAATTGGGATGATTCCTCCAAGCATATGAAGGATAATCTACTCCACAGCTCATTGTTCCTTCTGCATAAGTAACTTGTTGAGAACATCCAGAACATGATGATGAACTGACTAGCATACTTAAATCCTCCATTTTCTTAGCAAGGACATTAGTGAGTGCATCAAATTTGGCATTGATCATGTTGAATGGATCAAGGTCATACATTCCAGCAGCTTGCCTTTTTGGAGTTGGAGCTGGTCCTCTTGGACTACTCCAAAGATGAGTGTTCTTTGCAATTTTCTCCAATAACTCATAAGCTTCATCTTCATGCTTCATAATAAATTCTCCTCCTGTTTGAGCATCAATAATCCCTCTAATTGCAGGAGTGACATTTGTGTAAAAATTCTGGTTTATCATCCATTTTGGAATGGCATGATGTGGGCATTGTCTTTCTAATTCCTTCCATCTCATCCATGATTCATAAAGAGTTTCATATTCTCTTGGTCTAAAAGCTGTCATTTGATTTCTCAATTCTTGAGTTTTTCCAGGTGAAAAATATTGTGCAAGAAATGCATCAGTGAGTTGCTCCCAATTTGTAATGGAGTTGTGAGGTAAAGAATCAAGCCAATCCAATGCTCTATCCTTCAAAGAGAATGGGAATAGCTTCAATCTTGCTGCATTATCAGACACTCCAGGTTGTTTTTGCATATCACAAATCATAGCAAACTTCTTTAGATGTGTGTGTGGATTTTCAGAAGGATGTCCCCAAAATTGAGAATTTTGAATCATTTGAAGAACTCCAAAATTCATCTTGTAGCTATTTGCATCAATTCTTGGTCTTGCTATGCTTTCTCTCAAGTCATCAAAACGAGGAAAAGCATGATCCATCATACTTCCCCTAGGCACATTAGCATTTACAACTTCTTCACCTTGGGCTTCATTTTCATTGTTTCGACCATTTTCAGCATTACCGCCACCAATTCTAATTCTTTCATCAGCCATGTCTGCTTTTAATTCAGTTTCTCTCAAAGCTTCTTTTCTTTTTCTGGTTTCTTTCTTGTTGGTTTTACAAAATTTCTCAATTTCAGGATTAAACAATAAGGATGTGTCACTTGTGCTTCTAGCTCTTCTCATAAAAGATTAAAAGTACCTGAAAAAGAACCAAAAAAAAACACAAAATGAAAAGATAACAAAAATAAAACTATGAACAACTAAAATAATCAAGAATTCAATCCTAAACAAACAACTCCCCGGCAACGGCGCCAAAAACTTGATGTGTCCCAACCGCAAGTGCACGAGTCGTTCAAGTAGTATAGAAAAAGATATCGTTCCCACGAGGAGTTGTGTTAATGATTGAATTTTTGATATAAAATAAAATATGTTAAAATTGTATTTTAATCAAATTAATAAAAGAAATTTAGGAATTTGAAGCATAAGGTATGAAAATGCAAAACTAAATTCAAACAATGACTAATTTAATAATTCGCAAAATAAAGAAATTGATAATATTAATAATGAAAAATTAATAAAATGAGATTAAACTAAACACTCAAAAATAAAATTCCAAGCAATAATTGATAAAAGACGATTCTGGAGTTAAGGGTTCATATTTAAGTCATTTTGGGATTTTCCCTAGCTAGCCCAATCCATGAAATTTATGGGTTTAAAGGAGATTAATTCTAAAATCCTTTGAAAACTCTTTCGAGTGAGACAAAGAGTGCCTTAATTAACTTAATCCTACTTTTGTGGAGTTAAAATTAACCAAGACCCATTAGGTTCTTTAATCAATCTATTAAAACCCTCTTAACCCTTAGTCTATTTCTAGATCTAAGTTAATTAAGTCCAATTTCTTGATTAACTATCACTTGGTTTTCTCCTTTCGGTGCTTCAACCAAGGATTAAGAACATAACTTAATGGGGCCCTTCATTAAGCATGTGAATAAGCACACAAGAAATGGATTAAACCTCATAAATTCATTAAATTGGGACTAACCCAGTTCAAATCCACAAAAATAACTAAAATACTACATCCCTTACTCCAGAATCAAAGAAAACTACTCACAATCCATGTTTAACACAAGAAATTCTAAGTTTATAAGGAAATAAAGCTTTAATCTAAGCTAAGAAACAAGAAACTAAACACTAGAAATGTAGGAAAAATATAAGAAAAGAAAGAAATCTCCAAATCTGGTTGGAAATGGAGTGGGAGATGATTGTGACTCTTCAGCTGCTGCCTCCCCTATTCCTTTTCTTCCTCTACTTGCTTCTTCTTTTCTAAAATGGGAAATGGGGCTATTTATAGCATTTTCTGACATGGAGCCCTAAAATAGTGTGTTTTAGGAGGAATTTTCTGAGGGAATCTTCTGCCAGCTCATTAATGAAACCTTTGTGGATCGCATAGGTGGGTGCATAAGTTATGCAGTCCCTTATGCGATTTCGTATTCAGTTTACTTATCTGCGATTGCATGACTTGGCGCATAGGTTATGCACAATTCCGTGAGATTGCATAAGGGAGGCGTGAATCTGCATAAGCTATGCACTCCCCTTATGCACAATTCGGCAGGTGTTGGAACAATATTTCTTCTCCTTATGCAGATCTGCATAGCTTATGCGGCAAGTTATGCGTAATTTGGTCAATGCATATTTCAACTTGAAAACTTGTTTTTGACATCTTTGGCTGTAGAAGTCACTCCTCAATGGTAAAATTTCTCTTCAGTCCTTCAAAAACACCATTTTTCCTACAAAATAAAGTAAAAATTACAAATTAATCCAAAATTGACAATTATGAAAAACTAACTAAATAACTAATGAAATTAGCTAAAAGTGACTAATAATCAAATAAAATGGCTATGAAATTAAACATAAATGATTATGCAAAATATATGCATCAGAATCTCCGCCCAAGCACGAGATTTTGGCAATTTGAGGTAGGCCTCAAAAGGATGTTTAGCATGATCTAGAGCCAACATCCCGCCCGAGGGAACAATCCCGAGATTTTGGCTTGTTGAGCCTAAACTCAAGCAAGAGTTGAGCATAGGGACCCCAATCCTGCGTTGAAGGCTTAGTGCTCTTTGGATGAGTGATTCAGTTTCAGCTTTTAACATTTTAACTCGGTCGTTTAAGATGTTAATTGTCTTTTACAAATATTGTATATAGGTTTCATCAGACATAACAATAATATATATTATATAAATGGTCGTCCAAGTATAAATAGTTCCAATCCAAAAAGTCTTATAAACTTCAAATTTATTACTAAGTGTACCACGCTTTTAATTTGAAGAGATAGCCTTGTTTTACTCTAGTTTTGACTCCTCACACCAATATTGATAATTAAATATTATCTCTAATTAGAAGTGTAAACGAATCGGTGGTAGGTTATCCAATGGTGTATCATAGGGTGCTATCTCGGACTCAATGGTGTGTCCCTTTCTATGAGATTGGGTTAAATCGAGGACGTGAACTAATGATTTGGGCCTCAAGCCTATGAGAACTATGACTGTCATACTCGAAGATTCCTAATTTTTTACAACTCAAATCAACTCAACTAAGCTTTTATTCTAAAAATTTGAGGTTTGCTATATGGATTCTCTTTATACACTCTAAACGATTTTTTACAATAAAAAAAAAAACTTCAATTCTTAAGAAAAATGAGTTTGAATTGGAAATGGATATATAACAAATTTACCAATATAATCAACTCCACATTAATCTTCAAATCCCCCATTTTAATCTCTCCCACATAACATCTTATTGCAAATACAAACCCATAATCACGAGAAATAATCTAAATAATAATATTGTAAAAAAATTAAATAATAATAATAATAATCTAAATCGAAATGTACATACTTGAATTTGTTCAAATCGCTCAATAAAAAAATTAACTTATAAACTTCTTGGTCACAAATAATTTATGATTTAATTCTCAAACTCTAAACAATAATAAATGAAACAAATTTAATTTAAAACAAGAATAAAAATCAAGTAGAACAATAATGATAGTATTTTAACTTAATTTAAAGCAACTTTACTGAAAATGCATTTAATTAATTTAACTATAAATGGAGAATTGCAATGATAGCATTTTTTAGACTATTGGATTTGAGCAAAGAGATGCTTGAAAGACACACCATTGGATTTGAGCAAAATAAATAATTCGAAAATTAACATTTTGTATGAAAATTATTATTATTATTATTATTATTATTATTATTATTATTATTATTATTATTATTATTATTATTATTATTATTATTATTATTATTACTATTCTCAACCAACTATCTATAATTAACAAAATTAAAAAATTGCTACAATTGAAAATACTAGGGGTGTATTGGCAAAAGATAAGGCTTGAAATAAATGTTCTTTCAAGATATGCCGTGTCCTGTTACTACCAGACTTCTCAGCAAGTCCAATTTGTGAGTTTAATGGAATATATTGTCGCAAGGTAATTTGCGGTCGCCTAGACGAAGCTTTTCACTAAAGTGGGTAAAGTGAGGAGTCGCCACTGTAATTTTGAGGAAAATTAAAGAAAACCATTTGTGAAAATAGATTAAAAAGATACCACTTCGAAAACAGAGATTCTAGGTTTGGGGTCCGTATACGAGCGGGGAAGGTGTTAGGCACCCCGCCTCGTCCCTTAACGAGGGTAAACAAATTTAACGTTATGCTCTTCATAAATTAAAAAGATAATTAGAGGATTGGGATAGTGATGATGTTAATCATTTGTGCGAAATAAAGGAATATTTGATATTTTACTTATTTTGGGTTGCCCAAGAACACGAGTTCATGAGATGGCCCTTTAGTGAATAGGTGTCGTGTAAAGTTATCTTGTGTATTGGAATTGTATTATTTTAATTTGGATTTTGTTAAGAGAGCTCGGATAAGAAGTTTCTACCGATTTCTAGATATGTTTTTTTAGAGTTTTAAGCGGGAGATTTCGGATAAGAACTCTCCTCCGAACTCCGCGTACATTATTAAGATTTTGGCGAAAATTAGGTAAGATCTTCTCTCTCCCGATCTCTCAAAATATTTAGTTTAAAATTTTAAGTGAAGGGTCTCGAATAAGAACTCTCCTCCAATCTCCGTGTTTTATTTAAATTTTGAATGAGAATCGAGTTTAAAGTTTTGAGTGAAGGATCTCGGATAAGAACTCTACTCCAATCTCCGTGTTTTATTTAAATTTTAAATGAGAATCAAGTAAGAACTCTCCCCTGATCTCTTAAAGTATTCGGTTTAAAGTTTTAAGTAAAGGGTCTCGGATAAGAACTCTCCTCCGATCTCCGTGTTTTATTTAAATGAGAATCAGGTAAGAACTCTCCCCTGATCTCTCAGAGTGTTTGTTAGGATCGCATATCGTAAGGACCTTGAACTAAGGATTACAGCGCCTTGGTATGAAAACCATAAAGCTTCTCTTAACCCACTGATGCCTTATAACTAGAGGGTGGATACAAGACCGAACTTCTCGTTGATCTCCTATGTGATTGCCTTATCAGAACTCTTTGGCTGGCGATATCCAATTTCTTTTGGTTACTAGTCTGGGAGCCGATCTCATCTCGATTCCCGCTCTATTATGTTATCTCCTGGGCTCATTTCGTAGCCGAACCTTATAACTTATTCCTCTAATCTACTATTCGACCTTTTGTTATTTTTATTTGTTCAAAAACTTTCACGTTAAGATACTTCTACCAATATTTTTTAAGTTACCTACAATTTGCCCATAACCAGAACACTTATTTTCGAAGGAAATGAAAACTAAGAAGAAATAAATAAAGCTTATGAATGAATAGAAGAAATAGACTCAGGAGATAACTATCGGCCTGAATAATCTACGTTGGGATTTTAGTGCGACTGAACATAATGGAAATTTTAAGAACAAGAACAGATAAAATAAAACACGAGCATTCGGCAAAATGACAGTCTATACACTTACCTGTGGGGGGTTGAGGCTATTGAACTAACTCTGGAACCACAGATATTGTAGAGTTGAAAGCTGATGGTCAAAGGACTAATGCATACTTCGAAGTAACGAAAACCAGGTCGGAATGCAGTTGAGCCGAAGCTACGGTAACCGGGTCCGAATGAAGTCAAGCTTGGAGAATAATATGCTGATGTTAGGGTGATGAAGACGAAACTGAATAAAAAATGGTCTCACAGAGTAATAAACAGACACTGAAAATGAAGAATTTCAGGGTCCAAAACTCCTTCAATGGAGATACTTAAGAAAACTGGTTTCTGAAGTTTCTCGATTCTATGAAAGCTTAGAATGGCAAAGTAGCAAGACTGAATCAAATTTCAGAGCCTTTCCACTATAATCACCACCACCCTTTTTATCCGTCCCCTCTACAGTATTGCATGCAGGTATTTATAGGGAACGGGTGCTCACCATGGAGGGTCAGGATCTCATCAGGGGAGACGGAGGGTTTAGATTCAAAAGCAGACAATCTGATGTTTGAGAATTAAAGAGAATCAAAATGGAGGGTTGAGATTTCATTTAGAACATCCGTCCTTTCTTCTCTTAATCCAACGGCACAGGGTCTTGCCTTACAAGATGGATCCAAGGGCTGGGAATAAAAAGCGCTGATCCTGTCATCTACTTTTTGATCCAAGGGCTCCGGGTTCGTCCTTACAAGTATGATCAACGATGGAGATCAAGGTGTACAGAACTGCCATAACTGTTTTGGCATCTGTCAGCTAGGTAGGCATTTCTGCAACTGAGGCGTGTGGTGAAGATTTAATCCGCCTATAACGCTTTAACTAACTCGGCTCTGATTATGAAGAGAATTGATTGAAAGTTATTTTAATCCCTCTGTGCTTTCCGATCTCTATTTCTTCTGATCTCCCTATTATGACCCTTTCCTTTTTCGATCTCTCTAGTATCAGGTCCCTTCTCATTCCCTGATCTCTCTCATTCTAGATCTTTCTTCCTTATCTACTTGCCTTGGTCAACACCATTAATTCTTCTGTTATCGATGCATCCGCTTCGGTTTCTGCATGCAATAAATGCCCCCCCCCCTATATATATGTACCAACAGGGAAATCCCCTCCATACTTCACTTCTCCTCTTTCAGTCTCCCCATTCCAATTCTAGTTTTTTTGGTAATATTTCTGATTATGTTGACTGCTTTCGATCTTTTTTCGTCTATTTTCTTCTCCCTTCGCCTGAAAATTTATGATCCCGGCGATCGGAAAACTATGAGGACAACATCTAATGACAGTGAGGGAACCAGACTAATTTACTGAACAAGACCGAAAGTGATGATTGTGCCGATCTCGAATCGGTCTGCCAATATAATCAGTGGACTAATCTCGGGCAAGAGGATTGCTAATTTCAATCTTAATGTCGGTGACCGCCTCTTGAAGTTCATTTGGCTCCTCACCACATTGGGCATCCCGACTGCAGCTCGGTTCTGGTCGATGACATCGACGATGACTCCACTCACCATCATGAGAGTCAAAGTCACCCTATCTGAGCTACACATCTATCCGATACTTATGGCTAGCTTTCTGATCAAACACATCTTTTGATTCAGCCACAAGACTAGGCTTTGACATAGGTCCTTACTAGGTAAGATGTAGTGTTGATCTTTAGAGATCGCCCAAATGATGTGATCTGATCTTTAAAGATTCCCCTAATGATGTAACCCGATATTTTGAAAATGAAATGAAATTTTATTTGAAGGTTGTTATTTTATTATTGCATTAGTTGTTTTCCGATCTTTGATATGCATATCCGATCTGATCCCTAACTGAATCTTCATTAGCCGATCCGTGGTTTTGAAAGTTTACTCAATCCGAGAACCCTAGCTAACCGATCCCTTTAATTTGATTTTATTATTGTGTTTCTGGAATCTTCCTCTGACGTGTCAGGAAAGCGAGCCGATTCCACTAACCGATGTGCCGCTTGGGACTTTGTGAGCATTAAATGCTCAGACGGGTATAAATAGGGGGAGGGTAAGTCAGTTGCTTCCTTATGTCATTTTCAGAACTTTGCTAGCAATCTCAGCATTCTCTCGTTTCTTCAAGTTTTTCCGACACCGATCACATTTCAGTAAGGATTTTGATTCTTCTTTTGGTTAACCTTTTTTTTTTTCTTGAAAATGAGCGGCGCCGAAGGTCAGAGAGCTGCGAGCCTACCTTCTGTCCATTTTTTGTGGACCTCAGAAGAAGGTGATGTAATTAGATCAGGCGGTCGAACCAGCACGGCCATCATTCCGGTTACTGGTCCGGCCTCCAGGTCGAGGCGAGGAGCATCTTCCAGAAGAGAAAACCTGCCAGTGGATGAGTTGCCTTCGGTCCTGAGAGAAACCGATCTTCAATCTATAAGCCAAGAGTACAACCTGCGGATCGACTCCTTTGAACTGATCAAGTGCCATGGCGATCATCGGGCTAATCACTTCTTTGATGAGGTCAATCTCATCATAGTATACGAAGAGCAGCTAAAGGCCATTTTCCTTTGGACAAATTTTACAGGGCCGTCCTAAAGTTCCATCACGTCTCGGTAGCCCAAGTGCATCCGAACTCCTAGCGGACTCTAATAGCTTTTCGGGGCCTTTGCCGAGCTAAGGGACTGGAACCCACCGCTAAAGTCTTTGCTGAGCTTCATAGGCTTGCCCGAAGGAAGGATAATGAGTTTTGGTTCTTTCAGGCTAAGCCGAACTGCTCCCTCTTTACCGATCTCCCTTCTTCATTGAAGAATTGGAAGGACCGCTTTTTCGTATTGAGGAGTAAGATTCCAAACGGCTTTGAAGGTATCCCACGGAGTTGGCAACATTTGGTAGCCCTGATCCCGAAGAAGATCGCCTTAAATAAGGATGAAGACGCCATGGTGAAAGAGTTAAAATCTCAAGCGTCTACCCAGAAATTCTTGTGCTTAGATGCAGTTATGGCCGAACTAAAGTATTGGATGATGCGGCTGATCACTGACGAAGAATACGAGCTTCAGCTCTCTGACCTCGGCCCTGGTACTACCCATATCTCTAGTCTCTGAATCTTAGCGAACTCACTGACTTCTTCTTTGTGCAGGTATGGTGGGCGGCGATGCTTCCAAGGAAAGCTGCAAGCGAAAGAGGGAGGTCTCCAGAAAAGTGTGAGCGATGAAGGGGGCCACCATTGCTGATGCTCAGACCCCTCGTCGCGAATTAGTAGAGGTGCCGAGCTCTCCTCCCCGATATCAGGAGCAATCAATCCCTGAGGTAGAGGTCATCACTCCTGCTCCTCAGCAAATCAAGCTTCCACCTCCCCCCCCTCCTCCGATCTCTTCCAATGTGGAAGGGGAGTCTTCCGGTCCTAAGGTCAGGACGCTTTCCCAGGGCGCTCAACTCCTGATCTAATCGCTGGAAAGGAACCACTCTACTAGAGGGAATCCCAGCCTGGCCAAAGTCATGGGAGCTTCCATCTGCCTCCAAGAAGATCAGAACAGGTTGGCAGAGAGGAGCCTTAATGATATCTTAGCTTAGACAATGAGCTTAGGCTTAGAGGCCATTGCAAACCAGCACGTACTCAGAGAGAGCCCACGCCTTAAAGAAGGAGATCCTTAAGGTGGTCCAAGATGTCTCCGCTGCACAAGCTCAGCTCTCCTCTGCTAATGACTACATCACCAGAATGGAAGATTGGATGAAGCATTATGAGGAGAGGATAGCGGAGGTGGAGCAAGAACTTGAAGTCTCCCTAGCTGGTTGGTCTGCCGATCTCGCTCGTTATGCTGAAGACCTTCGGGCAAAGGAGGAAGAGCTCCGAGCCAAGGATGAGGAGCTCTAAGCTAAGGAAGAGGAGAGCACCACAAAGGAGGCCGGGGCTTATGTGAACGCCCATAATGACCTTTTGGCCGAGCTGAGAAAGTGGTATCCTGAAGAGGACTTCTCCTGGATGAATGAGCTCGCCCCAAAGGCTGAAGATGAGAGCGACGAGGAGCCAGAGAGAGAGAAAGAGAATGAGAAAAATGATGATGTAGCTAGAGAGTAGGCTGGGGGAGACCCTCCAGCCGAATGACTTGTAAATTTTATTTTGAAATGAATTGAAGTCCTTTTTCTGTTCAAGTTCTTGATGAGATCAGAAAGTGTCCAAATCGTATGAGTACTTAATTGTTTGAACGTATTGGACATCAAACCTGAAAGCCACCATTAACCTAAGTATAAGAGATCGGAAAACATTGTAAGCCTGAGACCGGACTTAGCCATGACCAAACACCGAGTAAATCTTTAGAACATTGGAAAGACTTGGTTTGAATTCTTAAGATCGGGATCGTCAGTAGACCAAACAGAAACCTTAACTTTATTTTAAGGAATATCTGGGACATTCAAGTGAGAAGCCCGATTATAACATTAGCTAAATGAAGTTCCACAATATTTATAAAGAGAGATCGGAGGCAAGAGTGGATGGTACGGAGACCCATCATCAATTCGAACTCATATAATAAGAGATCGAAAAACAATTAACTAAGTGTGGGATCGGTTCATTCCGTGGTTGAGCAATCGATGAGTTTGAAAAAGTCATTTGTGATCGAAAGACATCGGCTGAAAAGCGGCTTATAAAGTTGATTAAAAAGTCCCTTGACTTCGGAGGTCGGCCAAAATATGGTGTCGACAGCTGCCCCTCTTTACATAATTTCTATTGAAGGGAATGAAATTGTCTCGTATAGGAATTATGTAAAGATTCAGACCCATATTTTGGGCAGTTGGGGTATGGAAAATTAGAAGGTTGAGGATCAAATTCAACTTGGATCTAGGAACCAGAGGTTGATAGTAGGAAATTGAAATGCTAGGAGTAAAAAATCAACTTGGATCAAAGAACTAGAGGTTGATAGCAGAAATTAAAACGCTAAAAAATAAAATTAACTTGGATCAAGGAACCAGAGATTGATGGCAGGAATTTAAAATGCTGAAAATTAAAATCAACTTGGATCAAGGAACCAGAGGTTGATAGCAGAAATTAAAATGCTAGAAATTAAAATTAACTTGGATCAAGGAACCAGAGGTTGATGGCAGGAATTTAAAATGCTGAAAATTAAAATCAACTTGGATCAAGGAACCAGAGGTTGATAGCAGAAATTAAAATGCTAGAAATTAAAATTAACTTGGATTAAGGAACCAGAGGTTGATGACAAGAATTAAAATGCTAGAAATTAAAATCAACTTGGATCAAGGAACCAGAGGTTGATGACAGGAATTTAAAATGCTGAAAATTAAAATCAACTTGGATCAAGGAATCAGAGGTTGATAGCAAAAATTAAAATGCTAGAAATTAAAATTAACTTGGATCAAGGAACCAGAGGTTGATGGCAGGAATTTAAAATGCTGAAAATTAAAATCAACTTGGATCAAGGAACCAGAGGTTGATAGCAGAAATTAAAATGCTAGAAATTAAAATTAACTTGGATCAAGGAACCAGAGGTTGATGACAGGAAATTAAAATGCTGAATATTAAAATCAACTTGGATCAAGGAACCAGAGGTTGATAGCAGGAAATTAAAATGCTAAAAATTAAAATCAACTTGGATCAAGGAACCAGAGGTTGATGACAGAAAATTAAAATGCTGAAAATTAAAATCAACTTGGATCAATGAACTAGAGGTTGATGGTAGGAATTTAAAATACTGAAAATTAAAAGCAACTTGGATCAAGGAACCAAAGGTTGATATCAGGAATTAAAATGCTAGAAATTAAAATCAACTTGGATCAAGGAACCAAAGGTTAATGACAGGAAATTAAAATGCTGAAAATTAAAATCAACTTGGATCAATGAACTAGAGGTTGATGGTAGGAATTTAAAATACTGAAAAATAAATCAACTTGGATCAAGGAACTAGAGGTTGATGACAGGAAATTAAAATGCTGAAAATTAAAATCAACTTAGATCAAGGAACCAGAGATTGATAGCAGGAAATTAAAATGCTAAATGTAACACCCCAAAGTTCGGTAGTGCGTTCTGCTGTTCCGGTGACCAGTGCTGTCCGGACAGCTAGGATGCCTAGAACTACACTTTGACACGAGGAAGGAGACATAAAATAATGAAATACAAGAAAAGAAAATACAAGAAAAACAAAGGAAAAATAATAGCAAAGAAATGTGATCAAGTTAAGCGAGCCGGGAAACCTAGCGATGGGTGACCGCACCGGGAAGTCACGGCGTGGACCGTTGACTAGCCCTGGACTGCGGGGAACCCTGGAAAATATTTTTAGGACTTAAATAGAACCTTATTGAAGTATAAATCTCATTAGAAAGATTAAAGAAAAATTAAATAATTAGTACAAAGAAAAGTGAGAAATCGAAAAACAGACAAAATACGGTTTTACCTAAAAATCGGGAACGTAACCCGAACAGGGGCATTATGGTCATTTGACACCCTGAATTGTCTTTTGACCTAAATGTCCATTAAAAATAAATAGTATTACACTTAGAAAATAAAATGAAAAATTAGTTTAGTGGTACCTAAAGTAAATAGCAAAAATCATGGGTTAAATGTGGAATAAGTGGGAATTTAACATAAAATATGACTTAAATTCTTTAGTGGACCACTAAGAACATTAAAATGATTAAATTACTTCATAAGTGGGCAGATTATTCCCACTCAAAGGTCATCTTCCTCATTCCATTAAACCTAGCCGATTTGAGAAAGAAAAGAAAGCCACCATTAACGTTTTTCTTCAAAGCTCCATGCACTCCCCATTTTCAACTCCAATCACTTTGATAGCTTCATGAAAAATGGTCTACACACCACAAGGAAGATATTGATACCAATTTTGAGAAGTTTGGTGAAGGTTTAGCAAGTTACAATTAAAGGTAAGTTTGCATTTTTGAGAAATTCTTTGTTAAAGTTTATGTTCATGTTATGGGTGTTAGATTGATGAAGGAAAATTTTGAGTTTGAAGGGTTATTGTTGTTTTCATTTTGGACAGCCATGAGTCACGTTTTTGATGAGGTATTGGTGCATATAATTGATGAGAAATAATGTTAATCATGGTGATTTAGTAACTTAGTGAATTATTTCATGTTTATATGGTGAATTATGCACTTTGATGGGAATTGGTATATGGGACGGCAATGTGATGTTGAAGAATGGTTTGTGGCAGCTTGTGGACACTTGAGTAATGGTATATATTAAAGGAAGTGTGGGCAGAATATTGACCTAGAAGGATTGATGATATGTATGTAAATTAACATTGTAAAGTGTATGTAAAGTTTGTAATGTTTAGGTGTGTTTGTAATGGTACTTAGAAATTGTAATTGTGAATGATATTTGGTGTGTTGAGGGTGATTGGAATCTGCCCAAAATAATGCTAATGTAATGTAGAAAATGCTTTTGGTAATGTGCCAAAACAGTTTGGTAGGTAAGTAAACAAATGGCAAAGGTAAGTGTGTGTTTGAAGTTGGGGTGTGAAATGCATATTGAGGGCAGTGTATATTTTAGCCTATAACCTTGAATGTGTAACCTCAATTGGTATGAGACCAATTTGAGGTGAAACTAGGCACAAAATGTGCCAACTTTCATTGAGAAACCATGCCAAAATTCTGCTTGCAAGGTGACCTAAAAAAAATGACCAATTCGGATTAGGTGCAATTAGGACCTGAAAATGACCAATTGGGCAGCAGTGAGTGTTTAGGCCATAACTCACTCAAACCAGGTCCAATTGACCTGAAATTTTGACCAAGAATAGTTAAGACCCATACCTACAAGTCTTATGAAGACACCAAAGCCCAGAAATGACCATAAGCAAGTCAAACAACTTGCACAAGTTCGGGTCCAAAAACTGGCCGAACCAGAATTGACCAATTTGACCTAAAATTGACCTAAAATGGTACCATTTGACCAGCAAGAGTGTAATGACCATAACTTGGTCTACTTAACTCGGATTGACCTAAAATTTTGCACCGCGGTCCATAAGACCTAAATCTACAAGTTTGTAGTTTCGACCGAGACCGAAAACCGAGGAACTAGATCGTCCGGTTAGGTCAAACCAGTGTCCCTGATCCAAAGAATTTGCATTAAAATGCACTAAGCAAGGAAATGACTTTGGTAAAACATACCAAACCTAAAACCCTATCAAATGTGACATATTAACGACACTAAAACCTAATTTACCTAAAACGCAATGAGGGTCGGTATATTAGGTGATTAAGTGAATAATTGAGTTCAGTGCATTATTTACCAAACACCATCGATAGAGACAGTTTAATTTAGTACTGAAACACTTCAAATTGTGTTTCTCAGTTACCAAAGACTCAGGAAAAGTGAAGGAAACACTGAGTCCAGATCAGGGAGACAGTCATCAGAGGTTTGTGCACAACTAGTTTTTAACTGATTTTGTTTTGAATATTTCATATGATTAAATGATATATTTTTCTTATGAATTATGTTTAACAAGCATTGGATTTAATTCCATGATTATTGAAAATTGTTATTGTATGTATGAATTTGGCTTTGTGAAATGGTATTTCCATAAGTATTAAGCATTGTTATGGATTAAGTAAATTATGTTTTGGAAAATTGTGATAGAATATGTTTTGAATTGTGATGGTAATATTCATGGAAAAAATGAAAACTTTATTATTTGAATTGTGATGAGCATAAAAATTATTGGATATTGGAGTTGACTTTGAATCGAATTATATTGTGATTTATGCTCGCTAAAAGGATTGTGATATTGTTTTATATCTCACTATAGATGCTTGACTAGGTTATTACCCGTCTCTCTCATTTGTTGAGAAGACAATGGAGTGAGTTGTGTTTTGATTACCATGGTACGTGCACAGGCTAATATTCTCCTCTGATTTGAGGTTAGATCTAAGTTTATTTTATCGTTATGGCCCTTACGGAAGATTCATTATTGTGATGGTACATGCACGATGATTCGACCTCCCGACCATAGGGAGTTAGAATCGATTCGACCTCCCGACCATAGGGAGTTAGAATCACATCGAATATGGCCCTTCGGATTAGTCTTGCTTAGTTAGTGAGATAAAGATTGATTTTTGAGATACAACATGGTTTTTGAGATGCATAATGACTTTTGAGATACAGTATGATTTTTGAGATACAAAATGATTTTGAGATACATAATGGCTTTTGAATGGTAAGGAATGGTGATTTCAATTATGGTTTGTGTGTAATTGATTTTGTTGGAATTACTTAAATGGATAGTCAAGATTTGATAAATTGAATTTTGTGCTCCAAGTTATTTATACAAATGATTTACATTATTGGCAATGAATATTTTGAGTTGTGAAATTTGATCGATTCGATTCTCAAATTATTTATCAGAAATTTATCAATGTATATTGTACTATGTTTTAAATTATAGTTGTGTACCATCGAGTTCACCACTCAATGATAGCTTTGTATCTTTGTCGCAGTAAGCGAGCATAGAGCGATGATTAAGTTGCTTTGAGGATACATTCAGATCGGCTCGGGTATATCATAGATATACCCATGTACATAGGTTTTGATGTAAGCATGTAATAATATGTATGTAAATTATTTGAGCAGTTGTATAGAAACTCTTGTAAAATATTTTGGTATGTAATTAAATGTAAATTATCATGAATGTAAATCTGAGATTTCATTTACTTAAATAGTTTTGTATTATATTTCTTGTATCTCAGTCTTTGAAAAATCACTATGGATTTGAATTGAGAAAAATGTTGTGTTGAGAAATATATTGGAGTTGAGATTTGCAAATACATATTGAAGTGCTTTTTACAGGTTTTCTGAAGAACTGTTTTATCCAAAATACAGATGGCACTCTGCCAAAATTTTTACAGAAACTCCAATTAAGTCAAATGTGTCAGTTTTATCACTTCAGTTCAAAAAGGTTTTTAACACCTGTAAATAGTGCTCACCACTGTAAAAGAAGTAAGAAAAGTTTTGAAAATCCATTGTAGTGTATTTAATGGGTTATCAGTTGACGGAGTTGGTAATTCATTAGGTATACTACGGGATCATGTTATGCCTTACAGAGGGGTAGGGTGTGACACTAAAAAATAATGCTGACAAAGCAAGGCTAACCTATCGCAAGAAGTTCTTCCGCATTAAAGTGTACTTAACAAGATTCTAAAAATAAATGATTAATGGAGGACGAGTCCCAAGACTTAACCTACAATTTTCCTTTTCTTACTCACTTCCCATGATGCCCTTGCTGGTTTTCACTTTCCCCTCTGCATATTTGACTAGAAGCGCCCTTTCGGGTTTTCACCCCTAGTTTTTTTTTTTTTTTTTTTTTTTGCTATCGATCATTTCCTGCAAATCTCATAGCAAAGTACATGAGGTTATCAATATTCAAATCCCAATCTTATAACAAAGTTTTAACAGATTAATAGCGCATAAATAAAGGTGTAGAAGAAAGATAAAATTAGAGTGTGGGTATATTAGAGTGTAAGTATATGAGAAAGATAAATTAAAGTGTAAGAATGACTTTATTATGGCTTGAGAAAAAAGGTACAGTTTCAAAAAAAAAAAAGGGTACAAGAATGGATCTCACAAATTTCTTGTAGGTAACTTTAACTCCCTTAACTGCCATTATTTCAAATAATTTTTTGATGAACGTTCATGCCGTGGTGACTTATTTTCTTTCCTGGTCCTGTGCTCCCTTCCTTATTTCTCCATTTTCTGGTTCTAAGGGTGCCCTTTCGGGTTTTCGCTCTTAGATTTTTTTTTTTAGCTCGCTTTTTCAGGATGCCTTTTCGGGTTTTCACCCTCTTTCGCACATTTTGCTAGGAGCGCCCTTTCGGGTTTTCACTCCTACGTTTTTTTTTTTTTTAGGCATAGTATCTCTTAACAGCATCTGTATTCATGGGTCTTGGGAATTCTTCGCCGTCTATGTGGGTCAAGATCAGTGCACCATCAGAAAATGCCTTTTTAACTACATAGGGTTCCTCATAAGTTGGCGACCATTTGCCCCTGGTATCATTTTGGTTCGGAAGAATCTTTTTCAAAATCAGATCTCCCGGTTGGAATTCGCGCGGGCGAACGTCTTTGTTAAATGCCCTAACCATTCTTCTTTGGTATAATTGCCCATGACACGCTGCCGCTAGCCTTTTCTTGTCTAGCAAGTTCAGTTGGTCCAACCTTGACTGGATCCATTATGACTCATCGATTCCTGATTCTTTCAGAATTCTCAGGGAAGGAATTTCTACTTCAATAGGCAAAACAGCTTCCATTCCGTAAACCAGTGAGTATGGAGTTGCCCCAGTCGATGTTCTTACGAAGGTCCGAAAAGTAAGAAGGGCGAAGGAAAGCATATCATGCCAATCTTTATAGGTAATGGTCATCTTCCTGATTATTCTCTTAAGGTTCTTATTAGCGGCCTCCACTACTCCGTTCATTTAGGGACGGTATGGCGAAGAATTGAGATGCCAAATTTTGTACTGGTCACATAAACTTCGGATCTTTGGACCATTCAAATTTTTGGCATTATCGGTGACAATTTCGCTGGGGAGGCCGTGTCGGCAGATGACATTATTCTTGAGAAATTTGAGGAACGTATTCTGCGTGATATGGGCATATGATGTCGCCTCAACCCTTTTGGAAAAGTAATCAATAGCCACCAAGATGAACCTGTGCCCGTTGAATGCCTTAGGGTTAATGGGACCAATTACGTCGATGCCCCACGTTGCGAAAGGCCAAGGTGAGACAAGATTAAACAATTGATGAGGCGGAACGTTTATAGGATCCACATAGATTTGACATTTATGACACTTTCGAAAGTACTTGATGCAGTCTTTCTCCATAGTAGTCTAGAAATATCCCCGTTTCATGATTTGCTTGGCCATCATATGCCCATTAGCGTGGGTTGCGCAATTCCCCTCATAAGTCTCAAAAAGGATCCTCCTTGCTTCTTTTGCATTTACGCATCTCAACAATTCGCCATTGGAGCTCCTTTTAGACAGAATTTCATCGCTGGGGAAGTATCCCACAGCTAATCTCCTAATCATTCTCCTTTCGTTTCTGCTTGCCCCTGGAGGGTATTCCCTGGTTTTGATGTAGACCTGGATATTATGATATCAGGGTTTACCATCAATTTCTTCTTCGATCATTAAACAATAAGCTAGCTCACCCCTTGTTTTGATCTGTAATAGCTGAGTCGTCTGTCCCTCTTCCATCTGAGCTATGATAGCCAGAGTGGCTAGTGCATCTGCGGATTGATTCTTGTCCCGACTGAGGTGAGTGAAAGAAATTTCTTCAAATTTCTTGATCAATTCCAGTAGGTACTTTTGATATGGGATCAGCTTCGGGTCCTTGGTTTGCCATTCTTCCTTGACTTGATAAATGATCAAGGCCGAATCTCCATACACCTCTAACTTTCTGACTTTCATTTCGATGGCAGCCTGTAAACCCATCACACAGGCTTCGTATTCCGCAACGTTGTTGGTGCAGTCAAATCTTAGCTTGATAGCTATCAGGAAGTGTTTTTCGTCAGGGGATACCAACACAGCTCCGATCCCATTACTAGATAAATTGACAGCTTCGTCAAAATACATTTCCCATACATCAGCTGGTTCCTTATCTTCGCTGCCGACCTCATTAACATGCTCATCAGGGAATTTGAAATCTAGGGCTTCATAATCTTGGATAGGGTTTTCTGCTAGGAGATCAATAATTACGCTCCCTTTTACCGCTTTTCTAGTCATGTAGACAATGTCATATTGAGAGAGTATGACCTGCCATTTTGCTATCCTCCCTGGCACAAACGGGCTTTCAAATATATACTTGATGGGATCCATTCAGGAGATGAGCCATGTCTTATGATTTAACATGTAGTGTTTAAGCCGATTCGCCGTCCAGGCCAACGGGCAATAAGTTTTCTCTAGGAATGAGTATCTTGACTCGCAATCATTGAACTTCTTGCTCAAATAATAAATGGCCCTCTTCCTTCAACCTGTGTCATCGTGCTGCCCCAGAACACACCCCATCGAACTCTGTTGAACTGCCATGTACAGAATCAATGGCCTTCCTGCCACTGGAGGGACCAATATCGGCAGGTTTGACAGGTACTATTTAATTTTCTCAAAAGCCTCTTGACAAACTGAATCCCATTGAGTAGCATTGTTCTTTCTGAGTAGCTTAAAGATGGGTTCAGCTTTAGCAGTGAGGTTGGAAATGAATCTCGAGATGTAGTTTAGTTTTCCCAGGAAACTGCGCACCTCCCTTTCTGTCTTTGGGGATGGCATTTCTTGAATGGCTCGAACTTTGTCTGGGTCCACTTCTATTCTCTTCTCACTTACTATGAATCCCAATAGCTTTCCAGATCTAGCCCCAAACACACACTTGGTTGGGTTTAATTTCAGCTGATACTTCCTGAGCCTTTCGAATACTTTTCTCAACACTTGTACATGACTTTCTCCCTCTCTGAACTTGATGATCATATCATCCACATACACCTCTACTTCTTTGTGCATCATGTCGTGGAATAATGTGACCATAGCGCGTTGGTAGGTAGCTCCAGCATTCTTTAACCCAAATGGCATGACCCAATAACAGAATACCCCCCACTGAGTGATAAAAGCAGTTTTCTTTTTGCCTTCTTCATCCATGGGGATTTGGTTGTATCCGGATACCCCGTCAATGCACGAACATCTACCCAATCCTGTAGCGTTATCAACCAGCACGTCTATATGTGGGAGAGGGAAATCATCCTTCAAGCTTGCTTTATTGAGATCCCTGTAATCAATACATACCCTGACTCTCCCGTCCTTCTTCATTACTGGGACAACATTAGCTATCCACTGAGGGTACTTGACCACTTCCAAAAATCCAGCATCATACTGCTTTTTGACTTCATCCATAACTTTGAGCAGGGTGTCGGGATTCATTCTTCTTAACTTCTGCTTTACTGGAATTGTCTCGGGAATTAGGGGAATCTTGTGTGTCACTATCTGAGGGTCCAATCCGGGCATATCGTCATAGCTCCATGAAAATACATCCAAGAATTCTTTAAGCAAACTGACCATATCTTCTAATTCTCCACTTCCCACAACCTTAAGTTCCCTCTTTATTTCTTCAGTACCTAGATTTAACATGTGTGTTTCATCTCCATAAGGCACTATGGAAGGTTCATCTCCTTCACCCCTTTCTTCTACAAGTTCTTCTTCAGAATCACTTGAAGTAATGGCAGTTATGGGGATTTCGAAATTAACATGAGTAATTTCTGAGTCAATTGAATTATTAGGCGTGAATTGATGAATGGTCCTGAAGAAATAAAAGCGGAGTATATTATGTGAATGGATTTTAAGAAAAAGAGAATTGGATGTAAAATGTGCTATTAATTCATTAATTCGTTTATCATAAAAAAAGGGTCCATTTACAACATTACACTTGTCATCATGGACAAAATGATCAAGTGTGGATAATAAAATGTACTTTACTCGAGATTGAGCACAGGAATGTCTTCTACTACCAAATTATCCAACTCTTGCCCCTCAGCCATTGGTGAGATCAGGGCTTCATATAAGGAGTCTAGTTGTATGACATCAATGGATGGCTTTTCGGGAAATTCTTCACCTTCCTCTAGATTCTCAATGGTCGATTTGTTGAAAACATCTGTGATCTTCGGGACAACTTTCATTTTCCCGATTCTCTGGTCAAACCTTTGATCCCAGAGCATGTTCCTCATCCAGAATCGCCCATCCATAAGAGCATTTTCTTCATATCCCATGCCAAAGCGGTCGATCTTCTGAATAGCAGGTATGGGTTCAACAATACCCTGCAATGTAGCGCCCAATCCCTTGCCCTTTTCGTATCCGCTCTTAAGCATTACGTTTGCACCATAACCGCAGCCCCTTCTTCCCTCAGGGTAGTTGCCTGTAACTCTAGTACCTAGAAAGAACTTTCTAAGGACTTTTCAACTATTTCCACATAAGAAACTGATTATGGCTTGGTGACCAGCATGGCTTCTTCCCCCCTTACTGTAATGATCCTGCCGCCCATGATGTATTTAATTCTCTGGTGCAGGGTCAAAGGTATGACATTTGCTGAATGGATCCAGGGTCTCCCTAGCAATATGGTGTATGCAGGTTCAATGTCTATCACTTGGAATGTGACGTTGAAAGTGCATGCCCCGATTTAGAGAGGCAAATCGATGTCTCCAAGTACCTCCCTCCTTGTGCCGTCAAAGGCTCTTACCACCATGGCACTTTGGCGTATGTTTGATCGATCAACAGGTAGTCTCACTAGGGTGGCATTGGGTAAAACATTAAGAGCAGATCCATTGTCAATCAAGACTTTGGCGACTACCTTTACATTTGACTGTCACGTGTAAAGCTTTGGTGTGCTTTAAGCCAGCCGGGTCTATCTCCTCTTCCAAGAAAGTGACGAAACTGGATGCCTGTATTTGCCCAACTATTTTCTTGAATTGCCGCGGTGTGATATCGGGGTTTACAAAGGCCTGATCCATAATCTTTTGCAGGGCTTGGCGATGCACTTTCGAGCTCAGAATCAGTGACAGCAATAAAATCCGGGCAGGCGTCTTCCTCAGTTGCTCGACAATATCGTATTCACTCTGCTTCATTATTTGAAGCAACCGTTCCTCTTCTCCCCTCGGTTCAGTAGGTTCTCCTTTCTCAATCTTCTCAGCCCCCTCTTCCGTGTTCTCTAGTGGCTCTCCCATTTTTACTTTCCCCTTCTTCTTTTCCCTCTCTTCATTCCCATAACATCTCCCACTACGGGTTATAAATTCTACCTCTTGCTCTTGCGGGTAGGAGTTACTGGTTGTTTTTGGGTTTGATTGGGAAGTAGCATCGTTAGAGAGTCCAGCATAAGTCATTTTAAAGTGCTCGTGAGGAGCAAAGCATGGTTTGGGAGGAGTGATTGATTGAACTTGCGCATGGTTGATGGTAGGAGTTGGTGTGCTGCTGGATGCACCTTGAGTAAATACCTGGAGATTGTAATTCCAAGGTATTGCATGGGTGTTGGTGACTGGAGTTGAGGCGAGGTTCGGATGACTGTTATTGGTGGTGGTGGTGGTGGTGGTGTTGGTGTGCTGGGAGCAGAAAAGGTTAATCTGGGATGAGAAGTGGAGGCATTCCGGCCAAACCTGGTTGTGTTCACTTTGCCCTCTATCTTTGACCTCTTTTGATACCTCAAAACTTTGAAGGACAGCATCCTCCAGACCTCTTGCCTGAATCCCTTGCATTTGCGTAGCTCATGATCAACTGCTCCTCATGGTAAGGGCACCCCGTATCACTTTCTGACCCTGATGCCTGAAGGCAAAGGTAGCCTTCCCTTACTGCCATTGCAAAAATTTCTTTGAAGTGAGGACTCAATTGGTCTACCTCCAAAGTTGGCCTTTCATCCTCAGGTTCTATCATGTTCACACCACTGCCCGTACCATGATCGGGCAAGGGGTTTGAAGTGACATTGGGGAGAGAACCATTTCCTTCAATTTTCAACCACCCGTTTTTGATGAGGGCTTGTACTCTTCCCCTGAGAGCTCCACAGTTGTCAGTTGAGTGCCTGAGTGCCCCTCCATGATATTCACACTAGGCATTGGCATCATACCATCTAGGATATGGTGGCTGAATCGGGTCCAAGGGGATCGGCACTATTTGATTTATACCGAGGAGGTATCGGTATATTTCACTAAGTGGAAGGGGGAGAGGTGGATCAGGATTTCCCTATGGTCTAGGATTATTTTGGGGAGGAGGTGGTCTTGGTTGAACAGGTTGAGCAGGCGGTCTGGGTTGGTAAGCTGCTTGCGGTGGATACTGTGGGCGTGG
Organism: Hevea brasiliensis; assembly: GCF_030052815.1. NCBI lineage: Eukaryota > Viridiplantae > Streptophyta > Magnoliopsida > Malpighiales > Euphorbiaceae > Hevea > Hevea brasiliensis. The sequence continues at coordinate 14,687,442 of NC_079500.1, read as the reverse complement.
GTGAGGATAATTCAGAAAAGGGGACGGAACGTTAGCTATTTTCGAGCCATGAGCAGGAGGATATGGCCAAAAATTATTCTAAGAGAATGGAGGTTGGGTTTGTCGGGTGGTGGAGTGCACATCACCTTCTTTCTTTTTACCAAAGCTAGCGATCTTCTTTGCAGGATTTTCGGTCAACTCCTACAATCGTCCTAACCTTAGGTTAGCTTCAATTCTTTCACTGGCTTGGATGATATCTGAAAAGCTATTGGAGGTGTTTCCAATCATCAGATTGAAATACGGAGCTTTTAACGTTTCAATGAACAGGAAGCAGAGTTCATTGTCAGTAACTGAAGGATACACCCCCGCTGCTTTCTCTCTCCATCTCTGGGCATACTCTTTAAAGCTTTCCCTTTCTCTCTGCACCAGATTTTGGAGGTCTCTTCTTGTAGGGGCTACGTCACAGTTGAATTTGTACTGTTTCAGAAAGGCGTCGACCAAATCTTTCCAGGAGCATAGTTTGCTCCTATCTAATTGAATGTACCATCGCAGGGCTGCCCTGGAGAGACTCTCATGAAAGAAGTGGACCAGAAGTCTGTCATCTTCAGTGAGGGTGGACATCTTGGCTATGTAAGTTACCAGATGGATGTGGGGATCTGAATTTTCGGTACACTTGTCGAAGTCCAGAACTTTGAACTTTGGTGGCACCACCACATCTGGTACCAACCTCAGCGACGATACATCTACTGAACCGTATATATTTAGTCCCTCTATCGCTCTTAATCTCTCTTCTAGAGCGAATAACTTCTCATTCTCTTTTGTTTTACTTTCTCCTCCTCCTGTATGAGTTATTCCCCCATTTGGGAAATAAGGGGCAGGGTGTACTTGAGGAATTGGGATAGAATGGTGTAACTTGGCATTTGAGATAGCCGAGCAAAAGGGAAAAGGTAAGTCATTGTTTGGGAGGGTCGGATTGACAGTGATTGTCAGATTCAGAATGGGTGGTTGAAAAGTAAAAGAGATTGAAGCTTGGTGAGAATCAACCATTATAGGAAGTGGGGGAGGTAATGGCAAATCTGGTTCTGATGGAGGCTTGTTTTGGGATATCTCCTTCATCAGTTTCATGAGCTCTGAGACTTGATCTCTTAATTCAGAGACTTGTCCCTGTAGGTTCTAGACTTGTTCCTGATCTTCCATTATCTTCTTAATTCATGATCTTGTTAAGTGCACTCGTCTCAGTCGAACTGCTTGTTTGGTCAAGCTTGCTTTGCTTGAAGCAATGTTGATTTCCTGTGGGGGAAATCATTAAATGAATTTTAAATTTTGTTAAAAATTAAAGGTCCTAACTTGGACAAAGGATACGGTGGTGTATGAAAGCCAAGAATGGAATCTGTAGACGGATAATTGCGTCAATTTTATAATGGCATCGCTCGATAGTCTAACGGTGAATGACTGGATCAAATGCGTGTCTATGATACTTGTCCATATGGCACATTCGTCTTTTCATATAACCCTAGCGAGGATAGTTCCTACAGGAGTCATACTATTCATTCACAACTTTGCTAAACAACGGCCCAAAGTGATTTTATTAAATAGTTCATACATAGCATTCTTTACATTGGCCTAGGCTGAGGGAGATTTTTTAGAATGCAATAACATCTTTTGAGATACTCATAGAGTCTTTCTTCTTGCCTGGTGGGGTTGAATGTTCTCAAGGCATATTCAGATTCTGGCAAGAGCTCTTGTTTCCCTTGTGCTATCATTCTCTCCAGCTGGTCAACATTTTCTCTCAGCTCTTGATGGAGAGTAACTTGTCTTTCTTTTCCTTTTCTTTCCTTAGCACACTCCTTTAAATATCATTGATAAGCTATGCTTACTCTTTTAGTTCAATTTTCTTCTTTTTTCCCTCTTGCATATAATCTTTCATGAGTATCTCCTGGTATTCCATTTTCTCTGCAACTCGCCATTCCGAATTCCCGCCTCTCTCATTGCGCCTTGGAGGGAGATCTTTTCCTTTTCCCACCGCGTTTCTTGTTTCTCAAATTTCACCTTTTCTGTCATCGCTTCTTCCCTGAGCCTTTTTACCTCTCTTTTGAGGATTTGCTATCGGTCCTTCAACTGCCTTATCCGTTCTAGTAATTGCTGGTTCTCGGTATCCGATCTTTGTAGAGAGCTGACCAACCGAGCATTAGCTTCTTCTAAAAGGATTTTTTGATGAGGGGAGGTACCTTCAGGTTCTATTGGCTCAGCAATTGGGCATGCCTGATCTCTACTGGCTCTCCATCTAAGGTAATCTTCCGTGGTGCTCGGCCCTTTAGGTGATCTTTCAATCATAATGACGCTCTCCCAGGATTTGCGGAATACTTTCAATTCTTCCTTGCTGTCGAGCTCATGATAGAAATGAACTTAATAGTATTCTTCAACACTGAGCGCGGATTGGGTTGAACCGAATTGCCTCATTACCAAAGCCGGGGCATAAATCATGTATCCGGTCACTCCGATCAAAGATACCGAATGATTACTCCCTGTACTAAACAAAATATGCTGACCCAACGTCCACAATTTCCTCCAGCAGTAGTTGTAACTGTTGAAGCTTAGAATTTGCTCTTGCCACTGCAGCTCGTTCTTTGGAATGATTGCTAATCTAGCCATTTTCTCAATAAGCGGCTAGTCGAGATACCAAGTTATCCCCTTGGTCTCTAGAGGACACATGTGACTGAGGATCCAAAGGTGTAGCAATTAAGAATAGCACTTAATAGATCCCCTGCCTTGTCGTTGATAATAAGTAAGAGTTAACAGGGTCTCTGCAAGGATAGCCGGTATTGGGTTGACCTTTTGCTTTTCTACTACCCAGAACATCTCCGTGACACTGCAGGTTATAATTCCCAAAGGCCCAAGGAATAAGATCAGGCCGTAGATCCCCAGAGCCAGTGCCAACGAAGCTTGCTCCCATTGTTTGTTCTAGATGTACAGATCCAACTGCTTTTTAAGGTAGGTCCAATACCACCCATGTGTGCTCCCTTTGACAGTTTCTCTTACCTTTGCTTCCTCTGCGGGGATCCCCAACATATGCGCGAACCATTTCCAAGTCTGCCTATGCTCGAGGTGTAGGTAGATCCGATTCTGTGCCACATAAGGAATCTCTAGCAGTGCCTGATATTCTTCCATAGTGGGGGTCATGTCAATGTCATTGAAGGAGAACACCCCATACTTGGGATTCCAAATTGATAGCATGGCTTTTAGCATCGAAACTTGGACTCTGACCCTTATCAAGGTCGCAATCCTTCCATATTTTTCCTCGAACTTTGCCTTAACGTGATCGGGAAGCGATTTCCAACTACTGGATAGGCCCTCGAGACTGGTCATTCTGACTTCAACCTTGCTCGGATCTAATTAAGGTAACAGGCCAGTATCTGCCCCGGTGGCATCACTTTGTGAGGAATTTGAACTATGAGGTGGTCTGGACCATGGTCTAGCGTTTTGTTCTTGTCTAGGAGCTTCTTCCGTCGACTGACTCGAGGATGCCATGTTAAAATTTTCGTTTATTCTTTTACAGACCCCAATTCTGTAACGCCTGTGGAGAAAACTCTCGTCAGCAGAACAAATTCAGGTAATTTTGAATTATACTGTTGGCATGGCGATATCTACACATCTATCAAAGTAGGAAGATGTATAAATCACCCTAACAGTATGATTCAAAATTACCCTCAAAATTTTAAAAAACACAAGAAAACACAAATAGAGTAGGGTGAGAGCAAGTATGTCCCTTTTGTCCTAAAATAGGGAGAATCCTAGTACCGGGTAAGTGCTATCTAATTGAATAGTTCTATCTTACGAGGTAGTTTGCTACGGCTTCCAACTACTGTGATGGTTTAGCTCAAGGTCTAATTTTCTAAAAGCCACAGGTTCCCAAATTGCCTCTACTGTAAACAGTAGAGCCCCATTCCATCACCATGATACGAACGGGAGAATTCCACGGGTATCGCAGTAGATGGAACAAGTTTCAATCTGAGCAGAAGCCTTCATGGATACTAATGGGGTAAAACCCATGGGTACCCCTACATGACTCCCTCCTACTTCCCTAAAGGGTAAGAAAGCCCGGGTATAGGGCTGAAATGTGCGAGGACATTGTGTAAGTAATTGGTGTGTGAAGGGACACATTTACCTTTTCCCTTCATGGGTGAGTTTTTTTTTACATTTTTTTTTACAAAAGTTACTGTGGGAAATAAGATAATCAAAATAAGCAAAAATGGTTAGAAAGAATATTGACAAATCAACATATTAAGATTTTCGAATTTTACAAATTAAACTCCCCCCCCCCCCTAATTACGATTTCAATTTATATGAGCATAAAACTAAATCTATTTTTGGACCTCTAAACCAAGGTAAAAAAAAAAAAAAAAAAAAAGGTCCCCAGCGGAGTTACCAAGCTGTCGCAAGGTAATTTGCGGTCGTCTGGACGAAGCTCTTCATTGAAGTGGGTAAAGTGAGGAGTTACCACTTTAATTTTGAGGGAAAATAAAGAAAACCATTTGTGAAAAGAGATTAAAAAGAAACCACTTCAAAAACAGAGATTCTAGGTTCGGGGTTGGTATACGGGCGAAGAAGGTATTAGGCATCCCGCCTCGTCCCTCAACGAGGGTAAACAAATTTAATGTTATGCTCTTCATAAATTAAAAAGATAATTAGAGGGTTGGGATAGTGATGATATTAATCCTTTGTGCGAAATAAAGGAATATTTGATATTTCACTTATTTTGGGTTGCCCAAGAACACGAGTTCATGAGATGGCCCTTTAGTGAATAGGTGTCCTGTAAAGTTTTCTTGTGTATTGGAGTTGTATTATTTTAATTTGGATTTTGTTAAGAGAGCTCGGATAAGAAGTTTCTATCGATCTCTAGATATGTTTTTTAGAGTTTTAAGCGGGAGATTTCAGATAAGAACTCTCCTCCGAATTCCGCGTACATTATTAAGATTTTGGCGAAAATCGGGTAAGAACTCTCTCCCAATCTCTTAAAATATTTCGTTTAAAATTTTAAGCGAAGGGTCTCGGATAAGAACTCTCCTCCGATCTTCGTGTTTTATTTAAATTTTGAATGAGAATCGAGTTTAAAGTTTTGAGTGAAGGATCTCGGATAAGAACTCTCCTCCGATCTCCGTGTTTTATTTAAATTTTGAATGAGAATCAGGTAAGAACTCTCCCCCGATCTCTTAAAGTATTCGGTTTAAAATTTTAAGTAAAGGGTCTCGGATAAGAATTCTCCTCCGATCTCCATGTTTTATTTAAATGAGAATCAGGTAAAAACTCTCTCCCGATCTTTTAGAGTGTTCGTTAGGATCGCATATCGTAAGGACCTTGAACTAAGGATTCTGGCGCCTTAGAGTGTTTGTTAGGATCGCATATCGTAAGGACCTTGAACTAAGGATTCTGGCGCCTGAAGGTGCCAGAAACCCGCGCAAAGCTTCTCTTAACCCACTGATGCCTTATAACTAGAGGGTGGATACAAGACCAAACTTCTCGCCGATCTCCTATGTGATCGCCTTATCAGAACTCTTTAGCTGGCGATATCCGATCTCTTTTAATTACTAGTCTGGGACCCGATCTCATCTCGATTCCCACTTTATTATGTTATCTCCTGGGCTCATTTCGTAGCCCGACCTCATAACTTATTCCTCTTATATACTATTCAACCTTTTATTATTTTTATTTGTTTGAAAACTTTCACGTTAAGATACTTCTACCAATATTTTTTAAGTTACCTACAATTTGCCCACAACCAGAACACCTATTTTCGAAGGAAATGAAAACTAAGAAGAAATAAAGAAAGCTTCCGAATGAATAGAAGAAATAGACTCAGGAAATAACTATCGACCTGAATAATCTACGTTGGGATTTTAGTGCGACTGAACATAATGGAAATTTTAAGAACAAGAACAGATAAAATAAAACACGAGCATTCGGCAAAATAACAGTCTAGACACTTACCTGTGGGGGGTTGAGGCTATTGAACTAACTCTGGAACCACAGATATTGTAGAGTTGAAAGCAGATGGTCGAAGGACTAATGCTTACTTCGAAGTAATGAGAACCAGGTCAAAATGCAGTTGAGCCGAAGCGACGGTAACCGGGTCGGAATGAAGTCAAGCTTGGAGAATAATATGCTGATGTTAGGGCGATGAAGACAAAACTGAACAAAAAATGGTCTCACAGAGTAATGAAAAGACACTGAAAATGAAGAATTTCAGGGTCCAAAACTCCTTCAATGGAGATACTTAAGAAAACTGGTTTCTGAAGTTTCTCGATTCTATGAAAGCTTAGAATGGCAAAGTAGCAAGACTGAATCAAATTTCAGAGCATTTCCACTATAATCACCACCACCCTTTTTATCCGTCCCCTCTACAGTATTGCATGCAAGTATTTATAGGGAACGGGTGCTCATCATAGAGGGTCAAGATCTCATCAGGGGAGACGGAGGGTTTAGATTCAAAAGGAGACAATTCGATATCTGAGAATTAAAGATAATTAAAATGGAGGGTTGAGATTTCATTCAGAACATATGTCCTTTCTTCTCTTAATCCAACGGCTAAGGGTCTTGCCTTACATGATGGATCCGAGGGCTGAGAATAAAAAGCGCCGATCCTATCGTCTACTTTTTTATCCAAGGGCTCCGAGTTCGTCCTTACAAGTATGATCAATGGTGGAGATCAAGGTGTATAGAACTGCCATAATTGTTTGGACGTTTGTCAGCTAGGTAGGCGTTTCTGCAACTGAGGCGTGCGGTGAAGATTTGATCTGCCTGTAACGCTTTAACTAACTCGGCTCTGATTATAAAGAGAGTTGATTGAAAGTTATTTTAATCCCTTCGTGTTTTTCGATCTCTATTTCTTCCAATCTCCCTATTATGACCCTCTCCTTTTTCTATCTCTCTAGTATCAGGTCCCTTCTCATTCCCCGATCTCTCTCATTCTAGATCTTTCTTCCTTATCTACTTGCCTTGGTCAACGCCATTAATTCTACTGTTACCGATGGATCCGCTTCGGTTTCTACATGCAATAAATGCCCCCCCCTATATATATGTACCAACAGGGAAATCCCCTCCACACTTCACTTCTCCTCTTTCAGTCTCCCCATTCCAATTCTAGTTTTTTCGGTAATATTTCTGATTATGGTGACTGCTTTCGATCTTTTTTCATCTGTTTTCTTCGCTCTTCGCCTGAAAATTTATGATCCCGGTGATCGGAAAACCATGAGGACAACATCTAATGACAATGAGGGAACCAGACTAATTTACCGATCAAGACCGAAAGTGATGATTGTGCTGATCTCGAATCGGTCTGCCGGTATAATTAGTGGACCGATCTCGGGCAAGAGGACTGCTAATTTCAATCTTAATGTTGGTGACCTCTTGAAGTTTATTTGGCTCCTCACCACATCATGCGTCCCGACTGCAGCTCGGTTCTGGTCGATGACATCGACGATGACTCCACTCACCATCATGAGAGTCATAGTCACCCTATCTGAGCTACACATCTATCCGATACTTATGGCTGGCTTTCTGATCAAACACATCTTTTGATTTAGCCACAAGACTAGGCTTTGACATAGGTCCTTACTAGGTAAGATGTAGTGTTGATCTTTAGAGATCGCCCAAATGATGTGATCTGATCTTTAAAGATTCCCCTAATGATGTAACCCGATCTTTTGGAAATGAAATGAAATTTTATTTGAAGGTTGTTATTTTATTATTGCATTAGTTGTTTTTCGATCTCTGATATGCATATCCGATCTGATCCCTAACTGAATCTTCATTAGTCGATCCATGGTTTTGAAAGTTTGCTCAATCCGAGAACCCTTGCTAACCGATCCCCTTAATTTGATTTTATTATTGTGTTTTAGGAATCTTCCTTCGACGTGTCAGGAAAGCGAGCCGATTCTTAAGATCGGAATGGTCAGTAAACCGGACAGAAACCTTAACTTTATTTTAAGGAATATCTGGGACATTCAAGTGAGAAGCCCAATTCTAACATTAGCTAAATGAAGTTCCACAATATTTGTAAAGAGAGGCAAGAGTGGATGGTACAGAGACCCGTCATCGATTCGAACTCATATAATAAGAGATAGGAAAACAATTAACTAAGTGTGGGATCGGTTCATTCCGTGGTCGAGTAATCGATGAGTTCGGAAAAGTCATTTATGATCGAAAGACATCGGCTGAAAGCGGCTTATAAAGTTGATTAAAAAGTCCCTTGACTTCGGAAGTCAGCCAAAATATGATGTCGACATATACTTTAAATTAATAACTTGAAGGATAACAGATTATAAAGTCTGGCTTCTACCCAAATGGTAAATTAGCTGATTTCTTTTTTTTTACTCTAAGTGAAGTAGATTTTTCTTTCTTTCTTTTTTTTGTCGATAGGTGCATGGGAGAGGGGATCGATCTGGGACGTAGCTCCAGATTCATTGTGCCCTTTCCACTTGACCAAAGCCAGGCAGGCAACTGAAGTAGATTAGCTGGTTGACTATCATTAATATGACATGTGATGTGACATAAATATTCTACAATAAATGAGGCATGCACAAGCATTTGTAACAACATACTTGAATGATTAAGTCTGACTCAAACCATTCAAACATTCCAAAGATACCATACGCTAATCAATATTGACATTCTCATGATTATACGTACTCTACTAATAAGAGGATTATAAGATAAATTTTAACAATTATTTTTAAACTTATATAATTATAATACTATAGACTTTTAACTTAAAAATGTAATATAAAATTTTATCAATTTTTAAATTTTGCACGGTAAATTTTCTCTTACCTCTAATAACTGGTTTTCCAGTTAGACGTTAACCTGGACAGTTCAAGCGTAATGCTTAGTTCTCTTTTATTTCTTAAGCCATGTATAAATTGAATCATTCTTCTCTCTGTAGAGAAAATAATTTTTTACATGTAGAGAAAATAATTTTACAATTTACACAAGAGAGGAGAAAAATGCCGATTGAGCACCATGCTGGACTTGTTCACTTTAGTATCTAACTAAAAAATCATTAATTGGAATTTAGAGGAATTTTATTGTGTAAAATTTAAAAGTTGAAGAGGTTTTATGTTACATTTTATAGTTGAAGAACTGTAATGTTACAACCATATAAATTCAGGGACAATTGTTGAAATTTATTCTCTATTTTTATCACCATACTTCCGAGCAAGTATAAGTATCTCTAAGCAGCCTAATAATGTGAATTCTAAATTGAGAATTTTTTTTTTTTTCTTTCTCCTTTGAGAAAACCAAAGAATGAGCCTTCATTCAAATATTAGAAGGTAAGAGAGTATATCTTATCTTTCTTCGATTCACTGACTTAATCATCAGAGTTTTCTCATTGGAGAAACCATGATAATCTTCTTCTTGTCTCACAGGCATATATCTAGGGGCTCACAACTTTCCAACAATATCAATTGGCGGGGAAAGGATTGAACACTTTCCTTTAAATCCTAAAAGGCCAACTGCACAAGCCTAACTGTGTCAACCTAGCGAGAACCGCCAAAAAAGCCAAGCGCACCTACTTGAAGCTGCAACCACCTCCAAATCTTAAAGGTATATGAGCTGACCAAACTACGACACTTTGAGGAATTAACTCCCCTGAGCCTTAAAATGTGCACTTAAAACCTTGATGTCCCAAATGGATAATCTCCAAAGCAAAATACAAATAGTGCAAAAGGAAGAAAGGGAATTATGCGAAAGAAATGAAAACATCTTTTTTAAATGAATTTATTAATGTAATAATCTTCCAATTTTGGAGGTTGGAGGTCTCAGGAAGACTTTGATTTTGTTGGTGAATGTAGTCATTTCATCAATATTGGACGTACATTCCATGTTTAATTCAGGGTTTCATCTAGGGCTGAGTAGAATTCTGTTCAAACCGAAAAATCGAATCGAACCGAGTCAATTTGATTCAATTGGTTCGGTTTTAAAATTAAATCGATTCGGTTCGATTTTATATTATAAAAATTTCGATTATTTCGGTTCGGTTCGATTTTGAAGAGAAAAAAAATCGGTTAAACCGAACCGAACCGAACCGAATAGTAATGTATATAGTCAAATCAAACTAAATTAATCGATTTTTGAATTGATTTATTTTTATGAAAAATTTATGAATTATATTTAATTATATATATATATATATTAATTGTTTAATTTCATTGATTAATGGTTATTAGGTTCAAACCAAAGTTAAAACCAAAGTTAAAATTAGACCAAATAACTTGAAAATCAAATCTAAATTAAAAAATCAATAAAAAATCAAACCGATCGGTTTAAACCGAACCGAACCGAAATAGAGCGGTTCGGTTCAATTCGATTTTTTACCCATTTTGGTTCGGTTCGGTTTCTAAAATTTACGGTTCGATTTTTATAATTTAATTCAATTCGATTCGGTTTGAACCAAATGCTCACCCCTAGTTTCATCAACGTTGACGAAGCTTGCCTATAGATTATGGTACAGGCTGAAGAGGCACTTGATATATTCCATTCAAATTCAAAAATACATAACCTGAAATTTTTTTAAGGATGCGGCTATAGATAGCTCGAACTCATATGAGGATGAACATAACAATCATTAAATTAAATATTTACATTTAGATTCATGTATTCATTATATGCATTTTAATTAATTTTATATAAATCTTAATACAAATATTTAATCTAACGGTTAAAATCTAATTTATATTAGGTGCAACCTTTTGAAATAGAGTAAATAAGTTTCTAAGCCACTAGTGGAGATTTCTCATTTCTTCACTCTTCTCTTCTTTAATTGGCCCTGTAAGACTGGCAATAGCCTAAAAGTTTATTTGATAGGATGCCGGAGCTTGGAATGTATGCTATACAGGAAAGCAAAGATGGGTTTTCGCTTTCAGTTTCACTCCTTGGCTTGCGCCTTGAGTACCAACGAGAGCATTCGAGCTCTTATGTATATTTTTTATTAATAAATTATATTTTATGCATATATATATATATAATTAATTATTTATATAAATAAGTTCAAATGCTAAATACCAAACATATAAAATTTGAATTCAGTAAGATATTATTTACTAAATCTTAACTCATCTCAAATTTAATTATAATAATAATTACATCATAAATAAATTTTATGAATTATATCTAAAAATTCAGGTTGAAGTTTATTCTAACTATACCCTCCTCTCTCTATAGGCCTATTTGGCATTATTGTTGAAACTGCTATTGAGAAAATCACTTTCTTAAATATACTAGTTAGAAAGTGTTAAAAAATAATTAAAAATTAAATATGATCAGTTTTAATCATAAAAACACTAAAATAACAAAATAGTTTTTTTCAAACTACTTTTTTCAACAACATCTAAAATGATGCTTTTATTCAAAAAAACAGTTTTAAACTCTGAAACTCAATGTCAAACGAGACTTATATCTCCCTCGTCAAAAGCGTTTCAAGGCTTCACACAATTTCTCCGCCATGGAACCGTGGGCTTGCAGTGTGGCAAAGTTTTTTCTTTTTTTATTATTTATTTTTTTTAATGTGTGACAAAAACTTGTAATGACGAGTCTTACGACCATTCTTCAACCTTTTATTTTTGTAACCTAATATAATGAGGACTAAAAAATAGTGCTTCTTCTCTCATATAAAAATAGATCATTCCTATAATACAAAGAATGAATCTCACATGATTATGAGAGATAATACATAAACACTTAATGCACTTAATAATTTCTCATGTATGAGGGATCCATGCAATAACGAGCGAAAAAACTGGAGGCAATCAAGGCTTTAGATAATTTCTCCATCCAATGACCGTCGGCAGATGGGCTTGCTATGGGGCAAAGGCTTGCAAAGACAAGCCTTCCACACTCTTCAACCTTTTCTTTTTATTTTTAATCACTGCTTTTAAATTGAAAATAAATTACATCTTCCATTTTTTTTAAAAATTATTTTAGGTTAAAAAAATAATAAAATCAAAGCTAATGTGCTCTACAAGAAAGGAACCTTCCCTTTCCGTTCTCCCGAACTCTTTGGTTACGTTGAAGAAAATGAAAAGATGATAAAAGTAAAGTGTTATATCAATGACTTAAAATTTTAGTAGAATTTAAAAAGACTTTTTTGTTAATTAGAGTGTGAGAAATGTTTTCAATGAGTTATGGATGATTATTTTTTATATTAGATAAAACTTTTTATAATGCATACATAATATAATTAAAATAGTAAATATATTTTATTATATCTAAAAGGAAAATAAGAGTGATTAATTAATGTATTTGTTACGAATTGTTTAATATAATTAAGGAAATGCACAACATAATTTAAGAGTTTTAACTTTTTATAATATTTTTAACATTAATATTTTATAATAACTTTGCTTCAAATATAATTTCTTACTAAAAAAATAATATAATAAAATATATATTACATATGAAAATTAAATTATGCTTCATTTTGTTGTCCTTTCTTATTAATTAATAGCTATGTCAATTTAATTTAATTTTTATTTAGATTAAGATATCTTCTAACTTTATTTTTTATTTTAATTAAGATACCTCTTATTAAAATTTATTAATAATGAAATGATAATTTTTCAAATTAAATTTTATTTGATCAAATTTGAGAATTTATTAATAATAAAATTATAATTAAAGATTTGAATGAAATTTTGACTCAAAATTATTCAGTTAAAATTCTTTAGTTTGCATCTTTGCTTCTACTATCAAAAAGCAAATATTATTAATTTAGACTTAGGAAGGTACACATCTTTAACATATTCATGGCAATTTATTAAAGCATTCTCTCACGCTCCAACGAAATTTCTCTTGGACTTTTGAAAGTTGATGCCTGCTTTACTTAAGATGCCTGCTTTACTTAAGATGCCTGCTTTACTTAACCTGCCGTCTTTAAGCCCAGAAAAAATATTTGAAAATATTCCATCTAAACAATGAGGCTGCCATACCCTATAATCTTGTCTACAGGAAACGATGCCTCTTTCTCTCTCTCTCTATAAAGTCTGAACATTACCCTCTCTCTTTCTCTGGAGTCCTCAACCTGTATCTCTCTCTCTCTCTCTCTCTCTCTCTCTCAACCCTAATCATAGTATTGTATCTACTTGCAATCTCGATGGCTTGCGTGATGAATTGTTTCAGAAGCAACGAGGCAGATCACCGCGCTGACACTGCAGGTATAGTTCCATAGTGGTTCTTGAATTATACTTTTATTTATGAGATCATGACAAAACTGATCCTCCTTTATTTTATTTTTATGGGTTCCATTTCTTAGTCCTCTAGTTGTCTAGATGTTTGATGGATAGGGAAAATATATACTCTTTTCTCCATCTCGGCCTTCGTTTTTTCCAGGTCTTTAATAAAATTTTCTGGTGTTGACTTACTTATAAATGTGTGTGTGTGTGTGTGTGTTCTAATTCTAGCGTTTTGTTTCCTTTCACTTTGAAAAGGATTTACCTCACCAAAAGGCTCTACCTCACGAGATGGATTTGGGCTGAGGCAATATAGCTACAATGAACTAGCAGAAGCAACTGATAAGTTTTGCAACAGCAAACTCCTCGGCGAGGGTGGTTTTGGTCGAGTCTTCAAGGCAACACTAGGTGTCAAAAAAGTTGCCATTAAGAAACTTAAAATTGGTCGGGATGAAAGGTCGCAGTCGAAAGAAGAATCGGAGAAGGAGATTAAGGTTGTTAGCCAAGTGAGTCACAAAAATCTTGTTAAGTTGCTTGGATACTGCATTGAAGGAGACGATATATTGCTTGTTTTAGAGTACGTTCCAAAAAAATCTTTGAGACATTATTTACATGGTGAGTCCTTTTGTGCTCTGAGACATATACAAATAATAATATGATGTTAAGATCGATCTTACTCACAATAAATGACATCGTAGGAGAGACGACTTTGGAGTGGGAAAATAGAATGAAAATCGCCAAAGGCACAGCTGAAGGGTTGGAATATTTACATGAAAAATGTGAGTGTGCTATTTTTTTCCTTTTTTTTTCTGTTATTAATTTATTTCTATCTAAAAGTATTTGTTCTGTCTGTATAGGTACACCCAAAATCATTCATCGTGATGTTAAGGCCAATAATATGCTTATTGACGATAAACATGAGCCAAAGGTAGCGTATACAAGCATGCCAGGATTTTTTTTAGAAGATATTAATTTCATATTTGGATATCAATTTTATTATATTTAGTTGTCTTTCATATTAAATTATATGCCACAATTTAAAGAAAAAAAAATGCTACAATAAATATGTTAAATCTACTTAGATTATTTTTGTTCAGGTCGCAGATTTTGGGCTTGACCTTCTTTTTCTGGAAACTGGTAGCCTTACTCACATCACTAGATTAAACAAGGGAACTGAAGTGTAAGATGTTTTTTTTTCTTTCTTTTTTTTTTTTTATTTAAGGGTTGAATACATTAATATTATAGTTTAATTTGAAATAATTAAATAAAAGTGAAGAAAAGGCCCCTTTTTGGGGCTTCTCGATCAAAGATTTTCATTTTTGGATAAAAGTTTTTAATTTGGTTATTAAATGCAGTTATGCAGAAGTAGAGCATTATCATTCTCAAAATGTTGCTAAAAAGTCATATGTTTATTCCTATAGTATGGTTCATCTAAAGCTAATAATTGAGAGAAATACTTAGCTTGAAGGCATTGATATGATTACTTGTTCAATCCAGTTATGCGGATCCAGAGCATTATCCTCAAAGAGACTCTAAAAAGTCGGATGTTTATTTCTATGGTATGGTTCTTCTAGAACTAATATCTGGGAAAAAAACTAAGCTTGAAGACACTGTTATTGCTTGGGTATGGCACTCATCTATAATAGTTAATACCTTTTGAAATTTATGGATTCTTTCAAATCTCTCAAACTAAATACTGCTTTTCTCTTATCAAATAAAGGGAAAATAATGATAGAAAATTAACTCTTGATACAAAAATAATAACTACTTGTATTTATTGATTTTCAGACAAAACCTTGGATTCAATGGGCTTTGCGCAACCAAGACTATAAAAATCTGGTCAATTCCAAATTATTGCAAATGGACTATAACAAAAAAGAAATGGAAGCAATGATTTCTTGTGCTGCAGTTTGCATATATAAACCTTCAAATTCTCGTCCAAAAATGAATCAGGTCAAAATTCAAGTGCATTATTACTTGGCATATTTCATTATTTTCACTATTAATTATTATTAAAATATTTTTGAAAATATGTAAAAGGATAGCTTGATTCAATGATTTCTTTCACTACCTTTAAAAGATGTAAAAAGTGAAGAGATACCATTAGACATACATTAAACATTAAAAAAACAAAAATAGAAATATTACATTCGTGTATAACCTTTTCACTATTGCTATGCGATGCAGATAGTTCGAGTTATTGAAGAATATATTTCTATAGAAGAAATATGGAATGAGAAGAATGACAACATATTCCTGAAAGGTACTACATGTGAATTTCCATCTCTTATGGAAATTTTATATGCTACACACACGATTGCCATAAAAATTCATATATTAAATTTCCTCTTTTCTTTGGATCAACTTATTTGTGATTCTCCTTTAACAAATCCCATCTTTAATTATATCACTACTCTAATTTATCATTCTATTCCTTTACCAGATAATCCTGAGTCTAGTGGATCTAATAATATTGAGCTCAATGGATCTCAGAAACTAAAGCCTCATGTCAGTTCAAAAGCTAATGAATCTCATAATTTTGAGCCTAATGAAGCTCAAACTGTTGAGTCCAATGGATCTCTAGAGCCGAAGCCTCTTGTCAGTTCGGAAGTTAATGGATCTCATAATGTTGAGCTCAATGGATCTCAGAAGCCGTACCTCTTGTCAGTTCAGAAGTTAATGGATCTCATAATGTTGAGCCCAATTAATCTCAGAAACCGAAGCCTCTTGTCAGTTTAGAAGCTTATAATGGCATTGAACGGAGGCAATTTACTCATCGAGAACTCCCAATTGCAACTAATGGTTCCTCCGATGCCACTAATGGCACTGAGAGGTTTCAAGATCATCATCAGAGGAAAATTAATTTTCAAGAAGATTATCAGCCGAGAAGATTTACTTATTAAGAACTGACAATGGCAACTAGAGGTTTCTCCGAGGACAACTGTCTTGACGAGGGTGCTTTGGGCCAAGTTTATAAGGGAGACCTAAATGGTGAAAAGGTAGCAGTTAAGAAATTTAATAATCCTAGGAAGCAAGAAGAAGAATACACAAAGATGAAAGCTATTGCTAGTGGATACCATCACAAAGATCTTGTTAACCTTATTGGATACTGCGAAGATGGAGCCAATAGACTGCTTGTTTATGAGTTTGTTCCGCAGTGCAAATCCTTGGGACATTATTTTGATGGTATGCCCCTAACGAACTTGTACTATTTTGGCAAGGCTTTGCAGGAAACTATTCTTGTGGTGTGATATCCAAAGACCATGTCTATCCCAAAATCTGAAGACAATAGCCCATATTATTAATCCAAAAACAATCTGTACGGCATTAGGTTTCTAGCTGTGGGTCTCTATTATTAATCCAAAATCTGAAGACAATAGCCCATATTCTCTTCCTTTCTGGACATTGGAATATTTGCTTGGACATTTCAGTTTGTGATTAGTCGTCCTAACAATTAAATATGTGCTTTATATATTTTATGTTCTTAATTACAAGTGGATACATGGGATAAATTTTGATAACTGTCCCTGAACTTATCTAATTGTAACATTACAGTCCCTCAACTTAAAAATGTAACCTAAAACCCCATAAACTTTTAAATTTTACACAGTAAAATTCTTCTAACCTTCAATTGTCAGTTTTTCAGTTAGACGCTGATTCGGACAGTTCTAGCATAGAGCTTAGTCAGTGTTCCTCTTTTCTCTCTCAAACTATGTGTAAATTGAATTATTCTTTTCTCTATAGACAGAATAATTTTTCATGTGTAAAGAAAATAATTTTACACTTTGCATAAGAGATGAGAAAGAAATGTTGAATAAGCGCCTTGCGGGAGCTATTCAAATCAGTTTCTAACTAAAAAATCAATAATTAAAAGTTAGGGAGATTTTATTATGTAAAATTTAAAAGTATAGGGGATTTTATGTTATATTTTAAAATTAAAGAACTATAGTATTATATAAGTTCAGGAACAGTTATTGAAATTTATCTTGGATACATACCATGCAGAACTAAAGCGTTTAGGTGAGGACGGTTGTTGGTGCATATTTCATGAAGCTTGCATACCATCGGCAGAAGCCTTGGCAAATGAACGTGCGAAAGGTGAGTAATTTAGGCCTTGGCTACTAAGCCTTGATCTGTTTCCAAAT
Source organism: Hevea brasiliensis (assembly GCF_030052815.1). NCBI lineage: Eukaryota > Viridiplantae > Streptophyta > Magnoliopsida > Malpighiales > Euphorbiaceae > Hevea > Hevea brasiliensis. Next base: position 14,670,098 of record NC_079500.1, on the reverse strand, counting down.
TTAAGATGTTTATATCTGATTTGTGATTTACGTATTTTCAGAAAATATTTACTCGTGGCATATATCAGTGCAATGGAAGGACGCATTTTTTCTTGATGGTCATTGTGAGCTCAAGGTAATAATTACACATATTTGGGCAATAGTTTGCACATATTTGGGCATTTTATTTTATATATATATATATATATATATATATATATATATATATATATATATATATATATAAAAGAAGTTTTGAAGTTTTAATATCTTTTATATTTATGCCGACGATCTTAACTGCATTTAACTTCACATAAAAAGAAGTTTAATTAATGGATGGTCAGCTTGTTATTCAGTATATAATTAAATATACATTTATCTCCATGTAATTGCTGACAACAGACAATTATGATCTGTATTTTTATAAATCTTATGGTCATCAATTTGTATAAGCCATTTGAAATGGGAATCATATTAATGGATAAATTTGACGGTGGAGCCATAAAGTTTTTTTTTTTTTAATTAGATTTGATGTTGAATGTGTCACTCATATACTGGAAGATTAAACTATATAAACAAACTGCGTTTTTGTCTTTGATATTAAAACTATTGGATGCAATAAATTTACCTGGATCATATTTGTTCAGATTGCAGAGTATGGATGTGAAAAGTTTTCTTCAGATTTCAAAGTTACTCGTAGCTCCGCTAGGTAAAGATGAAAATTCTATTTTCTATTTTGTTGCCTGAGCTAAATTAAATTGCAGCCATGTGATACACTTTTGGCATATTAGGAAAAATTATATATATATATATATATATATATATATATATATATATATAATAAAGGAAGAAAAGCATCTTACCATATTTACAACTTAGGGGAATATTTGCTGAACTTCTTCTCATATTTTAGCACTTCTTGCATTTTCAAATGCAGATGTATGGCTCTGAATATACTAGTACCCTTGAGTTCACCGAGAAGACTACTATTTATTCTTATGGTGCAATGTTTCTGGAGATGATAATTGGAGAAAAACATTTTGATGATATAGTTCAATGGGTATGTATTTGTTGCTCAATTAATATAGTCTATAGATATTGTTGTACATTTATAATGTATAGGAAAAAAAATTTTGGAAAATTAAAGCTGAATTGCTTTGGGAAAAAATAATAAACTAATATTCATCTATTCATATGTAGGGTGTGCCTCAACTTAAAAGAGCTTTGTCCAACGGAAACTATGACTTTTTGGACAAGAGATTAAAGAAGCATAGCAAAATTGAAATAAATCGAATGATTGCTTGTGCCTTAGCCTGTTTACATGATAATCCACAAGATTGACCAGAAATGCAACAGGTAATTCCACAAATAGCTTCACATATTCAAATTATGTAGAATAATGTTGATAGATGTTCAGTGCTCTAAATAAATAGAAGTAATGTTGTTCATTCGCTAATTAGTAGTCTATAGTTCGAGCTAATATTCTAATGAATCTCAATCTGCACAATCTTTTTACATTTATGTTCAAAGCAGATACTTGAAGTTGTTAAAGGAAAACTCGATCTGCAAGATCTCTACAAAGGGGAACAACAGCTAACAAAGCGAGTTGGGCCAACCTTCGGCTTGGAATCTCTGCCCATGCCCAAGATTATGGCAAGTTGAGCTTCGCTTCAAAAGGAAGTTGTGCAGAATGGAAATATGCGCAGATATCTTGGATTTGTTACTATATCTGTAAGGAGGTGAGTATTTTAGGCCTTGATCTGTTTCCAGATGTAAGGTGTTTGCATCTGATTTAGTGATTTCTGTATTTTCAGATAAATTATACTCGAGGCATATACCAGTGCATTTGAAGTACTTGTTTACATATAGCCCCAATCCAAAAAGTCTTATTAACTTCAAAACACAAATGAATTTGGACAGGAGAAATTAACGCTCTCTTTGAGTGGGGTGAGGGAATGGTAAATAAGGATAAGAAGGTATAAGTAATTATTATGTTTCTGTTTGAGAAGATAGGAGTTAATAAAGGGTAAGAGTAAGTAAGAGTAAGTAAGGGTAAGGCTTATCATTCTTACCCCTCAAATCTCAATTTTCTTACATCCCAAATTAGGGTGTAAGCAAGGGAATGTAAGAATTAAAAATTACTTTATTTTTTATTTTCCTATTATATTTTTAATTTTTTATTAAAAATTCAATTATACTCATTAAAAATAAACCTAGCGTATCACTTCAAATAAATGTCTTCTCTCTCAAGTAGCCATACATGTTTTCTCAGCTATCAATCATTTATTTTTTAAATAGTTTGTTACAATTATTATATTTCAATTATCAATTTTTTTTATTTGTTCTTTCAATAGTTTGCTCCAATTATTATACTTCAATTATCATTTTTTTTTTTTCTAAACAATCCATTCTTTATTCAATCTTTGTTAGATTTGTGCCTTATTGTTTTGATTTATTAATTTTGTGATTTATTTATAGTAGACCATTATTATTTGTAAATTTAATATTTATCATAATGAGTTTATCATTTAATAAATTATCTAATAGAAAATGATATTTTTATACTTCTAATAATTATTTACCATTCTTTCACCTCTTTTCAAACATAAAAAATATACACTAGCTCTCTTACCTTTCTATTAATTCACCTCTTCCCAAACATGAATTTTTTTTTTTTTAACCTTCCTCATTCTTTCCCTTCCTTACCTTCCATTGTCCTTCCATTAATTACCCTTCCCTCAACCCATCCAAACTGAGCCTAAGTATACATCACCGATATGATCAACTCCACATTAATCTTCGAATCCCCATTTTTATTTTCCCCACATAACATATGATTGCAAATACAAACTCATAATTACAAGAAATAATCTAAATAATAATAATAATAATAATCTGAATCAAAATGTACATATTTAAATTTGTTCAAAATCGCTCAGTAAAAAGAATTAACTTACAAACTTCTTGATCACAAATTATTTATGATTTAATTATCAAACTCTAAACAATAATAAATAAAATAAATTTAATTTAAAACAAGAATAAAAATCAATTAAACAATAATGATAGTACTTTAACTTAATTTAAAGCAACTTTACTGAAAATGCTGAGTTAAATCATTCACTTGACAGCTAAATTAAAATTTATGTCCTGAGTTTCCATTCTCTAAATCTCTTACTTAACAAAAAATCTCTTGGTTTTTTTAATTTTTGTCATCAGAATTTCACTTGGCTATTAGGTCATTACTCTGCATTTTCAGTAGTCTCCTTATGGGTCACAGAATCCATAATCAACTGAAGGGAAGTACCAATTAACCAAAATGAAGTGTCTTTAAATCAAATCCTAAAAAGAAAGAGACAATTGGCAGTGCTATCCACATCTGGTCAGTGAGATTAGTTTCAGTTGTTCTGTTGCTGTTGCACACTGCAATCCACAAGTTTAGGAATGGTAACCGTTGGATTTTTACGAATATCTCATTCGATTGAACTCTAATAAGAAGAATTTGAATATTATATAATTGAGTTTGGAATAGATTTGAGTTTAAAAAATAATATTCGTGACGGGCTCAAATCAAATTCAAATTTTACATATTGGATATCTATTATTCGAATTTGTTTATATAAATACTTAATTAAATATAAAATATATATTTTTTATAATAATATTCACAAATTTTTATATATTTTATTTTATATAAAATGAAATTTAAATATATTATTAAAAATTTAAAATATAAATTATTAATTAAAATAATTTTTTATGTAAAATATTAATTAAAAAATATAAAATTAAATAAATTTAAAATTTTTTAAATAAAAATAATTAAATTTAAGATGAATTTAAATAATTAAAAATAAATTTTAATTAAATTTAAAATAAATTTAAATTTTAATAATATTAATATAGAATAATTTTCATGATACCTTACACACATTGCTATCCCTATAATTAATAAAAAAAAAAAAGAAAAGTCAAACTTCACATCTTACCGTAAAAGAGTTTGGTACACCAATAAAATCAATTCCAACTTAATTTTCAAATCCACCCATTTTAATCTCCTCCGCATGTAAGGGAGTGCAGTTTTCGGTTTAAATTAAAAAATCGAATCGAATCGATTAATTTGGTTTAATCAATTCGGTTTAGTTTATAATTTTAATAATTTTAATTAATCGGTTCGGTTCGGTTATTTTCATAAAAAAATTAAAAAAATCGAACCGAACCGAAATTATTATTATTATATATAGAAAATAAAAAAATCGAATCAAATTGAATCGAATCGAATCGAACCGAATCAAAATCAAATAAAATCGAACCGAACCTTAAGATTTTTGAGTTTTGATTTCTAATTTTTTTTGTTTTTTTGTTTTTATTATTTAAATTTAATGTTAAAAATATAAAATTTTATAAATTTCGATTTGATCGGTTTAAAACCAAATCGAATCGAACTAATATTTATCGATTCAATTCGATTCGATTTTCTCTTATCAATCGATTCGACTCTGTTGTCAAAATTTTTAATTTTCGATTTTCAATTTTATCGATTCGATTCGGTTCGGAACCGAATCGACCATTTGCACACCCTATCGACATGATTCCAATCCCATTCAAAACAAAAACACATAATTACAAAAAAAAATCAATCGAATTACTAGTTATTCGGAAATAGCCCTCTAATTTTCCATCAACAGCGATTTCAATTTGTTTATCAGTATTTTACTTTAACTTTGAATCTCTACTCTTTTAATTTTTTATTAAAAAAATATTAAAGATAATCATAATAAAATCCAAAACATAAAAACTCTAATATTCATTAACAGAACAACTACAGAAAAAACAAAACAAAAACAAATTCTGTTAAGCCAAACCCGAAACGGTTCCATTTACCCTTCAAAGCTTTTCCCCAGAAAGAAGAACACAGAATCGGAAGGCACTTGAAAACGAAAACAGGGAAGAAAAAGCTGAATATTAGCCCAGCTTTATATACAGAGGAAAATTTAAATAAGAAAAAAAAAAATTAAGAAACGCTTCTCTTGCCAGGACGATCAGCTACTTTGAGAGTCTTGTCAATAAGTTGTTTGGCTTTTCTACTACGGATCTCAACTTTAACACTGGAACTTTTGTCCATTTTGAAGTATCTTTAAATCAAATCCTAAAAAGAAATAGAGACAATTGGCAGTGCTATCCACATATGTTCAGTGAGATTAGTTTCAGTTGTTCTGTTGCTGTTGCACACTGCAGTCCAAAAGTTTAGGAATGATAACCATCAGATTTTTACGAATATTGAACTCTAATAAGATAAATTTGAGTATTATATAATTGAATTTAAAATAAATTTAAGTTTAAAAAATATTATTCGTGACGAATTTAAATCGAATTTAAATTTTACATTTTGGATATCTATTATTTAAATTCATTTATATAAATACTTAATTAAATATAAAATATATATTTTTTATAATAATATTCATAAATTTTTATATATTTTATTTTATATAAAATGAAATTTAAATATATTATTAAATTTTTAAAATATAAATTATTAATTAAAATAATTTTTTATGTAAAATATTAATAAAAAAATATAAAATTAAATAAATTTAAATTTTTTTAAATAAAAATAATTAAATTTAAAATAAATTTAAATAATTAAAAATAAATTTTAATTAAATTTAAAATAAATTTAAATTTTAATAATATTAATATAGAATAATTTTCATGATACCTTACACACATTGCTATCCCTATAATTAAAAAAAAAAAAAGAAAAAAGTCAAAACTTCACATCTTAACATAAAAGAGTTCCAACTTAATTTTCAAATCCACCCATTCTAATCTCCTCCACATAATTCCAATCTCATTCAAAACAAAAACACATAATTACAAAAAAAATCAATCGAATTAGTAGTTATTCGGAAATAGCCCTCTGATTTTCCAACAACAAAGATTTCAATTTGTTTATCAGTATTTTATTTCAACATTGAATCTCTACTCCTTTAATTTTTTATTAAAAAAATATTAAAGATAATCATAATAAAATCCAGAACTTAAAAACTCTAATATTCATTAACAGAACAACTACAGAAAAACAAAACAAAACAAGAACAAATTCTGTTCAGCCAAACCCGAAACGGTTCCATTTACCCTTCAAAGCTTTTCCCCAGAAAGAAAAACACAGAATCGGAAGGCATTTGAAAACGAAAACAGGGAAGAAAAAGCTGAATATTAGTCCAGCTTTATATACAGAAGAAAATTTAAAAAAGAAAAAAAAAATTAAGAAACGCTTCTCTTGCCAGGACGATCGGCTACTTTGAGAGTCTTGTCAATAAGTTGTTTGGCTTTTCTACTACGGATCTCAACCTTCACACTTGAACTTTTGTCCATTTTGATGTATGGTTTCTTCGACTTCTTCAAGGCTCGAACCTTTGATTTTATTGACTGCACTAGATTCTCTAGCTGGTTTGCCATTTGGGTTTCTATATCTCAAGAATTTAGCTGGCTATAAGAGAAGAGAATTGAGTTTTCTCTTATGAATCTTGTTTCTCTTTTTCTGGCTATTGTGATGCTTTCCCAGTTACTGAGTTTTTATTGATTTGAAGTTCAAAATTGGATTTGTCTTCTAAGATTATTACGATTTTGCCATTGCTGGTTTCTTTTGACTTTCTTATCTGGGTTGGAATCAGGTGTACTTATGTGTATCTGTTTCTTGAATATGCACGATGGTGTCAGAAATGTAGAACAATATTGAGGCCGACAATTCTTGAAGTCTTTGGTCTATACATTGAGAGTCGGAAATGTAGAACAAAAGCAAACATGCATGGCCCACAGAATTCAAGAGTCAAAATATTGGTTTGCGCATTCACAACAAGTTGAAACTCATAATTTAAAATTAGGTGCAATTGAATGAGAATAAATTTAATAATTATAAAATTAAATATTTATATTTAATTTTATATATTTTTTATTTAATTTTATATAATGTTTAATGTAAATATTTAATTTTTTTTTTATTATAAAATTTGATTTTGAGATGAACTTATATTAGTTACGCTCTTTAAAATTTTATAAAAATTAAAGACAAACTTTCTTTTACATGGTATGAGATGCTTGTGGGCAATTTCATTTCATTTTTCTATATTTTACGCACTGAAAAATAATTTATATATATAACATTTTTTACAAATATTTTTTTTAAATATTTTTTATAAATATTTTTTTAAAATATTTTTTATCATTTAATTATGATATTTAACTAATGATATATAAGTATTTTCATATTTTAATAAAATTATTAAAATTTATAAAATAAAAAATAATTTTATCTTTTAAAAGAAAAAATTATTTTTCTTAAAAATAATTTAATTTTTCATTTGATTAAAATAATTTCATTAAATTATTTTTTAAATATTTCAAACACTAAAAAAAATTAAAAAAATATTTCAAATACTTTTATGAAACAAATGGAGAATTATATTTTCTTTCATTTTCAAAGTTTTATTTGTTTATTCATACCCAAACTTTTCTGCGCTACATTTGAGATTGACAATTTTCTTTTTCCTTCTTTCTTTGTAAATTTCATTATCATTACGGTAATCTAGTCAAGGCTAAATTCTCTATACTAAATAGATCAATAATAATAATAAAAAAAAATTGTCTCTTATAAAAATATTAAGTAAATAAGAAATTCCTTTTATATTCTAACTTAGAATTAAATTTTATTTTTAATCTCATAATTAAATATTTATCTTGAAACTCTGAAGTTCATTCATCCCATTTAAGATTTTTTAAAAAACAATTAAAAGAAAAAGAGAAAAAAAAAAAGTCTACTTTATAACCATTGTCAAATTAGCTAAAAAAAAGATTTTTTTTTTATTCTTTTATTTTTATTTTTATTTAAATAAAAATATTTAATTTTTTATTTTTATTTAAAACATGTTTGCTAGCTTTTTTACAAAATTAATGAATAATGTTTAAAAAAGAAATTAATAAATAAAATAGATTAAATTAATAATTTAGTAAATTTATGTTATTTTTGAAGTGTAATATTTAGAATGAAAATATTTTATAATATATTTTAAGTATATATAAATATAAAAATACATATTTTTCATTATGAGTAAATATAGATAATTAATAAATTAATTTATAATTTTCTTCTGCCACTCCAAAAATGATCATCTAGCTCCCCTATTGTTTCAAGTCAAGTAATTTGAATAGCAAGTTTAAGCATTACATGAATTAATTAAAGTAGTTTATGAACCTAATCAAATAAATAACAATTTATTATAAATTCAAACCAAAACTTAAATTCATTTGGAATTATTTTTTACTCCCTCCATCTATTTTAACCTCATTTTTATAAAAAAAAATTAAAAATACTAATAATTAACTAAAATATCCTTATATATAATTAAAATAGAAAAATTGATAAGAAAAAAGATAAATGAAATAGGGATAACAATAGACAAGGGTAAAATTGAAAAAAAAAATTAATACTTTCTTAATTTCTAAAAAAAAGAAAAAATGAAAGTTTTTTTTTTAATAATATTACTTGAAATGGGGAGAAGAAAATATTTATTAATTTAATATTAATAAACTAATTTATTTAAATTTTAATATAATTTTATTGAATTTAAACATTGAATATATTTCTTTAAATTGACTTAAAATATAAAAAAATATATATATACATTTTATTAGCTGATCAATTAAATCATTGACAAATTTTTCTTAAAGAAATAAATTGCCAAGTTCAAAAAGAAGAACGAAGAAAGGAAGAATGGACATTTTATTGGACAGAAAAAAAAAGGCCAACGTTTTTATTAATTATATTCCAACATTTTAACTTGACATTCCAATTTATGAGAGATTTTAAAAATTTTCCACTTTAAACGATAATAATAATAATAATAATAATAATAATAATAATAATAATAATAATAATAATAATAATAATAATTTATAGTTAATAAATTTTATCATGGAGATTACTATTGAACTAAATATTTGTACATAAATTTATATATTATGTATATACATTTTAATTAATTATACATACGTATTGATATAAATATTTAATTTAATAATTATTAAACTATTTTTCATATGAATTCGAATTTATATTAGATACATCTTAAAATTATGAGATTTAAATATAATAATTGTTAAGAGATATATAATTTAAAATTAAAAATTTTAAATGTAATTAGTAATTAATAAAAATATTTAATTTTTTTATTCAATTGACCAATATAAAAAAAAAAATTTTTCTAGAGAATTCAATATAAAAATTGAAAATAATATTTTTCCATGAAAAAGATGGAAAGAACAAGACACATTACTCTGTGTTCTTGGAATTATTTAAATGTAGAGGGTGTTTAGTTTACCGGTTGAGTTGTGTGCAGCTGATAGCTTGTAGACATCTAAATAAGTGAACTTGTGTGTTTGATAAGGTTAAAAAAATAAAGCTGATAGTTATTGAATAACTGATTTAGTATCCATCAACTGCAGTTTATATCAGCTCTATTTTTTTAATTATTTCTTATCAACCGATAGTTGATTTAATTTAATTTTTTATTTTGATCGTATCATCTTTTTTTATTTAACTCAAAAATTAATATTATTAATAATTTTATCTTTTTCATTTATAATTTTAATATTTTAATTAACACATTTTAACTTTATTAAAATATATTTTTATTAATAACATAAAATATAAAATATTTATTTATATCTAAAAACTTAAAATTAATTATAAGTTTTTTCTCTATCAACAATAATAATTACTTTATTATTTTATTTATATTTTTGATGTTATTTAATTATTTTTAAAAATTTTAATTTTTTTATTTCAATAATAAAATAAATAATATAATATAATACATTAATAATTATATATTTATTTTAATAATATAATAAACGATGTAATATATTAATTTTATAATTATATATTTAATTTAATAATAAAATATAATAAATTTATAATTTTATATTTATTTCAATAATAAAATGAATTATATGATGCATACCCTTATTTGTTATTTCACATGTCAACAATAACATTTATATAATAAATACATAAGTAACAGCTAAATATAATTTTATCAAATACTTAATATAAATCAGTTATCATTAGTTATTAGCTATGAGCTAACAGTAACAGTTATCAGCTGTATTTAACAGTTAAACTAAATAGACTTTTATTCTCATATGATATCGAACTTATAATACGTGCGCATCCACTTTTTGAAAAATTAAATTTGACTATTAAAATATATCTCCACCACCCATTTGAATATGAGAGGATAAATTCACAAACTCTCACTCCTAGAAAATTTAAGGCCATAGAATCCTTAAAAGAGTACATTTAATGTAAATTCAACCTTAATAATTATTAAATAAAATATTTATATTAAAATTTATTTAGAATTAATTAACATTTATATAATAAATACATAAGTAACAGTTATTAAATTCATTCTATCAAGTTTATAATAACTGCACCTATCCTAAAAGTCTAAAGATATTTGGTGAGGAAATGCATGTGCCCAATTCTCCTTGAACATGAGAGAAAGAAGGGCCATTTAAATATGACAATTCTCGAAGGCCAAGGGTCAAGAAAAAGAAATGAGGAAAAATGATAATAAAACAATTAAGAAGCATGTGCAGCAGATAAACGCTAATATCTTTGTAAAGTTGATTCAGAAAGAAGCAACCGACCACGATTGGGCATACATAAAATAATGGCGAAGGCAACGCAATATTCGGGTAATCTCCAAGGCAAGATGTCTCCATCAAGTTTAATGCTAAGATAATGGATGCAAAGCAAAGGAGATTATCAAAGAAAGAATACAGGGATAAAATAAATGCAAGTCAAAAGTCAATTGCTTTAGCTTTTTATATGCAACTAACGGCAAAAATAAACGTTGCTAATGAAGAAAGATGTAGGCCTAGCAAGCATCACCCCTAAGTAAGCTCAGTTTCCCTTCCATGAACTCCCCAATGCAAGCATTACCCCTCCCTTCCCTGCGGGTATTATGGTAGATGGTGTATTACTACATATTAAAATAATTATTTGCTAAAGAAAACTAAAGACCCAAAAAAGGGTATTTGAAACGAAGCCATCAATTTGCCAAATGAAACATGTCCAGATTTGGACGTTTATTATACAGTATTTTATATATAATGCACAGGTTACATTGTGTTCAGGTTCTAAACAGTGGGAAAAAAGACATGCATAAGCCTGTGCCTATCAGTAGGTACAATAGCAAGAAACCTGCCATTTTCCCACAAAAAATTTGAGCATGTAAAAGTAGAACTATGTTTGGTAATTAATATATTATAGCAATAAGCATGAGTTTCAAGTACCCATTAAAGGTCATTGTATGCATATATGTTGAACAAAATTGATGACAATTGCATTATTTCTGTGTGCTCTGACTGTCAGAAGTTAAAATTTGACCTCAATGGAGCCTGAACAAACCATTTATCAATCTGATACCATTGCCTGCATCAGGAGAAAGAAAAAGAAATTTCATATCATACGTTAAAAAGGAAAATGACACAAAGTATTTCAAGTACAATTAACACCAGTCAATGTAAAATTCACTTGGTTTTACTTAAGGGCTGCATATAATTATTAGATTAGAAATTCTTATACAATTTAATAGTAAAGCACAAAAGACAATCCAAATGAGCTCAAGCATGAAGATTTAAACAGTGTAAACGTTAGGTAGGGTCAGACTCGTCATAGTTGAACAATTTTTGCTAACATTTCAAAGTCCAAGTACCCAGAATCTTAACTTCCAAAGAAACCGATATGTACTACATTAGACCAGGTAAATTCTACCCATCTTTAATCAGAAGCAACCAACACTACAGAATGCTTGTGCAATTAGAAAACAAAATTGATGTTCTAGTTTGACTTTTCTTTTTGCCAAATTCACTAAAATTTCCATGTTTCTTGCTTGAGCAAGTAACTGAATATTAATTTGTGGTTTTTTGACCTTTGAACGGTCTAATTTGCAAGATTGAAAAACTTAATTTCATCCAAATTCTAGTTAGTCACAAACTTCATAGTTGTGAATATCTGTCTACTTACCAGTTCAAATGTTATAAGACACAGGCTACATATTGGGATGTTGCTCAAATTGAAAGGAAGGCAGTGAAGTCATAATAAAGGAAGCCTGGGAAGCATAGTCAGAAAATGAAGTGCAAATATGACTAAATGTAGTTCATTGCAAATGAAATGTAAATATGATGCAATTATGAGATCTAAGCATTAGACAATAATATAATACCAGCACTATTCTGCAGCAGATGTTCCCCTTGGTTTATTCTTTCCGCTCCGTTTTCGTCTTTAACATTTTTTTTTATTTCTATAAATGCGTAACTCCTGCTTTTTTTCCCCCATCAAAAGGAGGATTGGAGTACAGGTTTTGTACAGAATGCAAGGTGAGTCCAGTTTCAAGTCTTAGTGCATGCAGGATTATCTAACCTCTCAGCAAGTAGATTATCTTCACATTGGGCAACTAACTACAATGGATAATGCTCAACGCAAACCTAGCCAGGTTACTCTAGCTCTAAAAGAAATAATGTAGAACCATATAAGGGCTTCAATGTTGTGGAAAAGAATAATCCATACAGAAGCCCCTAAAATTTAATAGAAAAAAAAAATTCCATGAAGTGCTACAACTTTTAGTTTAACCTCGAATTTTGTCTAATCTATTAACTTCTCCAAAATCAGCTCTTGGTTGCTAATTTGTTTTTCTTTTAATTTTGTTATTTTGAAGTTTTTAAGTTTCGATTATGACGCTAACAAGGCATGATGATATGCATTGCCATATAGCATTTTTAAACATATGAAAGGATAACTTAGTTTCAATAAATACAAAAAATTAAAATTAAAGGTTCAATAAAAATAAAAGTTAGAAGGGCCGCGTATGTTTCTTCATTAAAGTTTAGGGCTTCGATATGAGTTATTCCCCGTAGAAAATCTAAAATACATTCATGGATGTCTGGAAGGAAATAGGTCATATCAGTGACTAAAATGAAGCGAATGTCCCAATTATAGCATAGTTAGTGCCACGATGGAGGCCTTGCAATCAAATCCCATCTTCAGTCAGGGAATTATTTTTATTTTCCTTTGCTGTTTAAACTTCAAGCTTAATAAATGTTCAACAATCCTGTAAGGATCCTTTTAGACCATGGGAATAGATGAGACTGGAAATTTACAACTGCTTTTAGATGGTCAACATTAGGATTGCAAATTAGAGAACTAGCAAGACCTCCAATATATGATAAGTTAACATCACAATAAAAATTGATACTGAAAAGAGAGCTTAGGTTTCAAGTAGTGTAATTCATTTCTTTCTTTCAGTCACTTACACGATATAATTTGCTGCATCCTTGCTTGTATCCTATACTAAAGACAGTTATCTCCTAGTCCTAATAAGCCATTTCCTTGAGATATATCTGAATCTGACAGATAGTAGGAGCATTGTGAGATGCAAAATCTGATATAAATCTTACTTATAAATGCATCTAGGCATTGGCCAATTGCTGAGCATCAGACCATAACATCAGAGTTGCCAAAAGAGCCATTGTTGCAGTTTCAACACGCAGACGAAGTGGACCAAGACCAACAGCTGTAGCACCTGCTTCCATCATCATGGCCAATTCTCTCTCTGTGAAGTCTGAAGCATTGTACCAACATAATTGACTTTGTTTTCCAAAAAAAAAAAAAAAATCTTGATTGACAGAAAATTTAAGTGAGAACTACAACATATTGGATGTGATTCATCAAAATATCAGAATTTGGGTATGTAATAGCCACCTGGGATAGCATCAATTCCTTGAAAACAATAAACCTTGGAAATAAATATTTTTCATCAAAATCTTCATTTTTTACGTATTCTAATCAAGAAAAACATAATATGGGTGTGTGACCAATGGTATGCACATAAAACCAAGCAAACACAAACATTTTTCTATTCCGTCTACCTAGACAATTCATAAATTACTCAGCTATAGAACATACTAGACAACTCAATTGGAACATGACGTCAAAAAAGAATTTGTTTACATTCTCCACAAGTATAAACCACTTAATTGGCCCATTGATGTTGCTTCTCTTACGAAAATTTAGGAGGAACTCCAATCTAACATGAAAAAATACTGAAATGAGGAATAGGTTTTCCTTCCTAATTCTTAGTTATTCCTTCTAAAGTAAAATATATGGCAAAAGCAAATTTGATATTCAGTAATACTAGTATGCTATCAAAGAAGACCCATAAATCTTCACTTAGTTAGGGAAACAAAGTGAGGGAGGAAAGAGAGTGAAGAGGGAAAATATGAGGAAATTTACTTCATTTATTTCCACAACTCTTATTTGGATGGAAGGAATATAAAAGCAAGGATACCTACATTTCTTTCCTCACCACTCCTTTTTCATTTCTCCCCAAATTGGAAAGATCAATACCATGTAGACCCAACGAAGAAGCGTATAAGTTGCGGAAATGAGAATGTTAAGGTGGATGAGTGGCCATACTAGACTAGATGAAGTCCGTGACGAGAATATTAGAGAAAAGGTAGGAGTGGTGCCAATTGAGGATAAGTTGAGAAAAGGGAGATTAAGGTGGTTTAGTCATGTGAAGCGTAGACATACGGAGGCTCCAGTTAGACAAGTAGAGCACATTGGGTTAGAGGATAAAAACAAAAGAAGGGGTAGACCTAAACTGACTTGGAGGAGAGTAGTACAACATGACCTAAAAGCATTACACATTTTCAAGGATTTAACCCAAAATCGTTTAGAGTGGAGAAAGAGAATCCATATAGTCGACCCCAATAAATTTTTGGGATAAAAGCTTAGTTGAGTTGAGTTGATATTTTCCTCTCTTTCCAAACATAAGAACATCACTTTACCCTCATATTTTCCCACCACCTATTTTCTTTTCTCTCTACTCTCATGTTCTCAAACAGAGGGTAAGACAAATCTTAAATATCCTAAAAGGATGACCTAAAAACTAAACTGATAATCTTTAACACTAGTTACACATATTTTATGTGTAAGAAATCACTCAAAATGAGAAAATAAGAGAAGCTGAGATGCAGAAGAAGAAAATTACAAAAGTACTAACACAGCATGCATGCTAACCTCCTTCTGGTCCCACTATTATTAATCCACTTGATTCTTTTCTCGATGAAGCCAATACACTAACAACAGGAGTAGCTTTGACTGAGCAAGCTATATAACAAGAAACAAGGATTTTTACTTCAACAAACTATAAACAAGTGAATATTAAAACACTGATTTGCACATTCATGGGAACAGTACATATTATAGCATTCCTTAATGTTTTGGCAAACAAAAAATGTTGATGGTGTACAGATTCCATGGTTAAGAGTAAAGACCTGACATCAGCCTGGAGATCAGCTGACCTGACCCAACCAAACTGCAAGACCCAGTCTTGGGCAACATATTTTTACTTGAGGCCTTGAGCCTAACCCAGCCTGACCTATCCATACATGAGTAAGTTTGTTGTGTGAGGTACTCTCTTCCTCTTTCTTTATCGCTACCACTGCAAAAGACCTACGGTACTATTTGCCACATGGTTCACAGCAATCAATACATAACCAAAACTTATCCCTACCTAAAATTCTAGCCATCAACACACCATCCAAAACCCTAGAACCCTTCACATTTATTTAGAAATTTCTCTTTGTTAGCTATTCAGCAGAATGCTTAAAAACCCTGGATTTTCCTGCTGCCAAAAGATCCTACAAACAGAACCAGTTATTCCAGCCAGAAAATGGCAGGTTTTTGCCCTGAACATCATTGAAAATAAGCCCCAACAGGATGAATACCTTTTCTTGAACTATAAGCCCCTTAAATCTCTAATTTAACACACCACAAGCTCATAAGATAGGTCTAATAAACCTTTTGTGCTTCAACTAAGATAATAGGAAATCTTTTAAGTATAAAAAGAAGGGAAGAACAACTCACTAGAGGTAAGAGTCCATCAATTTTTGTAGGAGGATTTAGAAGCATTTCATGCAGCCTTTGACCTAGTATAGAGTTATGCATGAAAGAAATGAAAAGAAGATGAAGCTGAAGCTGAATGAACACTTTTAGATTAAAGAGCCATATATGAACTGAAGTGCGTTAAATACTCAGAAATTTAAGAAGATGATAATAAGTTGTGCATGGAGAAATTCACTATATCAATTTTTTACATTGTTTAGTTGCTGCTAGAATGACGCGTTGCAATCTGTCCACTCGGTTTTCTGAGATTGATGGAGAGCGTTCCGTCAACAGAGGGGTTACGCTACAAGCTCCCAACTCCTGGGAAAAGAAAAGTGGTGACTTAGCAGTTACAAAAGAAAAAGGGATAAAATTAAATAACATCAAATCATATAATGTTCATGTATGCATTTAAGACATACAGTGCATTTCTCAACAAGCCAGTCAGCTCGACCACCTTTTAGAGTACCTACGGAGGAAAGGTTAAGTGATAAAATATGCATGAGCTTAAAAGATCCTAACAACTTTTATGAACAAATTCTACTAAAGCTCACCAAATGCTGCAAATACATGCCACTTTGTAGTATCAGGAGTAACTAACTTTGGATCTCCTATTGCCAGAAAATCAAGTCCAGTACGGTCAATCCTCTGAATGCACCCTTCTACCAGACCTCCTTTCCCATTGAAGAGCTCTACCCTTGCATTTCATCATTTGGAAAATTATAAATATTTTGACGGAAAGCATGCATGATATCTTCATACATGATATTATTTATGCAATAACAAAATTTTAAAAATCCGAGAAGAACATAACTGATGCAGCCAAGGAAGTTCCCTATTAGATCTACATGAATTTCCATTTCCAATCCATAAAAATTAAAAATTGAGCTTAAACCGCATAATATAAAAACCGAGTTTCATACAGCTAAAAATAATGTCCTCTGCCTGCCTACAATTAGTTCTTCACATTAGCTTTCAATAAAATAGCACGTTAAACTTGTACTCCAACGTTAAAACCATTTAAAAAAAAAATTCCAATTAAAAAGACAAAAACCAATAATTCAACTATGTGCGCATGCAAAAGAACAAAATTTTAAAAATGAAGAAGAAGAAGAAGAAGAAGAAGAAGAAGAAGAAGAAGAAGAAAAGCAAAAACAACAAGGATTACTTAAGCATTTTAACAGCCAGCATCCAACCCTACCGCAAATATCTTCAAAGGTATCAGGGGCAGGATGGTAAGAGTCATTGTCATGAGTAAAAAAATCTCACATAAACTAACCTTTTCTAAAATGATGAATGCCATAGAGAAGGATAAAAATTCAACTCTTCCCCATTGGAAGCACAATAGAACTTGATAAAACAATCAGAGAATCAAATTAAGAAAGAAAGTTTAAAAGAATTAGAGCAACAATAATATATCGGATGTAAGCAACGGGAGAATTACATGCCAATAATGTCATAGATATGACAAATGTGATTTTGATTGCCTATAGCGACATGGGTGCATGTACTGGAAGATAAAACTCAAAAGCAATAATTATCAAAAGTACCTATCGTTCGTGCTCAACCTTAAAACTTTAGTCATATGCCAGAATTCATCATCTTGTATACGAACAACACCACCCTGCATAGTCATGGAAAATAATAAGAATGCCATATGCATTGAATCAATATAAATTTACTAATATGCTTCCATAAAGTAAAAGTTTAGCTATATTCTACAAAAATCTGACCCTGCATTGCTGAGATGTCAATTAGAACTAGCTACCAAAAGTGCATCAGCTATATGAGTTTAAATTGACAATATATTTGATCTTTTATGACAAGTAATTAAAAAAAAAAAAAAAGAATCATTCCTAGGTAAGAGAACTGGTACCATCAAAAAATAGTACTGGAAAAAAATATTGCAGTTGCGCAGACTACATAGGCTATGTCTGATTGTTTAACTTGAACTAGCATGGAAATTTTACTCTAATTAAAAAAAAAAAAAAAAGAAACAACTTAGCATGCCTAATTTACCTGACCAAAATGATTTGTCTTTTCATTGAACTATTTGACCCCACCATTGATTAGCAGTGGGAAGGTAAATCACTTCAAACAAATCCATGTCATATAGAGTTTATCAAGCAAAGATTCCATTTTTCAATAATTGTGCCAGCATATCCATATGACACCATACCATTCCATTCCACCCATTGCTTTCTCATTGATTCCGTAATTGATCCTCATATTAACATGATGTGTTTGATTCATGTGGCTTCTAATATGGAGAAAAACCTTCATATACTCATTATGGATTTACAAGGATTACAGTCATTGGAAACTCAGTCTGTTGCCAAAACCAAATCTCACAACCAATCTAAAACTCCTTTTTCAGAAAAGGGTTCAATTTTAATTCGCCAGACCAAAATGTGCAATCAAATTCGCACTGGATTTGAAATAGCATAGACATTTGAATAATTACCAAGAGAAATATTATTTTCAGCTTTTCAAGACAAGGAAACCCCTTAAACACCCAATAAAGTATAAAAAAACTAGCAAAAGAGTTCACATTGAATACTCAAAATTGCACCATGAGTTTAAAGGCCAAAAAATTGTGCAGAAACAACAAATTCACTCAAAACCCACATTGACTAGCAATAACGCCGGCCTTGATCTAACTAATCACTTCCCAATTCAACATATAGCCTGAAACACAAAATAAAAATGAATTGCGTGTTGAGAGAGAGAGAGAGAGAGAGAGTACTTTGGAAGAAGGAAGAACTTCGGAGAAGAAGCGAGGGAGGCCGCCACGGGATTGTTTCGAGTAATCTGATGAAGAAGAGAATGCACGGAGGCCGGAAGGTTTAAGCCATTGACGACTCAAGAGCTCAGCAAAACAAGGTCGCATTGGTAGTAGAACTTGCATCTGCATTTCCCAAAAACCAACTTAAAACATTAGCTGAGCAATGTCTTCTGGGTCTATTGCTCTCAGCTCTCTCTATTCCTGCTTAGGTGTCTGGAATTCTCTCTTTCCTTTTTAGAGGGTTTTGCACTTTTGCTTTGGGTTTAAAGATTTTCATTTTTTGTTCTTGTGTTAACACGATATGTCGTATGTAGCACTCTACGACCTGCTTGTGCTCGACTCAAATTGAGGTTTTCTGTAATGGTATGTTTTGGGCTTGGGCTCACTCTTTTTGGGCTTGGATATTGGGTATGTAGCCTGGAGCTTCTAAAAATTTTTGGGAGGGGGCCAGCCATTGAGTGGTTCCGCCCCAGCTCTCTGAGTACAGTTTCTCCAACAACACGAGGAGCACAGAGTGGCAGAAGGAGCATAGCTCATTGAGGTTCACGGCCTTGAGGTTTTTCTGGGCTTGCTTGTTTTCGACTCCGTCCCAGTTGGTTATGCCTCCGTGGCTCCACTGGAGGCTTGGTCCTCCCATGACCGCTCTCCTGGTTCAGTTTTGAGAAGCCAGTATTAAATTAGTAACATTTTAATTAAATTTTGATTGATTTAGCATTATCTGACTATATTTTCTAATCCAATATTTCTTTTAAAATAATAATAATAATAATACATGTTTCTATCACAACTATATGATAGTCGACATATTCATATTATAATTATATGAAACTCATAAAATAATTATTATTATATTGAAGATTCCCATACAAGTCTAAGAGTATAAGATTCATTATCTTGGACATATCCAAGAGATCATGGAATCACCTAATAGTCAACAATGTCATAAAAGAAATGCAAATAAAACAAGTTACCACACACTAGACAATTCAAATGCTAAGTTATTACATATAAAACTTAGCCAACCAAGGGACACCCATCACTCATCATGCTCAAAGTTTCCTTACATCACAATCATGGGTTTTTAGACCAAGTCATAGACCATACTTATAACATCAATTATATGGTAGCATGCCAGATCTCAAGTACATTATTCGACTCCTGCTGTCGTCATTATTGAAAAACTTTTATCTTAATATCACTTTCAAATAAAAATAGTAACGGATCATATTTTTATGAATACTCAATTTGAATGAATCATAATAGGACAAGTTTTGATAATATATAATTGAGTTTGAGGTTCGAGTTTAAAAAATAATACCCGTTACGAGTTTAAATCGGATTTAAATTTTATTGGTTAGATATTTATTATTTAAACCTATTTATATTAATACTAAGTTAAATATAATTGATTCGATTTATTTGGTTATATAAAATTTTTATTTTTATCAGATAAATTAAATATAATTAATGGAGTTATTTGGTAAAAATTGAGTTTTTTTTTTATTAATTGAGATTTAATTTCGTTAGAAAATATTTTAAAATTATTTAAAATAATATTAAATGTATCAAATATATCTTTAAAATACTCTTGGAAAAACTTAATAATGATGTGCATAAATTAACTGAAATTATTCTTAATTATAAATAAACAAGTCAAATTAAAAAAAAAAATTGATTAAATTTTTGACCAAATAATGGTCGCCCCACCCATTTACAGTCAGACACTATTATTTGCAATAAAATTAAGTAATGATGTATCTAAAGATAGAAAATTTTAATATTAATATTTTATAACTAAACTAAAAAAATTTAATATTTCAAAAATTATTAAAAAATACATTATTATTAATATTATTAAAAATACATATCTAGATATAACAAATAAATAATTAAAAGTCATTTACTATTTTATTTTGATAAAGTTTATTATTTTAAAAAATTATAATAAATTTTTAAATACATAATACACTTTTTTTTGTTTTAATTAATTTTAAATTTTATTAAAAAAAGTATTTAATAATTAAGTTTATGAGGATTCAGTATATATAAATATGTATATATAAGAATATATATATATTTTTGCTTTGAGTTTATTACTGCATATTATGTATAATGAGTATTAAATAAATAAAATTTATATATTTATATCTTGATTTATAATAAAATAGATATAGATCGATGGAATGCAGCAATGGCTGCACCAACCAAGGTCAAATAAGAGCATTAATTAAGGTGATTCACCACATAATGGCGTTTAGTGGGGTTAGGTTAGATTTCATGGAGCCCTGTGCTTAATGATGGTGGCTGCATTACATCAAACATATAATAAACATATCTAGCCAAAATAATTAATGTCTTGCACATGACTCAACACCAAATGGGTCCTCCTCCTACATGTCAAAAATTGTTGCTATATGAGAATGGCTCCAAAGCATGAGACCTAATAATTAATTATGCTGCTCTTCTTCATTATTATGTCTTCAATTGCATAAGCATTTCTTTAGTACACAAACAGTTTTTTTGTAATAAAAGATCAATGCACATCAAAAACACACATCATTAACCTAATTAAAATAAGATTAGGTAGTAAAGTCAAGGGATTCATCGTTTCATTAACCTATTTACTACTACATAAATGGAGTTATTACTTATTTATTAATTAATTAATCATGCTTATAATTTTAATTTGTTGATATCAGTAGAAATTTCGAGTACAAAATTAAAATATGTTTAGAGATAATTCTGAATAAATTTTAATAATTGTTTCTGAATTTATATGGTTATAACATTATAATCCTTCAACTTTAAAATGTAACATAAAACTCTTTTAATTTTTAAATTTTACACAGTAAAATTTTTTCAATTTTTAATTATTGATTTTTCAGTTAAATGTTGATGTAAATAAGTCTAATGCAGCGGTTAGTCAATATTTCTCTCTCATCTCTTATGCACAGTATTAAATTATTTTCTTTACGCGTGAAAAAGTATTTTCTTTACATAAAGGAAAAGAATTCAATTTACACATTGCTTAAGAAAGAAAAAAGAAATATTAATTAAGCACCATGCTGAACTGTTCAAGTCAATGTCTAACAGAAAAACTAATAATTTAGAGTTAGTGATATTTTATTGTATAAAATTTAAAAGTTAGGAAATTTTATATTATATTTTTAAGTTGAGAAATTACGGTGTCACAATTATATAAGTTAAGAAAAAATTATTAAAACTTATCCGATATCTTTAATATATTATATTAGAAAAATTTTAGGCAGCAGGGGAAGGAATTCAGTCAACTAGTAGAATTTTTTTTTTTTTTTTTTAAGAACAAACTAGTAGAAATCTTGATTTTTCCTTTGTTCATTGGAAAAATATGTTAATTTTTTGTTATCATCAGCATAAGGATTTGAATTTAAGAGCACGTCTAGTTTTTCAACGATTATTAATTGTAAAAACTTCCTTATCAGCTAAAAGTGTTAATGACAGTTACGCATGGTAGCATGGTAAACAAGTCTAGAAGTTATGTTAATTGTCTAGTTTTGATATTAAATTCAAAATATTATATTCTTAAAAATAATTTAATTAATATTATTAAATTAAAGATGATTTATAAATAAATTTATAAGATAACCAACCAAATACGTAAGGGTTGGTACGACTAAATATGCATTATCCAACATTGAGTCATTGTTATTATATAAACTCACTTATGTTAGAATTATCTTTAAAATTTTGAAATTTAGTTGAAATCACAAATAAAAAAAAAATTATGGTAAAATATAAATTAATTTAAAGGGTTAAGTTATAACATGGGATTTATTCTTATTTTATTAATTAATATTCTGTTTATTTTGAAAAAAAAATAATTTATATATAAAAAGTATTTTTTTTAAAAATTATTTTTTAATCTATTATTTAATTATAATATTTATGTGATGTATATATTATTATTTTATATTTTAATAAAATTATTAAAAAATAATTTTTTTTATTAAATTATTTTTTAAATATTTTAAATATTAAAAAATATAAAAAATATTTTATGTGAAACAAAGGAAGCCTAAGATTTTCAATTATACTATCCAAACCGTGGGAATAATTCCACAGTTTTAACGTAGGTAAAAAGCTTTTGACCAAATTAGCTAGGCAGACAACTTGCCAAAGGTATTGTTAATCCAACACAAGAAGATTAATTTTTGCAAACGATATAGTTAAAAGTCATAATCAAGATAATGATATTATTAGGAAATTGGTAGAGCTTCATTTTCTTGCCTTGGAAAAAAAAAATAACACAAAAATTGTAGATAATCAAAATATACCAAACAAATCTATACCAGAGACCTGAAATTAACAATGAAAATTGTGGCTGTTCTATTTATATACATGAAATTTATATATAACAAACACAAAAAAAATACCTACAATATGAGAGATATCAATGAAAATAATTAAGAACATAAAGCTAATTAAATCAAATTTTAATTAATTTTCATGGCTTGTTTTTCTGGGTATAGATATAATCAATGTGAGCTGCAAGTGTTCTTCTCATCAAGCACTCTTCTTCCCCTACTCCTTCACAGCTATCTTCATCAACCTCAACCTTCTCTGCTTGATCAAAATCCTTCAACCAAGAAAAAAAATATTACATTTCTGCAAAACTGAAAAATCAAACATTATATATGAGAGAAAAAAAGGGTATTAATTAGGAAAATAACATACCCCGTCTCCGATTTTCGCCGGATTAACACCGGCGGAGGCCGGCTCTGGTCGGATGGCATTGGTGAGAGTGAAGGAGATGATAAGGAGGGAGGCTATTATGCAAAGGGTGCTCACCTTTTTAGAAGCCATTTTTCTTGTGATGTCTAGAAACGTCAGAGAAGCTTGGAGAGGAGAGACTGCGTGGGATGGAATTTATAGTCATTATGGAAGGGTAAAAATGGAATTTGATATTTAATTTTCTAAATTAAGATAAATTATTTTAAAAATGGAAAAAATTGCTAAAAAATAGTGAGAAACATTGTACGGCTGTGGGGTTGAAAAGATGCGTCCTTGAAAAGTAATTGAGTTCTAGAAATATGATTAACGCTGTCGTTTTCACACTAATAATTTTCCATGGACACGGCCACGTGTCAAAACTACTGGTTTGATCAATCTCACGGTTTGAAGTATTTTCGATTCGAAATTATTTTGGTTTGAAATAATTTCAGTAAAACTTTAATTCGGACTAGGGTGAGTACTATTAAACCTAATAAACCTAATTAAACAGTCTTAATTCTGTAATTTAATTCAATTTTTAAGGTAATTTAATTTGATTCTGTTTTAAATTTTAAGAATTTTAATTTTTTCAGTTTGATTTGATTTTAGAGAGAAAAAATTAATTAAACAAGATCGAACTGAATTTCTTTATTAACTTTTAAATTGCTTTATTAACTTTTAAATTGTTTTATTTTTTAGAGAATTTATGTATTATAAGTATTTTTATATATATAAATTATTTATTTTTATTGATTAATAATAATTAGATTCGAATTAAGGTCTAAATTAGATAAATAATTTAAAAATTAAGTCTAAATAAAAAAATAAAACTCAAAAACTAATCAATTCAAATTGAATCAAACTAAATTAGAGCAATTTAATTTTTTATACATTTTAATTTGATTCAATTTTTAAAATATGATAATTCGAAAAATTCAATTTAGACGATTTAATTCAATTTAATTTAATTTAATTTGAATCAAATATTTAGCTCTATAACTTTTTAGACATCATTTATTTAATTTTTATAATTTTTTAATATAAAATAATTGAAGAGACCCAAATATAAAAGAGGCCCAAGTATAAATTCAATATAAATTTAAAAGAAAAGAAAATAATTTTTTAGTTGAGCCGTTTCCCTGATTCCAAGCCGATTTATGAACTGAAACTGTTGATCTGAACTGATTTTGAATTTGATTCAATCAGTCTGAGCTCGATTCATAATTCAAATCGGCTTGTAACTAAGTCCATAAAAATAGTTATTTTTAATTTTTATATTCTTTTTAGAAATAATTTCATAAAAAGTGATAGTTGTAGAAAAATTATTAATTAAAATTGTATTTTTAAGATTTATTCACAAAATTATTTTTTAAAAATATTAAATTCATGCTTAGTCTCTCATCTAACTCATTAAAAAGTATACATATCGTAAACTACAATAACGTATTTGACTTTCTAATATATATTTATTTTAAATAATAAAATAAAATTACTTCACTAAACTCATAATAATTGAAAATGGACTTGCTCTAGAATCATTATATTATTTTTATCATAAATTTTTTTTAATAACATTATATCTTTAATATATTAGATAAATTCAAGAAATTGCACTAGGGTGCAAGATTTATCAAAGTTCACAAATTGATTCATTTCTCTAATATGAAGAAATCTTATAAATAATAATAAAAAACTCTTAAATAATTCAATTTTCAATCAACTTGTACAGATATAATCTTATTCACTTTTACAGGCCTCCTCAACACATTTCTAAGAGGTAGAAAAACAGAGTAGGGTGATTGTCTTTATTTATAAGCCGATTAAATAATCAGTTTATAAATTTTAAATATATATTGATTTATTTATTTATAATAATTTTTTTATTTATAATTGAATTTATAAATTAAAAAAAAAATGAGGGACCTAACTTTTCATTTTAGCATTTATAAGTCATTTAATTATAAAATAGTTTGATCAAATATTTTATTATATTATTCTCCTTTAATTTTTAAAATTTTATCATAAATCTTATTTAACATTTTCTTATTCATTTTAGTAAAAAATGTACTTATAAATTACCTTTTATCAAATATATTAAATGTTTATCGGTTACTTATAAGTAATTTAATAAAATACATAATTATTTAAAATTTTAAATATTTATAATTTTAAATTAGTTTATAGCTACTAGGTGTTTACAAATTAATTTTCAAAATCTAAGTCAAACACCCTTTTAATATTATTGAGAATATAATTTTATTTTTTTTAAAAATTATACATTAGCTAAAATAATGTTTAATTCCTACATTTGCAATGTAATTTTATTTTTAATTACCTTAAAAGTTGAAATTAGCCTCCAAGTTTATTATTAAAATTGAGTAGCTCAAAGACCTTTATAAAATTCAACATAAAATAATTATACTTCATTTTCTTTAAATTAAAATATAAAAATAAAAGTAATAATAAATTTTATCAACTTATTATTTTTGTAAATATATATATATAAGTACAATTAATGGTGAAACTAGGACAGATCATCATGAGATGCATCAATCGGGGGGAACAATCTTGAAATGCAGTGTAATGATGAATTTCGCACGCTCATTAGGCAATCAAAGCATATGTCTCAATGGGCCAAATGAATGGCTCTTGTCCAAGGTTACTAATAATGAAGGTTAATCCCCCAATTAATCTCTTCTTCTTCTTTTTTTTTCAGTTTTCTATTAGGTTTTTCTTTCCAAATTTGAGTACTACAATCAAAATTATATATATATATATATATATAAACAAACAAGTGGAGCATGCTTTTTGCAATAACTATAATGGGTTATGGTGGTGGAGGTGGGTGGCATAAAAGTTGAAAGATAAAAGAAAAAAAAAAAAAAAAGAAAGAATCCAAGCATGAGAAATGGTAAAAGAAAAGAAGCTTCTTGTGAACAGCTTTGATTGATATGTGGCAAGTTGCTACTTTTGGGAATGAATGAGTTAGCTATGTTAGAAATTTGGGCAGATTTTGGAATGGAAAATCACATTCTAAATTAATTTTTATTAATTTTGATAAAATAATACTAAAAATAATTATTTTTTTATGTATAAGATTCATCAAAGTAACTAGAATAAATAAGGGTGTCAAAAAAAATTATTTTATTTAATGTATATAATAATGAACTATCCACTAAAAGAAAAAAAAAATAATATATATAAATTTTTAATATAAAACTATAATTGAGTAGAAAAAAATAATTTATTAAAATAATAAAATTTAACATAATCTTAAATTCGCGATTAAATTCGATAGTAGTTCTCATTTTCTGTAAGTGTTACATTACTACTATTTACTTTATTATTAATACCATCGAATATATCTTTTTCAATATGTGCAATCAAATAATCATTTCACAACTAATCCCCTATAATATTCTATTAACGAGTCTTTACAATTTTTATTTTAGAAAATATCTTTTCAATAGAATAATAGAATATAAATTCTAAAATATAAAATAAAAATTTAAGTTGTGAACTATAATTTTTTTAACATATATAAAAATGAAAAGGAAAAAAATATAAAGCCAATTATTAGGGAATGAGAGAAAATAATAATAATAATAATAATAATAGATGGGAGAAAAAAAAATTATAATTCTATGGATATAATATTTGAGGAGAAGACATAAATGTTAAGAAAAATTTTAAATAAAAAAAATTATTTTAATGGCTTTATAATAATAATAATAATAATAATAATAATAATAATGTTTTTAAAAAAAATTAAGTGAGGTTAATTAACCCACCCTACAATAATAGATTCGCCCCGAGCATAAAGCATGTTCATACGATATTAATATATTTTTTTTTCATCTTAAATTAAAACACACATAATATTTAAAAATAAAATTTAATATTTTAATAAAATCATAATAATTTTATGAAGACCGCCGAGTACAACACCTTTAAACCCTAATTACTCTGTTAGGACTTTTCTCTCCTTGAATTCTACACTCTCAATTAAATGACCTTGCTCTCGTCTTCATGCCAATTATTCATTTGATGGAAATCGAAGCAAATCTAAGCAAGATTTTATTCACAAATTTTGAGAAGATTTCAATAATGTGATCAAAATTTCAATCAATTAATTATTATTAACTTTATACACTCTTATAACATAAATTATCTCTTTCATATTCTTCTTAGAAACCATGTCAAATAGCTTCTGAAACTTTTCTGACTTATACTGTTGAGATCTTTTGTGAAAAAATCTGATATTTGATCTTTTATTTTTATTAACATCATTTAAATATGACCTTAAAAAACTTTCTTTCTTAAATAATGATAATGTGCCTCCACATGTTTTTGTTAATTTTACTATATAATCTACTGTCGACACAAATCATTTAGCAATTGTATTTACCATGTGGATTTATGTGTTGCCATAACTATTACTCTATATTCTGTTTTTGTATTTGATAATGACATTGTTGATTGAACTTTTAGCTATGTTGAAAAATAATAAAATTAATATTAATAAAAAATAAAAAATAATTTCAATATTTAAAAAAAATAAAATTAATATTTGATTATTAAAATATTTAAAAATTATTATTTTAATGATGAATTCAAACTTAATAAAAAATCTGAATTAATTGAGATGAAAATTTAAAAATAGACTTATTTAGACATAGACTAAAATTCAGAGATAAGATTTAGCTTTGTTCCAAATAAATAGTCTCACCTTTACTTGTTCACTACTATATAGCTTATCTATAGTTATTGTTGCTTGCTCCTCACTATGTGGCCATTTTGTTGTAACTAATTTTATTTCTGTACAACTCTAATCACTTGTACTGTGTATTTAAAAATTAAAATATACAGACTTCAATGATATAGTGTAGCCATTGAGCAATTTCAATTTACAGCTTTATAGTTAAAGCTTGTAATTAAAGAGAACTGATATGGTAACAATTATATCAAATGTCGCAAGGATTTTGCGATCGCCAGGCAACTCCCACCGAAGTGAAAAGTGAGGAGTCGTCACTTTAATTTTGAGGAAAAATTAAAGAAAACCATTTATTATTTTAAGAGAATTTGAAAATAGTGTTTACCACTTCTAATTTTAGAGATTTAGGGTTGGGGATCCGTATACTTGTGGGGAAGATGTTAAGCACTCTACATCGTCCCCCAACGAAGATAAGTAGATTTAAATGTGTGCTTTTTATAATTTAATATCGATAATTTTATTAGAGTTTAAATTATAATATTAGTTCTTGTATTTGCTATATAAAAATAGAATGCATAAACATAGGAACGCTCAATGTCTCACCATTTAGAATAGGCCAAAAAACAAAGGTAAATTGGATGACCATAAAGTGAATTTTGACTCCAATTATTAGTTTTATTAAATTTCTCCCTTCGCAAAACTAGGACTCTAATTTTGAAGAGATATCATTTGATTCCTAGAGATTTATATTAAGTAATGAAGATTCTCAGCTTACTTATCATTGATCTCATCATTGGTGCCCAAATAATAGAGGGTGTCATGTGTGAAGTGAATATTTTATAAGACATGATACTAAAAAAAATTGATAAAATTGAGTTAAGATGGGCTTCAATTTTTATTCCTTTTGATTAAAACATCAATTCAAAAGAGAATGTGTCGATTAAAGTCTAGAGAATTTTATTCATTAATGAGGACTCTCAATCAATGAATCAAAGTCTCATCATCGGCATAATGGACTGTTATTCCTTGCCATATTGATTCAATTTAAATTATTAATTCATTTATAACTTACTGATTTATATAAGGTTGTTTTTGAAACAACTTGCATAAAATACCGTTCTAACCTACACAGCTATATATTTCATCCTGTTAACGTAAAAGGATTCTAACCAGCTTCTTAATAAGCATTTTGTGTTCCACTAAATCTATTCATACATTTGATTTAAAATATTTTATATTGTATTTGAGGTTGAAATAAATGTGTATATAAAAATTTTAGTTAACTATAAAAAGATGAATGAAATAATGAAGGGATACTTTAGATTAACAAATTCAAAGAAGGGCTCCCTTTCATTAGAGTGCGAAAATAGAATACTAGGGACTACTCAAGGAAGTACTCTCCCTTGTACATATGAAAAAAAGTTTAAAATAAGAAAGGATTTTAAGGATTCTAAGGAGGACTCTCATTCGAATCTTAAAGTATAAAAGGTATGTAAAATTTTAGGGTTCAAAGAAGAATTCTCCCATGAACCTAAAATATAGGGATGTTGTATTCAAAAAATGGTATAGGTCTAAGGAAAGACTTTCCCCTTTTACCTAAGGATATGCTAAGATTGTACTATTTTAAAAGATATAATTGGAAGAAGGACTCTCCCTTGATAGAAGAATATTACATTTAAAAACATACTTGCCAAAGGTTCAAGGAAAGACTTTCCCTCGAACCTAAGGATGTGAAAAGGTTGCATATTTTGTAAATAAATATTTAGGAAAAGTTCAAGGAAAGGATTCTCTCTCGAACCCTAAATCATAAAAAAAAAAATTGTATTTTAAAATAGCATTTTATCGTAAGGCCATTTTAAGAAATGGGGAAATGAGCATGCCGACCTTTGGGAATGATAACATGATCATATATCAAGAATCACTAAAGCAAGCTAAAATATCGAATTAATAATCCCATCAAGTGACATTAATTTTCATAAAACTCTATAGACCATGTCTTGCCATCAATATCGCCTTCGACCTCTTTCAAAAGAAAGATAACAAGTTATTTGCAATATAAGACCAAAAATAATATCTCGGAATAAAAGGTGTTTCATTCGCCAATGAAATATTTATGGAATAACAATATTTCAACAAAAATGTAATATTAATAGAGTAAAAAAAATGTTTCAACAAAGAAAATAATATTTGAGAAATAAAAGAAAAAAAGATTTCTACCATTGTCCATCCTAATCTATTACACCTAAAAGTTTGGCAAGATAAAATGCTAGAGAAAATGCATCATGAAGATAATCGATGGAAATACAGAAAGAGAGAGAGAGAGAGAGAGCAGATTGTAGTCTACATATGGCCCAAGGTGCTTACACATGACCAACCTATACATATATTTTATAAGGAGAGCATGGTAAATAACATCAAAGAAATTTTTACCTTAAATGATGGGATAATGGACTCTTTTTGACGTCTTATGCTTACAAAGAGATGGAGCTACAGGAGAAGGCCCTATCAAATTAGACTTTTTGAAGTGACAAGCTAGAGTACGATCCTTCTGAAGAAGGTTGGGATTTTTGGATAAGAAACGTGAGAGTTCTAAGAACCATTGTTTTGACAGTGAGGAGATTCTTTAGAAAACTGACATTTCTAAAGACCCTTTCTTTATTCTCTTCTCTTTTATTTTTTGAAACTTCCCCAAAGACCCCTTTAACAGTAAAACTTCAGATATTTATAGGGAGTGAAAGCTCTAAAATGGAGGGTCAAGATCCAAAATGAAAAAAAGAAAGGTTGAGATTTAAAAGGACAAAATCCGAGAGTCAGGAATTAAAGAGATCAGTGATTTAGGGTGTGGAT
The DNA here is from genome assembly GCF_030052815.1 of Hevea brasiliensis. Lineage (NCBI taxonomy): Eukaryota > Viridiplantae > Streptophyta > Magnoliopsida > Malpighiales > Euphorbiaceae > Hevea > Hevea brasiliensis. Next base: position 14,639,006 of record NC_079500.1, on the reverse strand, counting down.
TAAATTAGGACTCCTTTGTTTTTCTTTCTCTGATCCGAAGGTTGGGAATTGTGCCTTATAAACTAGATCAAGGGTTAAGGTTAAAAGGCATCAAATTTGTCTTTATTACTTTTTAATCCAAGGGTTCAGAATTTATCCTTACAAAGGATCAATGGAAAAGATTAAAGCGTACTAGAGTGCTTTAACTAACTCAAATCTGATGGTGAAAACTTAATCTATGAAACCAAGGGCTAAGATTTAAAAGGTATACTAAAAAAGGTTATCCGATGGTGAAGTAATGCTCTGACTGTTAGATCCGATCAATGAGGAAGTTCTTTTAAAGTTATGCCCTACCATAGGGGATGGGGTGAAGTCCTAGTGCGATTTCTCTCTGATCTGATCCTTTATTTGATCTCCTATCCTATCTTCATATTTTATTTTTTATCCTCTCGTCTAATCTCTTTATCCGATCTCCTGTCCGATCTCCAAATCTTTTTTCTTTGTCATCTTTTGTCTGATCTCTTTATCCGATCTCTTGTCCCATCTCCATATCTTATTTCTTTGTCATCTCTTGTCTGATCTCTCTATCCGATCTCCTGTGGTTGGCTAGAATGTGCTGGAACCCGTCCAGGAGCTAAGCCTTTCTAATAATTGAGATCGACTATAAAAGCCAGCTCCGAAATAAATTGGGTGATCTCAAGCTTGATCGGTTTTATTTTTAGTTAACTGTATCGTTCGAGTCTCAAATGTCTAAAGCTCTTTCAATAAATACCAATGGCAGGTTTTGAGAATTGGAAAAACATTAATTGGTTCCCTATCCGAGACGTCGCCTCTAACTTCTCAACCATGAATGCAGTAGGTTGTATGTATATGCGACCTAACCCCATCATTTTACACTTTCCTTTTTTCTCTCCTTTGAATCTCTTGGGCCAATTTCTCTCTATTACAAGCTTCTCTGATGACGCAATTCCATCTTAGCTAAAGGTATTAATCTCTCTTTCATTTTTCGTTTATTTCTTTTTTCTTGCTTTGGTGGAAATGAGTGGCTTTAATAGTCAGAGGACGGCAAGCCCACCGTCAGTTAATGTTTCATGGACTTCTGAGGAGCTTGAGGAGGTAGGAACTAGTGGGCGAAATGAAGTTGAGATGCCAAAAGAATCGATCTCAACCACATCCATTGGTCTGAGCAAAAAATAGGCTTCGAACCCCATGAAGGAATCTCTCCCGATAGATGAATATTACTTCATGTTTTGTTTTATATGTAACAATAAAATTAAGTCTAACTAGCATGCCAACATCCACTCCTTTTGACTTGGCATATTCACAATAACCCTTGTACTTGTACAACACATAAACTCAAAACTATCATACTACTATCAATTTCAACATATTGCAGTAGTTACAAAAAATAAGAAACAAAAAGTGCAAATTTTTAGCCGCGGATAAAATAATGGCCCCATCTATGATTTTTCAAGTCAATTTTATTTTATATTTAATTAGAATTATATATTTTATAAAATATTAAATATTTTTATAAATTATAATTATTTAAATATAAAACACTAAAAATAATTAATTAGATAATAATATATTTTTTCAAAGAGTAGAAAATATTTAATAAAAATTACTATGTTCCATTCAATTTATAAATTTTTTTTATATCATAGTCTTAAAGGGTAACTCTCATTCTTAATTGGGATATTTTGATGCCTTGTTAGGCTTATATATATAGATTTTTTTTTTTTCATTTTAGGATTGCATAGCTTAACCTTCAAAATTAGTTAACTTATTAATTCGCTTTGTTTTTACTTTTAAGTTATCTAGTGATATAAAATCTTTCTATTGTTATTGACAGTAATTCTAATAGCTTATCCTCTAATTTTGGTGGCTAAATTTCTTTATATATATATATATATATATATATATTCATGAAGTGAAAGATAAATTCCTTTCATGCAGTTAAATTTTAATCTCACCCATTAAAAAATGTCCGTGTATAAAATGGTTAATTGTTACCATTCAAGGTCATTAATAAATAAAAATTGCAAAAGTTTATTTTATAACAGTAATATTTTACCTTTTAAAAAAATAAAATATTTTAAAAGAAGCAAAATGACATTTGTATTACTTTATATATATCTAAGCTGAAGTTGAATTGGTACATGCCATGGTTTGGCATAAAGAAACAATCGAAAATGTAAATTACAAGTTGCTAAGCAAAAAACAAAAGGCCTTAATTTGCATATTAAAAAAAATAAAGAATAAATTTTTATCTAATAGGAAAGGGTATTTTTAAACTTCTAATAATTATTTATCCTTTTTTTAGCTCTTTTTAAACATAAAGAACATACATTAACTCTTCTTAACTTTCTATTAATCCACCCCTTTCCAAACATGAAATTTTTTTTATTGTAACCCTCCTTATCCTTCTCCTTCCTTACCCTCCCTTACCCTTCCATTAATTATCCTTTCCTTACCTTATCCAAACAGAGTCTTAATGGTAAAGGAAGACCAATCAAGCTATTCCCTAATTAGTTTTCTTAATTAATTAATGCTGCATACTACACACGCGTACATAACTATTATTTCTCTGGTTTCTCCTTTATAGAATTGTCTACCAATACAACTGCATGCTTTGGCAAAGTATTCCTTTTCTCCTCTTCCTTTCCCCATAGAATTGCATATAACCCAGCAATTATCAGTATAGCTCCTACCACACTGAAATGTTCAGAAGCAGAACACCGTAAGAGAATATATATTTGGGGTCCAATATAATAAACCTAAGTCCCTAATTCATATTCTTCTGTTTTAGTTTGATAACACAAATTAAACAAATGAAGAGGCTTACGTACCTTCCCAAGTACAAGGCTTCTCCTAGAATAAGCACTCCCATAACAGCCACCAGCATCGTTGCCAGAGGTCTAAATGCTGTCACGAATACTGGACCTTTTTTTCTTATCACCATCATTTGAATATACACTGTAATTCCAAATATCATTATCCCCTGCAATTTTCATCTTTTCCATTATTTATAAGACTATCAATTTGGTATTGAAATTCTCTTAATTTCAATTAGAGTAACAAATTTTATCCCACTTGAATCTGCTCAACAAAAGTGATTTTTAACTCATTTTAATACGCAAAAAATTTGAAATGACTAAAGCTCCGTTTGTTTCTGGAAAATATTTTTCTGCAAGATATTTTTTACATTTTTTAGTGCTTGGAGTACTTAGAACAATGGATCGACATAAAATATATTTGTAGTCAAAAGAAAACTAAGTAATTTAAGGAAAATAATTTTCTCTTTTCAAAAAAGAGAAAGTTATTTTTTATTTTTTAAACTTTGATAATCTTATTAAAATGTGAAAATATTCATACATATATAACAAAAATACATACTATTAGTTTAACATTACAACCAACAATGAAAAATATTTTTTTTAGAAAACATTTTTCATAGAAAATATTTTCCATATACAAGTTATTTTATGCAAAAACAACCAAAGCCTAAAAAATTAAAAATTTAATTAAGGATCAACTCAATCATAATTATCTCACCAAAGGGTATATTTGAATTGACTTATTCAATTAAATTTTGGATTGTAAATTAAAAGAATAAAATGTTTTTTTTCAAATTTACTTAAAAACAATATTAATCTATAAAATTAAACTTGACCTTTTTTTTCCACCTCTAAAATTTAATACAATAAAATAAAAGGAACTTACACTATAAAGAATGGCAACAAGAGCTATATTCCATGACAATCTCCATGATGAAGCTCTATGGTCTATAATGGCTGCCACAACAGTTGTAATTGCAGTTCCTACTAAGCAACTTAATGATGTAAGTGATATTGGTGCTGGATACTTATTCAGTGTTTTTGCCTGCATTGATTATATTATTTTTATTTATGAATTGACATATTTCAATATACGGTTGAACAACTAGCATTATCATTTATAATATATTAATAATTACCTGTAAGATGTACAATAATGCTGTTGAAAGGCAATGAATGAGAAGCATGAAGGAACCCTTTATCCAATCTTGTTTTATGAATACATTGGATTGGGAGCGAAGTTTTTTAGTGTGTGGAAGATGTAGTGAAAGCACAGTGATGCCTTTATAAAGGATCATAAGTGTTGCACCAGCAAATGAAACCACTGTTCCTCCAATCTTTGCTTGGCCACTACATTTCTTTATCTCTAATTTCTCCATCCTGAAAATGTTTCACCCTACAAAACGTTGAATAATAATCTCCAAACTAAGACAGAAAAACCACATCTATGACTTAAAAAAAATTGATTACTGTTTTTCCTTGGTTCTATGGTACTTGTTTTGGGATGGTTCCTATTGCTCTGTTCATGGCTTTTTTGTGTTTTGTTCTTGGGTTTAGTCATTGGGCTCCAGCTTGTAGACATTTTGACTTGTTGGGTCTCTCTTTTTAAGCCCTTCTTTTTTCGTTGTTCCCACTGATAGGGGATTCCCATTCTTCCAACAATTAGTAATTTAATTTGAAAAATGACCTATCATACTCATTTAATAGACAATTTTGTTTGTTTGACATTCAATCCTAAGTTGTTTGAATATTTAATGAGATTAGGCTGATTTTTTACCTCATTAATATTTATATCCTTTTCAGGGGTTAAATGTTAACTTTGGAATGATTAAATTAATAATTATCCTATTTTATTCTATCTCTAATTTTTTTCACTAGATGTATTTGGTAAAAAGTTAAAAAATCAAAGTATTTTAATAAGTTTTAACCTTTAAAGAATATAATTATTAATCTAAAAACTCAATTCAACTCAACTAATCATTTATTCTAAAAATTTATTGGAGTCGACTATGTGAATTCTCTTTCTCCACTCTAAAAGATTTTGGGTTAATTACTCGAAAACGTGTAATACTTATAGGTCATGTTGTACTACTCTCCTCCAAGTCAGTTTAAGTTTACCCCTTCTTCTCTTTCTATCCTCTAATCCAATGTACTCTATTTGTCTAACTGAAGCCTTCGTATGTCTACGCTTCATATGACTAAACCACCTCAATCTTCCTTCTCTCAATTTATCCTCAATTGGCATCACTCCTACCTTTTCTCTAATACTCTCATTACAGACTTTATCTAGTCTAGTATGACCACTCATCTAGCTTAATATTTTCATCTCCGCAACTCTCTGCTTAGACACATACGGCTCCTTCATTGCCTAATACTCACTACCATATAACATGGCTGGTCGTATGACTATACGGTAAAATTTTCCTTTCAACATATTATGAATCTTACGATCACATAAAACTCTTGTGATACATATCCACTTCAATCATCCCACTTTAATTCTATGGCTAACATCCTCCTCACATCCTCCATATACTTGAAGGATTGAGCCAAGATATTTAAAGTGATTATTTTGGGGCAATACCACTCCATCCAAACTAACTCCTTCCCTATCACTAGTTTGGTCTTCACTGAACTTGCAATGCATGTATTCTATCTTCGTTCTACTTAACTTAAAGCGTTTTGACTCTGGTGTACTTCTCCAAAGCTCTAGTTTTCTATTGACTCTTTCTCATGTATCATCTATCAGAACTATATCATCCGCAAACATCATGCACTAAGGGATACTCTCTTGTATATGTTTCATCAATTCATCTAGAACTAATGTAAAAAGGTAAGGGCTCACAGCTGAACCTTGGTGTAATCCAACTGAGATAGGAAAATCTCTTGTGTCCCCTCTCACTGTGCGCACAATAGTAGTTGCTCCTTCATACATGTCTTTTAACACTTGTATGTACCTAATAGGTACCATCTTTTTTCCTAACACTCTTCATAAGACATATCTTGGAATATTATCATAAGCCTTCTCTAAAGCGATAAAAACCATATGTAGATCTTTTTTCACATCTCCATATTTCTCCATCAAGTTTTTAATGAGAAAAATCGCTTCTATAATTGAATGACTGGGCATGAAGCCAAATTGATTAGGAGAGATAAAAGTGTCATAACGTAGTCGATGTTCTACAACTTTCTCCCACAACTTTATAGTATGGCTCATGAGTTTAATTCCCTTATAGTTTGAGTAACTCTGTATGTCTCCCTTACTTTTAAAAATAGGAACAAAAAAATTCATCATCCGTTCATCAGGCATTTTCTTTGAGTTTAAAATCTTATTAAACAATTTAGTTAACTATGCCACTCCCACATCTTCCAAATACTTTCACACTTCAATTGGTATTCCATTGGCTCCGCAGGCTTTACTCACTCTTATTCTCATTCTCATAAGTGTTTCCTTTACTTCTGAAGATCTAATCCTTCTAGTGCAATTCACATTCTTTTCTATTACTCTATAGTCTATATTCACACTATTACCACTTTGATTATTATTAAAGAGATCATCAAAATAATTTTTTTTATCTTTCTTTAATATCCTCATCTTTCACCAACACTTTCTTTAATCTAATTCTTCCAAAATTAACATTTAACAAAGTGTAAAGTTAATTTAGTCTCTTTAAATATTCAAACAATTTTAATAAGAGATTAAAAGCTGTAAAAATAATAATTACCCTTTATTAATATAATATCTAGCATTGATTGTATTCGCCTACTTGACTAGTACCTGCATAAAATGGCCAAAACAAAAGTAGTAGCCGGAGCCAAGTTGCCCATAGCAGACGCAAAATTTGAAGATGTGTATTCCATTCCGGCATAATAAGTTGTCCTTAACAATGCTCTGAAAATTAAATATCATAAAATAAAATTAGAAATATTTTTCATATATAATTAATTTTCATCATAAACAATTTTGAAGTGGAGTTAATTCGTCATGCTAAACAAATTTTGCAATGGATTTCACCAATGGATAAATTTTATATTCTTTAAATAAGGTGGACTGTTTAATCTTGTGAATAAAGAAAATTCTACTGGAAGCATTTTACCCTCATAATGGACATCTCTAGCACGAGTAGGATTAGACTTAACCTAACGGGTTAGGAATACCTATGATCTACATGACTTAAATTTATTTGATTCGAAATGAGATAAAAATATATTTTCATTCGCACGTAATTTAAATTTAAATGGTCATAAAATTAGAGTTCAATTCAATAAGACTCTGATTTTTTTTTTTTTAATTTATACAATCAATCCAAATTTTTATTCAAAAATTAAATAATAAAAATTAATTTTAAAAAAAAAATATTTTGATTTAAATCGAACAGTAACCCGTAAATTAACTTGAAACCTTATAACTGAATCAATATATATGCAGCTCCAAATTGCAACTTGAAATAATTTGAACCCATTTCACTGTAAGAATTTTATGGATTACTAACGAATTTTTCCATGGTTAATCATAGAAAAGTCGTTGATAATAGGAATTACCAACGTATTAGCAACAAACGAGGTCAATTATAATTTGGGAGAAAAACAAAAAAAAAATATAAAGAAAATTTGAATAAAATAATAAATTACTAATAAAGAAATTACTATTTAAAGGCACTATGCTCATATTGTTAAAAATAATTTACGAATAGAAAATGTAAATAATAATTTACCATATAAATATATTATAATAAAATTACTAAAAAAATAATTTCTTAGAAACTTATAGAAAAATAATACAATTTTAGAAAATCACAAAGAAAAAGAGAACGAGAAAAAGATGTGAAAAAAAAATTGAAAATAAGAAAAAGTTGAAGAAAAGGAGGATAATGAGAGAATAAATAATGAAACTAAAGAAAAAATGAGAAAAAAAGGATGATGAAGATGAGAAAAAGGAATTGAGAGAAAAATAAAACTAAAAAAGGAAAAAAAATGAATGTAAGAAAAGAAAAGAGAAGAAAATGAAGAAGATATAAAAAGATGACCAAGATAAGAAAAAAGATTAGAAAGAATAAAAGAATGGGAGAAAGAAAAGAGAAGAAAGAGTGAAATGGAATAAAATAGAATGATTGAAGTGGGAGAAAAAGTGAATTTATATATGTAGCATAATTTTCAATAGAAATAGATTATAAAACTCGAACATAAATTTATTAAGTAAATAATATATCTCTAATCATTGAACTAACTTAGATTAGGCCTAATTATTCTACTTGAAATGGATGGGATGGGCTTAAGGAAGGAGGAAGGAAGTATAGACGGCTATTTTGGATTCGACTTCTAATTTGCATAAAATATAAATTTTTATGAATTTAAATGATCAATAAAAATGAGAGGTTAAATTAAAATCAATCTGCAAACTTAATTAAAAAATAACTCTTTGATTGAATTAATCAACTTAATATTAACTTAAATTAATAAAAATTAATATTTCAATTCAGAGTAATCCATAATCTATAAATTAATAGACTCAAATTTATTTTAATTTCTATAATGACTCAATGGAGATGATTCAACCTAACCTACTATAAAAAAAAAATTAAATAAATATCAACTTTAAATACCTTAAACTTGAATAACTTTAACTCTAATATCTAGATATATTTATCTTTAGTAAAATAGTCGATAACTATTAGAACAATTATTATTGTCGAACTGGTAGAAATATATTTATATATACTCACCCAAAAAGACCCAAGAAGAAGATGTATACACAAACGGGTAAACTGATTTTGCTTTCATTTTTCCTGCACAAAACATCCATCAACTGAAAGACTTTAATGGACAACATCCTGACAATGAAAATAGGGAAAATAATTATATAATAATAGGCAAATTAAATATAAAAAGAGAGGAAAAATTACCTTTCAAAGAGGAGTGCGAGAAGAGCAGTGGTTAAAGTCCCAAAAGCATGTCCATACGCAACAAGAACATAACGACTCATGCCCTTATCAAGAGTGACCTTAGAAATTATGTTGAAAGCTGAATAACAGAAATTGCTGAATATACACAAGAAGTAGGGTTTTGAATTTTCTAATATCAATATAATATTTTTTTCTCTTTTTACTCTCAAATTCCCCTCTTCACCCTGAAAATTATCTCCTTCCATTTCCATGCACGCCCACAACTTTAATCCTTCATCATCAGAACCTATATATAGAGGTGGCAATTCATGTTTGAGTTTTCTCCAGTCTTCTTTTTTTCTTTTTCTTTTTTATATGTAATTTTATTCATGTTGAGTTAGATTCGGCTGAATAGTTTTTCGAATGACTTTAACTTTTTAGAAAAATTTATTGAAAAATAAATTTAATTTATTTAATTTTTAAATTAAAATTAAGTTGATTAAATTATTTTAAATGTATCAATTTTAAATTAATTTATAAGAATCGATGAGCTAACATTTAATTTTATAAATTATTTTAAACTTTTTAAAAATAAATTAAATTATAAATCAAATTAAAGAATAGTAAAAAAAATTAAAAGAGTGGAGATTCACCTGTAAGATAAATAATATTATTTAGCCATTGAAGTCTGACTAGGACAAACCAGGAGTGAAAATCAAAATATTCCTCCACTTCTTCTGTATGCTTTTCAAAAGTAAGCACAAATGCTTTGTGATTATGATGTGTGCTTATGGGGAATATTGTCTTAGCATCTTTTTAATTAATGGAGAATCCTATTTGTTTATTGCGTTTGATGTGTTGTTGGCTAAGATATTAAAACATCTTTCGTTTTTAGATTTGATTTCTATAATTTAAAATATAAAATATATAATAAAATTTAAATTTTATTTATTTATATCTTAAATTTATAATAAATTAAATTTAAATAAAAATTTTCAAAATATCAATTAGTTAGAATGTTTTATTTATGATATAATAATTTTATTTTATTTATTTTTGATAATAATTGATTGATTTTTTAAAAAATCATTTAGTTTCTAAATATATTATTATTTTAATTAATTTGACATATAAAATATATATGAGTGAAATAATATGAATTACGTATATTGGCTAACTATGATTAAAGAGAAAATATAGATATAATTTAATTAATTAGCCAACAAAGAGGAATCTGGTGAGTGCGGCTGATTCACTGCAATGAGATATTTTTGCCCACTCAAACGACTAGGATTATTAATAATGATTTTAAGGCTCCATTTATTTCACAGAAAATAATTTGTATATGAAAAAAAATTTTTCCAAAAAATAATTTTTAATATTAAAATATTTTCATTTTTTGATTGTAATGTTAAATTAATCATATGCATTTATTTCATGTACCAAGCATTGATCATAGGAGTTATGAATGCTCTCTATGAGAAATTCATTAGAAACTACACACTCTACAATGGATAGGTGTAACAAGAATACTTTGAGATGAAATGCTGCTCTTTGAAAAAGAAAGATATTGAGTTTCATTATTAAAAGATGTCTCAGAGATACTATCTGTTGAACAAATACAATGATGTCAACTTGAGACACATTTAAATTGCTTCTTTGTTACAACCTCAATTATAGCGAGTAATTTTGGCAACTTGTAAAGACATGACCCAGATAACTCTAGGAGAAACTCATCAAATGACGTTAGCCACTCTTGGAAAAACATGTGATCAGCAGCGCTTTCGAATCTTTGAACCTATTCTTCATAGTGCCTTGATTTACATTGATGATATTATGCTATTTTCAAAAAATAGTTCAGCCGATAAACAACTTTTGGCTCAATTTCACTATTTGGTCCAACAATATGGGATTATACTATTTGAAAAAAAGAGCTACCTGGCCTAATATTGAATTTCTTAGAATGAAATTTGAAAATGGGATGTACCAGCCTTGGACTCAAATTATTATTGTAATAGTCTGAGTCATCAGAATCGATATTCTTGCTATAAAAATCTTTTTTACACAAGCTTCCAGGTTCATCAAAGAGCTTGGTATCAGTGTCCATATCTGTTAGATTCTGTGAATCTTGTCAAATCTCTAAACTGTAGTTTGGTACTGCTTCAGGTTTTAAAAACGAAAAATTACATCATATTTTAAAAAATGAAAGTCATTGTTCTTAAAAATGAATTAGTTTTTCCTTTGATCAGGAAAAATTTCCATTAACTAATTTTCTTGAGTGTCTTAAACACTAAAAGATACAGAAAAATATTTTCTATAAAACAAATGGAGTCTAAATGTAGAATGAAAATATATGCATTTATGGTTATTTTTTTTATTAATAAAAAAGAAAAGAAAGAACTGTCATTTAAAAATGATTATTGAATTATAATTTTAATATTTAAAATAAAATTATAAAACTTTGAGGTGGTCTAATATTCTCTGAGATTCATGTTTAAAATTAAATAAAATACAGTAATTTGTTAAATTTTCACATTGTTCTGTTTAAAATGCTCTACTTAATTATTGAAAATATATTTTATAAGAAGTATACTTACAAGGAATTTACTTCCTTATAAATATGATATAAATGTATTTAATATATAAATGAATTTTTTTAAAAAATAATAATGTCCACAATATAATTTAAAATGTAATAAATTAAAAAATAAAATGGTAAATTATATTACACTTAATTAAGAAATTACAACTTACCAAGTACCACCTAGGTAAGTTATTTCATTTGTACAAAAAAATACAAAATGGCCTACGTCTTAATAAATTAATTTGATAATATAAACTAAACAAGACATTTTTTTTTAACATTTCTCAAAAAAAATCTAACATATTATATCTTTGCTTAAATAAAATTAAGTACTAATACAAAAACTAATATAAAGAATTTAGAAAATTTGATAGCCTCCAAAAGTTATATGAGCTCCGTTAGATAACTTTCAAATTTAAATCCCTAGTTGAATGAAAGATCTGTATTTCTAGAATACTCTTCCTATAAAAACAAAATACCCTAATAACAACATATATAATAACTCCATTAAAAGAGAGAAAATACAATAAAAACTCAAGATCTACCTACGATGATATATCTAAGGATTTATTCACTCAAAATTTATTAATAATGATATATCTAAGACAATATATCCAAAATTTATTCTAAATAGATACATATCTGAAAATTATTAAAAAAAACTAATAGAAAATAAAGGATAAGAGTTGCAACCAATAAAAACACTCATCGGTGGCCACGCAAATAAAAGATCAATGAAAAGGAGACAACAAAAAAGAAAAGATAAGAAAAATAGTGAAGAAACAGAAGTTTATAAAGAAAAGATAAAACTCCTCTATTTAGAAATTTTTTTACAAAGGTCATTGAAAATTTTTAAAAATATATATTTGATACATGCATTTTGCATAGCCATTTATGTTAGATTTCATGGCCATTTCATTTATTTGTTAGTCACTTTTAGCTAATTTTATTAGTTATTTAGATAATTTTTCATAATTGTCAATTTTTTGGTTAATTTGTAATTTGTTTTGTTTTGTAGGTGAAAATGGTGTTTTTGAGGGACTAATAAGTAATTGCGCCAGTGAGTAGTGATTATCAGAGCCAAAATTATCAAAATAAAGCTTAAAAGTTGAAGAATGTAAAGTGGCCAAAATGTGCATAACCTACTGCATAAGTTGTGCAGTTTTGCACAGGGAGAAGAAATAATTTTCCAAACCTGCCGAAATCTGCATAAGTTACCGCATAACTTATGTAGATTCATGCCCTGCTTATGCAACTTCCCGGAAAACTGCATAACTTATGCAGTCTCGCACCTTGCTTATGCAGCTTCACGGAAGAGCACCCAAACTTGCCAAAATCTGCACAACCAGCTGCATAACTTATGCAGTCTCACGCCTCATTTATGCAACATCACAGGAAGCACCTGGCATTACCAAATCTGCTCAGAATCTGCATAGGAAGCTTGCACAACTTGTGCAAGTCTTCATAATGAGCTGGCAGAAGAATTTTTACACATGAATCCCTTCCTCAAACACACTATTTTTAGGGTTATTTGTCAGAAAGTATAAATAGTGCCCTTACCTCATTTTTGGCAAGAAGAAGAAAGAGAGGAAGACAGAAAAAGGAGGCAGAAAAATAGAGGAGCAGTCGACTTCCATTCTAGGGGAGCAGAATCTAGCTTCTTCTTCTCTTCTTCACCATTTTCTACATTTCTCCTATCGGGTTTCTTTAGTTTTAGTTTATTTTCATGGTTTATTTCCTCTTTTACTTAGAATTTCTTGTGTTAAACATGAATTGTGAGTAGTTTTCTTTGATTTTAGAGTAAGGGATGTAAAATTTTAGTTATTTTTGTGGATTTGAATTGGGTTAGTCCCAATTTAATGAAATTTATGATGTTTAATCCATTTCTTGTGTGCTTATTCACTTGCTTAATGAAGGGCCCATTAAGTTTTGTTCTTAATCCTTGGTTGAAGCACCAAAAGGAGAAAACCAAGTGATAGTTAATCAAGAAATTGGACTTAATTAACTTAGATCTAGAAATAGACTAAGAGTTAAAAGGGTTTTAATAGATTGATTAAAGAACTTAATGGATCTTGGTTAATTTTAATTCCACGAAAGTAGTATTAAGTTAATTAAGGCACTCTTTGTCTCACTTGAAAGAGTTTTCAAAGGATTTTAGAATTAATCTCCTTTAAACCCATAAATTTCATGGATTGAGCTAGCTAGGGAAAATCCCAAAATGACTTAAATATGAACCCTTAACTCTAGAATAGTCTTTTATCAATTATTGTTTGGAATTTTACTTTTGAGTGTTTAGTTTAATCTCATTTTATTAATTTTCATTATTAATATTATCAATTTCTTTATTTTGCGAATTATTAAATTAGTCATTGTTTGAATTTAGTTTTGCATTTTCATATCTTATGCTTCAAATTCCTAAATTTCTTTTATTAATTTGATTAAAATACAATTTTAACATATTTTATTTTACATAAAAAATTCAATTGAAAACACAACTCTCCGTGGGAACGATATCTTTTTCTATACTACTTGAATGACTCGTGCACTTGTGGTTGGGACACATCAAGTTTTTGGCATCGTTGCTGGGGAGTTGTTTGTTTAAGATTGATTTCTTGATTATTTTATTTTTTTATAGTTTTTTTTTTTACTTTTGTTATCTTTTCAATTTTTTTTTTTGGTGTTTGTTTGTTCTTTATAGGTACTCTTAATCTTTTATAAGAAGAGCTAGAAGCACAAGTGACACATCCTTATTGTTTAATCCTGAAATTGAGAAATTTTGTAGAGCCAACAAGAAAGAAACCAGAAAAAGGAAAGAATCCTTTAGAGCAACTGAAATTGAAGCAGAAATGGCTGATGAAAGAATTAGAATTAGTGGTGGTAATGCTGGAAATGATCGAAATAATGAAAATGCAGCCTAAGGTGAAGTGGTTGTAAATGCTAATGTGCCTAGGGGAAGTATGATGGATCATGCATTTCCTCGTTTTGATGGCTTGAGAGAGAGTATAGCAAGGCCAAGAATTGATGCAAATAGCTACAAGATGGATTTTGGGGTTCTTCAAATGATTCAAAATTTTCAATTCGGGGGACTACAAGATGGATTTTGGGGTTCTTCAAATGATTCAAAATTTCCAATTCGGGGGACATCCTTCTGAAAATCCACACACACATCTAAAGAAGTTTGCTATGATTTGTGATATGCAAAAACAACCTGGAGTATCTGATGATGCAGCAAGATTGAATCTATTCTCATTCTCTTTGAAGGATAGAGCATTGGATTGGCTTGATTCTTTACCTCACAACTCTATTACAAATTGGAAGTAACTTACTGATGCATTTCTTGCCCAATACTTTCCACCTGGAAAAACTCAAGAGTTGAGGAATCAAATGATTGCTTTTAGACTAAGAGAAGATGAGACTCTTTATGAGTCATGGATGAGATGGAAGGAGTTAGAGAGACAATGTTCACATCATGCCATTCCTAAATGGATGATAAATCAGAATTTTTACACAAATGTTACTCCTGCTATCAGAGGAATCATTGATGCTCAAATTGGAGGGGAATTCATCATTAAGCATGAAGATGAAGCTTATGAGTTGTTAGAGAAAATAGCAAAGAATAGTCATTTATGGAGTAGTCCAAGAGGGTCAACTCCAACTCAAAAAAGGCAAGTTGCTGGAATGTATGAGCTTGATCCATTCAACATGATCAATGCCAAATTTGATGCACTCACTAATGTCCTTGCTAAGAAAATGGAGGATTTAAGTATGCTAGTTAGTTCATCATCATGCTCTGGAAGTTCTCAACAAGTTGCTTATGCAGAAGGAACAATGAGCTGTGGAGTAGATTATCCTTCATATGCTTGGAGGAATCATCCCAATTTTTCATGGGGGAATCAGAAAAATCAAGCTTCAACTTAGAACTTTCCACCACAACAATAAGGGCATAAATACCAACAACCTAGGCAACCACCACCTATTTTTCAACAAAGGAATGCAAATCCTACACCTTTACCAAGACAGCAAGAATAAAGTTCTACCATAGAGGCTTTATTACAATAAATTCTTGCTAATCAAACTAACCATGATGAAGAGATGAGAGAGATGAAAGCAAGGCTGGAACAAATGCAAACACATAATAGGATGCTGGACAATCATATTGCACAACAAGCAAGCTCTTCAGGTACCAAATCAATGGGAAGACTTCCTAGTCAGATAGAAAATCCAAAGGAGTAGTGTCATGCCATCACACTGAGGAGTGGTAAAATAATGCATAATGAGAAGAGTGAAAAAGTTGAGAAGAGAGAAAATGAGAAATATGTTAAAGGAGATGAAAAACAAGAGAGTGAAAAAGAGAGTGCAGGAAAAGGTAAAGAGGAGGTTGAAGAGAAAGAAGAGAAATACATACCTCCAAAGCCTTACAAGCCACGGCTTCCCTTTCCACAGAGATTTCAAAAAGCAAAGCTTGATAAGCAATTTGGGAAGTTTTTAGAGGTTTTGAAGAAGCTATATATAAATGTGCCTTTTATTGATGCTCTTTCCCAAATGCCTTCTTATGCTAAGTTTCTGAAAGAAATTCTCTCAACTTAAAGATTATGAAACTGTAGCCTTAACTGAGGAATGCAGTGCTATCCTCCAAAGCTCAAGGATCCAGGGAGTTTTTCAATTCCATGCCACATTGGAGAATCATATTCTATAAAAGCTTTATGTGATTTAGGGGCTAGTGTAAGCCTTATGCCCCTCTCTATCTATGAGAAGCTCAATATGGGAGATCTTAAGCCAATCCACATTTCTCTTCAATTGGCAGACATATCAATTAAATATCTAGGAGGGATCTTGGAGAATGTACCACTGAAGGTTGGAAAATTCTATATCCCAGTTGACTTTGTCATTTTGGACATGGAAGAGGATTCTCATATGCCAATCATTTTGGGGAGGCCTTTCCTAGCTACAGCTGGTGCTTTGATTGACGTGAAAGGTGAAAAGCTTACTCTTAGAGTCGGAGAGGATCAATTAGTCTTCAACATTGGCAATGACAAGAAGAAGCAACATGAAGATGTAGACTCTTATTTGAGAATTGATATAGTTAATGAGTTAGCAAAAGAGCACTTTAGAAACAGTTATCTAAAGGCTTCTCTTAAAAGTTATCTTGTCCATGAAGGGACTATCAATGATGAAAATCCAAAAGTGGCTGCATTTGCATAATATTTGAAGACTAATCCACCTTGTCATATGGCACCAATCTTTCAACTTGAGCAAGTGGAGAAAAGTGAGGTCAAGCAACCATCTCTCATGTAACACCCCTATTTGCATAGCCTGGTATATTTCACTATTCCGGTGACCGGTGTCTGTCTTAATAATTAAGGGGATTAGAACCACATCTAAGACAACTAGATAAGCCCTGAACACAAATAATTAGTAATTGTCAATTAGTTAAGTATAAATAAGAAAAACAAAACATAAGAAGTTAAACGAGCCGAGAGTCACAGCGATGGGTGACCTTCTTGGGAAGGACTGCGAGGTCGATTTAAACTCAAATTTCGAATCGTAAAATGTGACGCCGCTGTCCTTAGGACTACTGTGAACACAGTGGAAAAGAGAAAATCACAGAAAAGAATGGTTAAGCGAGTCAAATAATTAGGTCAAGACTCCGGAAGAAATATCGGATTATTTGCAAACCGAATCAAATTGGCCAGAGGCAAATTGGTCAATTCATCCCTAGAGGTGACTCCTGACCTAACCATCCAATAAAATCAGAGAAACGAAAATTTAGGAAAATTAAATTAAATTAAAGAAGAATAGAAAAATAGAAGAAATAGAAAAAAAAGAAGAAAAGAAAATTTGAATTGATTACATCATCAATATTACATATGCATGATGCAATAAAGGAAAATTTTAATTAATTAAATTTGACTAAGTCAAAAAGCCAAATAAATACATAAAAAAAAAATGGTCTTCCTCTCTTATGCCGTCCCTCACTTCTCTCTCTCTCACTTTGTTTTTCTTTTCCACCATGAAAGCTCCCTTCAAGCATCCATAAACCCTTATTCTAGCCATAAATACCATAGTCCCCTTAATTAAACCTTGTCTTTGAGTCTTGAAAAGAAGATTGGAGCAAGAAAGAAAAGGAAAAATTGAAGAAATAAAGACTTGGAAAATCCAACAAAAAGGTTAGTGATGAATTTTCCAATTTCCTCTTTATATTCATGCTTAGGCAATTAAACTAAGTTAGAAAGTGTTGAAAATTGAAACAAACTGACAAGGTAAGGAACCATAGAAAATTTGGTCAGCTATGAGTGGTTAGGGTTTGGTGTGCTTTGCCCTAATTGAATATGAATTCTAAGGTTAGTGAAGTTATATGTATGTTTAGAGTATTGAAATTGCATGAATTGAAACAATTGTATCATTAGGGTTCATAGCACCTAGGGTTTTGGGAGGAAAAATGTAAGAATTTGTTAAATGATGTGTTTGACCTTGTTGGAGTTGGGAAATGGTCATTTGTGACCAATTGAGGTATGTTGGAATTGTTAGAATTAAGTTTAAATTCGGAGTGATTAGGGTCATGCTTCCCTTTCAGGGACCAAAATTGAAAATTTACAAGCCCAATTGGTGTGAGGCCAATTGAGAATGAAACTAGACACAAAATGACACATTTTTCATTTAGAAATCATGCCCAAAAAGTGACCAAAATCTAGTGAACAAATTGACCAAATCCAGACTTAGGCAATCTAACTTGTATAAAAATGACCAAATGAATAGTGTTTGTTCATTTGGCTATAACTTGGGCTAGGCAGGTCTAAATGACCTGAAATTTTACCAGTAGAAAGTTGAGATATAGACCTAAAACTTTCATGAAGAACACAAATCCAAATTATGCCCTTAACCAAGTCATTTAGCCACCCAAATTGGTGACCTAAAACTGCTAGAACCAGAATTTGCCCAGAAATCTGGGTTAAGTCCAATCCAGCAGCTATGATTCAAATGGCTATAACATGAGCTAAAAAACTCCAATTGGAGTGATTCAAAAAGGAGAATAAAGTTAAGACAATAGGGAACATTTTCTATGAAGAAAATTTTGCCAAATTCTAATAGTAAAATGACTAATGGAACAGTGTAACATAAGACACCAAAACAGAACATTTGCAAATTTACCTAAAAGACTTAAGTTTTGACAAAACAAACAAAATCAAAAAAATTGGTGACCAAAATGTGGTATGTGAGTATAGTTGGAATTTCCATACCTATTAAACCTTAGAAAGTCAACAAATTGACTTGAATAGTATCATGAATAGTAACCCGAAAATACAAAATTTAAAGAATGCCAATTTAGTATATTAAAGCTAGGTATTAGTGTATTTGAATTTATTTTTGGATTTATAATGAGTTATGATACTAAAACACTGTGAAACTATGTGTTTCAGTGAAAAAGAATACCGGGAAAGACCCGAGGGATCGAGTTAAGGCCAAGAGGCTACTCGCTTAAGGTTTATGCACAACATCAATATGCTTTAAAATTCATTTACAAAGTGCATGAAATGTGTATTATGCATTTGCTTTGAATTGTTGAAAGTTTATTTGTGTATGTTTGAAATGGCAATAAATGTTTAGTAAATTATTAAGATAAGTTTTGAAACCACAGTGTCATGACCATATATTTGAACACCTCACTAGCATGACTAGTGGGGGAAATCAGTTTCGAATTTTGATTCCTTCTCTGGCTGAAGTGTTGAGATGTGTGCTAGTAGAAGAAGAAAAAGAATGGGTTCCCATATATTTGAGCTAGCTAGCCTTGTGTTGTGACTTCTCCTTAGCCTCTGGCTACTGAGAGGATATTTTTTTCGAATGGCATGATATAACTGTGTGTTTTTATGAAATTTGTTTTGAGACTTTTAAAATAAAATTGTTTGAACTAAAATCATGTAAATCATGTTTTGTATTGATATCGCATGTGTCACACCTTACCCCTCTGTAAGGCATAACATGATCCTGTAGAATACCTAATGAACTACCGAACTTCACCTACCGATAATTCATTAAGTACACTACAAGGAATTTTAAAACTATTTTCTTACATTTTGAAAGTGGTGAGCAATTTGGTATGAATTAAAATCATTTATTCAAAGCTTAAATACTAGTAAAAATTTTGTCCATTTTAATTTTACCGCAAATTTTATAAAAATTTTGACAGAGTTTTGTTTGTATTTGGAGAAAATAGTTCTTCAAATACCTGAGAAAAACACTTCCAAAAATTTTTCACAACTCCCAACCACCAAATAATTTCAAGTCAACTCAAAATTCTCAAAACAAACTCTTTCATATCATTCCATCAATATTGTATGCACAAATTAAATTTACAGATACACAATCCAAAAATAAAATTATTACAATTTCTTATACAAACTGCTCACTTTACATTGATACTTATGACATTACAGTATTTACATCAAAATAATTACAAGGGTATAAAACAATACCCATACAAAAATGATCAAGAGTTCTTGTCAATCCCGCAGCTCACTTTACTGCTTTCTCTTTGCTCTTATCTGCGACAGCAAAATAAGCTATTGCTGAGTATAAAAATACTTAGTGGTGCACAATTAAAATTTAAAATATAGTACATAGATCATTCATTTCCAAAACACAGTTCAAATATTTCTCAATCACATTTCACAAATTATCAAAGCTCATAATAACACAATTTAGTCAAATAATTTAAGAAACACAGTGTTGCTAATTCATACACAACTTAAGCCATGACACAAAATTTCCGATCAATGCCGTGTTGTACAACACGACAAAGCAATCTATAACCCCACTAATCGAATTCAATGAGGGAGGTGGCTAGCTAGCTAATGAGTACTCATCCGATCTACAACCTCAACTGGTAAACCAGAGAGGGAGGAAAATAATCGATCTCACCCCATAAATGGAGGAGCAATAATAAGATACTGTCATGCTAAGTGTGAATCAAAAATCAATTCAAATATTTTAGTCAAATAATTCATGAGAAATCCAATAAATTTTCAAAGTCACAATTTCATTCACAAGATGGCAACACAATTCATAATTAATTTCAAATTTTCATAAATCACACTAAATCAATTTTTCAATCACAAAAGGCTCAAATAAGGTTTATTGTGCACAAACCTGACGTGAGTCGCCTCTAGGCCTTGACTCAGTCTCTCAGAGCTTCCAAGTCTTTTTCAAATAAAACACACAGTTTCACAGTGTTTCAGTACCATAACTTAGCATAAACCCAAAAATAAATTTAACTTCACTTTTACCTAGCTCTAATGTGCTAAACTCGACGTTCTTGAAATTTTTGTATTTCGGGTTACTATTCATTACACTATTCAAGTCCAATTGTTGACTTTCTAAGGCTTAATAGGTATGGGAATTCCAACTTCACCCACATACCACATTTTGGTCACCAAACTTGTTGGTTTTGGTCATTTTCTCAACACTTAAGTCTTTTAGGCAAAATTGTCAATTTTCAGTTTTTGGTGTCTCAGTTGCACTGTTCTATTGGTCATTTTACTGTTGGAATTTGGTAAAACTTCCTTCCTAGAAAATGTTCCTTATTGTCTTAAGTTTATTCTCCTCTTTGAATCACTCCAATTGGAGTTTTGTAGCTCAAGTTATAGCCAAAATACAGTTACTATTCATGCTGCAGATTTTTGTTCTGGCAGATTATTGATTCCAATTTCGTTCAGCAATTTGATCAAGTTAGGTCCATAATTTAGTCTAACTTTCTTCATATGAAATCTTCTACTATGCCTTAGGTTTCCATCGGTTCAAGAATCACCTAAATCGGAGTTTCCTAGAGAGAGTTATAGCCATTGAAACTTTACTATTCATATAGTAAATCTGCAGTCCTGCAGATTCAGTGATCCAACTTTGATCAGTAATTTGATTGGGTTAATGGCATAATTTGGGTTAATGTTCCTCACGAAAGTTTTAGGTCTATATCTCATCTAACCCTTGGTAAAATTTCGGGTCATTTTGACGGCCTAGCTCGAGTTATTACCAAATGAACATAACAAATACTATTCATTTGGTCAGTTTGTGTAGGGCAGCCTGCAATTTTTCAACTTTAGTCAATTTGTTCACTAGGTTTTAGTCATTTTTTGAGCATGCTTCCTAAATGAAAATTGTGTCATTTAGTGCCTATTTTGATCCCTAATTGGTCCCATACCAATTGGACTTGTAAAATTCCACTTTTGATCCCTCAAAGTTGACTTTTGGTCATGGTGCGTACCCAATCCGAATTTGGCTTTGATTCAAACACTTCTAACACACTTAATTAGGTCACAAATGGCCATTTCTTTCCTTAAACTATGTCAAAGATATCATTTAGCACTTCTTCACATTTTTGGTCCCTAAACCCTAATGTTCTAAACCCTAATTCATGTCATTTGTTGCATTTAGCTAATTAAACACTTATAAACATGCTCCCTTAACTCAATTAAGCTTCCTAACATGATTAGCTCAAACAAATTTATACTTTGTCCAACCAAACCCTAGCTGTCCAAAATTCTATATAATCACTCAACAAATTTTCTTTCCATTTTAAGTTTATTTTTAGCAATGTAAGAATCAAACTCAAATTATCAAATTTGATTACTAACCTTTTATGTAGAATTTCTTTTTCTTCAAAACTTCTTCCTTTCTCTTTCTTTTTGTTTTCAAGCTCCTTCCCAAGTGACTAGAACAAGTTTTTGTGAAGAAAGTATGGAAGGATTTGAGGTTTAATGGTGGTTTCAAAGCTTGAAGCAAGCTTTAATAGAGGTTTGCAATAGTGAGGGAGAGAGAGAGATGGGAGACGTCCACAAGAAGAAGAAGGACTTTTTACTTTTTTTTTTTCTTTCCTTTTGTTTTGTTTTTATCCTTATGGAAGACCTAAAAATCTAAATAAGTAAATAAATTAATTTTATTCTTTATGGCATCATGCATGAAGTCATGCATGATGTCATCACCTTTTGACTTTTCCATTTTCTTCTTTTTTTATTTTTTTTCTCTATTAGTTCTTTAATTTAATTCTCGATTCCAAAATTTTCTTTTCTCTGATTTTATTTGACAGTTAGGTCAGGAGTCAGCTCTCGGGGTCAATTGACCAAATTACCCATCGCCGGTTCAACCCGATTTGCAAATAATTCAGTATTTCTTCCGGTTCCCTGACCTACTTATTTAATTGACTTAACAGTTCTTTTTCATGATTTTCTTTTTTCCACTGTGTTCCTAATGGTCCTAAGGACCGCAGAGTCACATTTTACGGTTTGAAATTTGAGTTTAAAATGACTGCGCATTCGTTCCTGAGACGGTCACCCATCGCTGTGACTCTCGGCTCATTTAACTTCTTATGTTCTATTTTTCTTATTTATACTTAACTAATTGGCAATTACTAATTATTTGTATTTATGGCTTCTCTAGTTGTCTTAAGTGTGGTTCTAATCCCCTTAATTGTCCGGACCGACACCGGTCACCAGAACAGTGAAATATACCAGGCTATACAAATAGGGGTGTTACAATTCTCTCCCCCTTAAATAAATTTCATCTCAAAATTTTACCTGGTATTAATCTCTGAACAGCTGTGGGTGTTGTCTCCTCATGTCCTCCTCTCGTTCCCAAGTAGCCTCCTGGCCCGAATGATGGTTCCACAACACTTTTACCAACGGTATCTGCTTATTCCGTAGTTGCTTTACCTCATAAGTCAGAATCTTTATGGGTTCTTCCTCATATGTGAGGTCTGGATTTATTTCAATTTCTTTCACTGGTAGTACATGAGATGGGTCTGATCGATACCACCTCAACATAGACATATGGAAGACATTATGTATCTTCTCCAACTCTGGAGGTAGTGCCAACCGATATGCCAAAGGACCCACTCTTTCCAGAACCTCATATGGTCCAATGAAGCGAGGACTCAGTTTCCCCTTTTTGCAGAATCTCATAATTCTCTTCCAAGGAGAAACTTTTAGGAAAACTTTCTCACCCACTGCATGCTCAATATCCCTTCTCTTCAAATCAATGTAGGACTTTTGACGGTCTGATGCAGTCTTAAGTCAATCTCTGATCACTCTGATTTTCTCTTCAGTTTGTTGAACAATTTTAGGTCCAATCATCTTTCTTTCACCCACGTCATCCCCAACACAACGGGGTTCTACATTTTCTGCCATACAAAGCTTCATATGGAGGCATCCCAATGCTTGATTGGTAGCTGTTGTTGTAAGCAAACTTAATCAAAGGCAAGTGTGTATCCCAACTGCCCTCAAATTCAATCACACAAGCCCGTAGCATGTCTTCCAAGATCTGAATGACCCTCTCAGACTGGCCATCTGTCTGTGGGTGGAATGCAGTACTGAAGTTCAATCTAGTTCTTAGGGCTCTTTGAAGACTACCCCAGAATCTAGAAGTGAACCTAGGATCTTTGTCTGATACAATGGATACTGGCACTCCATGCAGTCTCACAATTTCATCGATGTACAACCTGGCCAATCTGTCTAAACTGTAGTCCATTCGGACTGGCAAAAAATGAGCAGACTTGGTTAGTCTATCAATAATGACCCATACTGCATCATGACTCTTCTGTGTCCTCGAAAGTCCCATCACAAAATCCATAGTTATTCTCTCCCATTTCCATTCTGGCATTGGTAGTGGATGTAATAACCTAGTTGGTACTTGATGCTCTGCCTTTACTTGCTGACAAGTTAGGCATTTGGATACAAACTCTGCTACATCCCTTTTTAAACCCATTCACTAGTAATGCTCCTTTAGCCCTCTATACATTTTTGTACCACCAGGGTGCATGGCAAAAGGAGACTCATGTGCTTCCTTCAAAATAATCTGTCTCAAATCAACATCATTAGGAACACATATTCTACCCTGGTGTAGCAGTAGACCATCATCTCTGATTGAAAACTCTGGTTTCTTGCCCTGTCTGACTTCTTCCAACAGCTTCTGATACTTTTCATCATTCTGAGCAGCCATTCTGATCTGATCAATTAACACTGGCTGTACATGCCAGGCAACTATTGTTTGTCCATCATCATTAATCTCTAAGCTGGCATGTAATGATCTTAACTCATGTACCAAAGACAGAGGAGTAACCCATAGACTTGCCATAGTCTTGCGACTTAGGCGTCAGCCACAACATTAGCTTTCCCTGGCTGATAGTCTATCAGACAATCGTAGTCTTTTATCAACTCTAACCATCTCCTCTGTCTCAAATTCAACTCTTTCTGGGTGCCCAAATACTTCAAACTCTTATGATCAGTGTAGATGTAGCACTTCTCCCCATACAAATAATGTCTCCAGATCTTAAGGGCAAACACAATGGCTGTAAGCTCCAAGTCATATGTCAGATAATTCCTCTCATGCGGTTTTAGCTGGCAAGATGCGTAGGCAATGACATTTCGATCTTGCATTAATACACAGCCTAACCCATTATGAGAAGCATTACTATAAACTGTGTATTCTTTACCCAGTGTAGGTAAAGTCAAGACTGGAGCCTCAGTCAAACATATCTTCAATTCATCAAAACTCTGTTGGCATTTATCCGTCCACTGAAATTTCACATCTTTTCTAAGCAGCTTGGTCAATGGAGATGCCAACATGGAGAATCCCTTCACAAATCTACAGTAGTATCCAGCTAAACCCAGAAAACTGCGAATCTCTGTGATATTTCTGGGTGGCTTCCAATTAAGGACAGCTTCTATCTTGCTAGGATCTACCGTAATACCCTTTGCTGATACTATGTGCCCCAAAAAGGATATCTCCTTCAGCCAAAATTCACATTTCGACAATTTGGCATATAGCTGTTTCTCCCTCAAAGTCTGTAGTATAATCCTCAGATGTCTATCATGCTCTTCTGTATTCCTCGAATAGGCCAATATGTCATCAATAAATACCACAACAAACTGGTCGAGGTATGGTCTGAAGATAGTGTTCATCAGATCCATAAAAGCAGTCGGAGCATTAGTTAACCCAAATGGCATGACCAAGAACTCATAATGGCCATAGCGGGTTCTAAAGGCAGTTTTAGAAATACTCTACTCTTGTACTTTTAGCTGATAGCAACCTGATCTCAGGTCAATTTTGGAGAACACAGCTGCACCCCTCAACTGATCAAACAAGTCATCAATACGGGGCAATGGATATCTATTCTTTATTGTCACCTTATTCAACTGCCGATAGTCAATGCATAACCGGAGAGTGCCACCCTTCTTCTTTACAAACAACACTGGCGCTCCCCAAGGTGACACACTAGGGTGGATGAAGCCCTTGTCAAGCAACTCTTGCAACTGTACTTTCAACTCTTTCAATTCTGCAAGTGCTATTCTATATGGCTTTATGGAGATTGGGTCCACACCAGGCATAACATCAATCTCAAACTGTACTTCTCTTTCTGGAGGTAATCCTGGCAATTCATCAGGAAATACATCCGGAAAGTCACATACCGTAGGGATGTCCCTCAATGCTGGACTATCCACTTGGGTGTCTATCACATGTGCCAAGTACGCTTCACACCCTTTCCTAATCATTTTTCTGGCCAGTGCAGCTGAAATGATGTTTGAAGGTAATAACTGCCTCTCCCCATGTATTACTACATCACCATACTGAGGAAGACCAAAAGTGACTATCTTCAGTCTACAATCAATCATCGCATGATGCCTGGCTAACCAATCCATGCCCAAGATAATGTCATAATCTATGAAGGGCATTTCAATCAAATCAGACAAAAAAGTGTGTCCTTGGATCACCAAAGGACAGTCCCTATATAGCCTATTTACCCTGACCTCTTGACCTAATGGACTGGTTACTAGCTCATCATAGTCCATTGGTACACACTGAATAGCAGTAGAACACATCACACTAGCACTAACATACGAATGTGTGGAGCCAGGATCAAATAACACATGTACATCTTGGTCAAGGATGGAGAAAATACCAGCTACTACGTTTGATGTTTTAGCTTACTCCCTCTGATGCATGGTATACACTCTGACTGGTGCGCCACTGGATACTGGCTGGTTAATAGTGCTTTGACTCCCAGGAGTATTAACAGGACCCCTACCTCTGCCTCTACCTCTGCCTCTACCTCTACCAGTTGGCTGTGATCCTCTAGGTGCAGAGACTTGGGCTGATCCTTTAGATGTAGCAGAAGGTCCAGACTAGCATGGACTAGTACAATCCTTAGCGAAATGTCCGCTCCCTCCACAGTTAAAACATGCACCGGTGACCTTGAAACAAACCCCACCATGAGTTCTATCACTAGTTTCACACTGTCGTACTGATAGAGCTCCTCGGGATACTTGCTGGGTCTGCTGACTAGACCGGGGTGGTCTTTGGCTAGAGAATCTGCCTCTGCCAGATCTACGGGAGCTAAATCCCCTAAACTATTTCCTCTTTCCAGAACCACTCTCAGATGCTTGTCCCGTAGTCTTTTCAGTCTTCTCTTTCTCTTGTGTACCCTTCTTCACTGCCCCTTCTGATTCTATTCTTTCCAATTCTAGGGCCTGTGAGATCAACTCAGAGAAATTCTAATGTCGGAAGCCCACGACTTGCATTCTCAAATTCGGCCTTAACCCGGACTCAAACCTCTTACATCTATCTCTGGGGGTGGAGACTAAGCTTCCGGCGTAGTGGCTCAGTCGAGAGAAGTCTCTCTCATATTCTGCTATGGTTCTGTCCCCTTGTTTTAAACTCAGGAATTCTTGTAACTTCATATCCACATATGCATCGGGAACCCACTTCTGTCGAAACTCCCTCAAAAAGTCTGACCAGGTCAACACAGGTGGCTCAACCATGCTGTGGGGGATGGTCTTCCACCATTCATATGCATCCCCTTGGAGAAGAGATACTAAATATTCAAATTTTAATTCTTCAGTACACTGCAGCTTTCTAAAAACCCGTTCCATTCTTTCCAACCACTATTCTGCCTCTAGTGGATCCATAGTGCCTTTAAACTCGGTGGCCTGAAATTTCATCAATTTTTCATATTGTCGAGCTGAGGGCTGTGGTTGTGCTACAGGTGCTTGCATCTGAGCTTGGGGTGGCACATTTCCGGCTATTTGCTGGAAAAATGCAGCCATCTATTGTGCAAACTAAGCAGGGAACTGCAGTGCTGGAGTAGGAGCTGGAGTGGCTGACCCACTCATGTTCTAGAGTGCTGGGGCTTCTCCTTGAACCTTAACCTCAACAGATTGTTCCACGGAATGATCTCCTTCTTCCATTCTGTTTTCTCAAAATTTCTACTTCTTGAGATCAAACACAAGGAGGTTGACCTCCTTTAGTGCATATTCATGATGTAAATATGTCATATGTATCAATTAAAGACACTTGAGCAGTTGTACTTATCAAAGAAATATTCACATGCATAGTCAAAATTTATTGCAAAACCAGGCTCTGATACCTGTCGACACCATATTTTGGCCGATCCCTAAAATCAATAAACTTTGAAACCGATTCCCAGCACTGAGTCTCCCTTTGCCAGCCAATCACATTTCCGATCTCTCCTCAAAAGGAATTGAATCAATTCTAAGTTCCCATATCATTTAAAGCCTCACCGATCTCTCAAACCAATTGTCAAGTCTCCTGACCAGTCAATTACATTTCCGATCTCTCTTGTCAAACAAAATTGAACCAACATTAGGCCTTCATGCCACCAGTCTTATTGCCGATCTCCCTTTTAAAAGTTTGGGGATAATCGTCTGATAAAGTTAAGGTTCCAATCCGGTTTAAGGATGATTCCGATCTTAAGTGTTCAAATCAAGTTTTCAATTTTAATCAAGTCCCATTTGGCGTTTTCTGATCTCTTTCTTACAATGTTTTCTGACCTCTTACACTTAGATTAATAATCACATTTAGCTATTGTCCTAATATGTTCAGACAATCAAGTGCTTATGCAACTTAGATACTTTCTGATCTCATCCAAGCATTGAACAAAAAAGAACTTCATTTCATTTAAAATTAAAATTTATACAAGTCATTCGGCTGGAGGATCACCCCCAGCCTGTTCTACATTTTGTTCACACCCTCTATCACCTTCGGCCTCCTCCTCGCTATCCTCTTCGTCCTGGGGAGCCAGGTCCACCATCCAAGAGAAGTCCTCCTCGGGATAACGCTTCCTGAGCTCGGCCAAGAGATCCCCATGAGCGTTCACATAGGCACCGGCCTCCCTTGTCACTGCCTCTTCTTCTTTTGCTTTAAGCTCCTCAGTGAGGCGAGCGACTTCAGCAGCTCGGAGCTCCCGAACCTCTTTAAGAACATGATCCTGCTCGGCCAGCTTATCCTCGTAGAATTTCATCCGCCCCTCAATTTCAGATATGTAGTTTTGAGTAGACGAAAGTTGAGATCGGAGGGAAGCAGCTTCTTGACCCACCTTATAGACCTCCTGCCTCAAGCGGTGAGCCTTCTCTCGGATAATGTGTTAGTTCACCAAACTCTCCACGCTCAGGCTCATAGTTTGGGTCAGGATATCATTGAGGTTGTTCGGGGTTAGCCTATCCTGATCCTCCTGAAGGCAGATGGGGGACCCCAAGACCTTAGCAAAGCCCGGATTCTCTAGAACCGTGCGGTTCTTCTCCAGCGAGTGGATTAAGATTTGAGCGCCGAGGGAAAGGGTCCTCACAGGTGGTTGGGAAGGACCCCCTTCCGCGCTTGAAGCAACCGGAGGAGGTGGTGGCGACTCTTCTTGATGAGGAGGGGACCGGACCACTTCTATGTCAGGGATCGGCGGTCTCGAGGGTTGAGACGAGCCTCCTTGCATTTCCCCGGGATCATGCCTGGGCGTCTGAAGGGCCTCGGTCCGCTTCATCTCCCGCACTTTTCGGGAGACCTCTCTTTTCCGCTTCCGGCTTTCCTTGGAAGCCTCGCCGCTCGCCATACCTGCACAAAGAAAAGGTTAGTGAGATCGCTAAGGCCCAAAGATCAGAGATATAGAAAGTACCGAGGCTGAGGTTAGAGAGCTGAAGCCCACGTTCTTCGCCAGTAATCAACTCTATTGTCCAATGATGCAGTTCGGCCGTCACTGCATCTAAACAAGAGAACTTCTGCCGGGTCGCCTGATCTTTCAGTTCCATCACCATTAGGCCTTCTTCCCTATTCAGGGTGATGCACTTCGGAATTAACGAGCCCTGATGCAGCCAGCTGCGTGGGAAACCGTCAAAGTCGTTCAGAATTTTGCTCCTCAGAATAAAGAAGCGATTCTTCCAATTCTTCAGGGAGGAGGGCAGATTGGTAAAAATCCTACAATGTGGCTTCGCCTGGAAGAACCAATACTCGTCGTCCTTTCGACGAGTTAGCCTATGTAGTTCGGCGAACACCTTAGCTGTAGGACTGAGTCCTTTGGCTCGGAAAAGGCCTCTGAAGGCTACTAGGATTCGCCATGAGTTCGGGTGAACTTGGGCTATGCACACTTGGTGAAATTTTAGAACTTTCTTGAAGAAGTCGTTGAGAGGGAACCGCAGCCCGGTTTTTAATTGCTCTTCGTATACCATGATCATATCATTCTCTTCGAAGAAGTGATCGGCTCGAAGATCGCCATGACACTTAATGAGTTCGTATGAATCGGGTTGAATGTTATACTCTTGGCTAAATGATTGCAGGTCAGTTTCTTGAAGAATTGATGGCAGCTCGTCCATGGGGAGGTTTTCTCTCCCTGAAGAATGTGTTTGCCTCGAGGGTGCTGCTTGACTGCGGGCTGAAATAGAAGTCCTAGGAGGTTCAGGTCGCCTGCTCAGTCCGATCACTTCTACCTCATCTGACGACCATGAAATCTGAACGGAAGGGGGGCTTGCCGCTCTCTGACCCTCAGCGCCGCTCATTTTCAAAAAAGAAGAGAAAATTTAAACTAAAAAAGGATCAAAACCCTTACCGGAGTGTGATCGGTGTCGGAAGAACTTGAAGAAAACGAGAGGATTTTGGAATCACTCGCGAGAGGCTGAAAATGACATAAGGGAGAAACTGGCAAACCCATCCCCTATTTATACCCGTCTGAGCATTTAATACTCACGGTGTCCCAATCGGCGCATCGGTTAGCAGGATTTGTCAGTTTTTTCTGACACGTCTCACGAATATTCCGGAAATTCCATAATTGAATAAGGAGAGATCGGCTGGTTAAAAGACCAGCAGATTAAGGTGGTTGTTTGGAACTACATATCAGTTAAAGGTTATTCAGTTAAGAATCGGATCAAATGAACACATCAGAGATCGGAAAATAACCAATGCAATAACAATAAAATGATAATTGACAAAACAAAGTTTTATTTACAAAAGGTCAAATTACATCATTTGGGATCTCCAGAGATCGGGTTACATTAAAGGTCAAATTACATCATTTGGGCGATCTCCAGAGATCGGGTCACAGTAAAAGTCGAATTACATCATTTGGGCGATCTCTAGAGATCGGCAGTACACCCCATCTAATAAAGACCTATGTCAAAGCCTAGTCTCGTGGCTGAATCAAAAGATATGTTAGACCAGCCATCGACATCGGACAGATGTACAGCTCAGATGGGGGGATTATGACTCTCATGAGGATGAGAGAGGTCGTCATCAATGTTATCGCTCGGAACCGAGCCGCTGTCGGGACACCCAATGTGGTGAGAAGCCAAATGAACTTCGGAGGACAGTCACCAAAGATCGGAGGGAAATTAGAAGTCTTCTCGCCCGAAATCGGTTCGCCGATTACATCGGTCGACCTATTCGAGGTCAACACTATCGATATTCTCGATCTGGGTTGGTAAATTAGTCCGGTTCTCCAACTGTCATCAAATATGGCCATAATGATTTTTTGATCACCGGGGTCGAAAATTATCAGTCGGTGAACAAGGTGAACAGCCGGGAAAAGATCAAAAGCAGCTATCATGGCCGGGATTGTTACCTGAGCAGCTAGAACAGGAAAAGTGAGAGAGAAAGAGAAAAATGAAATGCGCAAGGACTTCCGTCGAGGGTAGATATAGAGAAGGTCTGAGCATTTATTGCTAGCAGAAAATGAAGCGGACGCCTCGGAAATCAAAGGAATAAATGCTTTGACTGAGCTGGACCAGATAAAGGAGACTATAGAAAGAGAGAGATCGGGAGAGCGGCCCGGCATGAGAGTTCAGAAAAAGAGCATGTTGGAAAGATCGGAAGGGAGGGGAGGTCAAAAAACAAAGAGAATAAGACAACTTCCGCTAACTGTCGTCATAATCAGAGCCGAGGTAGTTAAAGCGTTATGCATTTAAATCTCCACCGCACGCCTCGAATCGCCCACATTCTCGACAGTGCGAGTATGTCATGACAGTGCTGTACATCCCAATCTCCACCGTTGATCTTACTTGTAAGGACAAGTCCAGAGCCCTTGGATCAAAGAACAAGACAACAAGACCGGCGTTCTTTATTCTCAACCTTTGGATCGCCCTTGACAAGAAAATTCTGAGCTGTCAGATTAGAAAGGAGAAAGGACAAATATGCAGAAAAGGATCTCGGTTGTTCGTTTTGATTCTCTTTAATTCCCAACCATCAGATCGTGTCCTTTAAAATCCAAACCTTCCATTTCCCTCAAAGGGAATCCTGACCCTTCATTAGGAACATCCGTTCCCTATAAATACCTGCATGAAAACTATTGATGGGAAACGAAGAAAAAGGGTGGTGATTATAGTGGAAAGGCTCTGAAAATTAATTCAATTTTGCTACTATGCTATTTTTAAGCTAGAAAGACTTTAGAAACCAGTTTTCTAAAGTATTTTCTTTGAAGAAGTGTTGGACACTGGAACTCTTGATTTTTAGTTTGTTCATTGCTCTGTGATACGCTTTCTTAAGTTTCAGTTCTGTTTTCACCACCTTCATATCCACTTTTATTTTCTGGGCTCAATCTCATTCATTATCATTCCGATTCGATTATATGCTAACTGGGCATTCTTCATTTCAAAGCAAGCATTAGTCCCCAGACTATTAACCCGAAACTCTGCAACATTCGTGACTCCATAGTTAGTTCAATAGATTCAACTTCCTGCAGGTGAGTGTCTGAACCGTTGCCTTATCTAGTGTTTACTTTTATTTTCTTTTTACGCTCGTAATTTTCGTTAAAGTTTGTTTTATGTTAGAAGGTCCCACGTGGGTGGTTAGTCTCGAGTTTATCTTTGATATCAATTCATGTTATTTATTTGTTCTTGGTCTTTTATTATCTCCTAACGTAAGTGTTCTGTTTACGGGTAACATACAGGTAGTTCGATAAAACGTTGGTAGCAGTGTCTTAACATAAGAGTTTTTTTTTTAAACGTTCGAATAATAAATCAAAGAGTTATGAAGTCTAACCACTATACTAGCTCAAGAATATGACTGGGTAAAGGTGGGGGAGGTCAAAGTAAAATTGAGTTTCGGAATAGTAAATGAAATAGAGCAAATGTTGCCTGCCGAAAGGTATTGGTAAGGCGATCACATGGGAGGTCGGTAAAATTCAGTCTGGTATCCCCTATCTAGTCACGAGATACCAATGGGTTAAAAAAAGCCTTATTCAGATCCCTGGCATCTTTGAATGCCAAAACCCTTAGTCTTAGGCTCTTATGATGTGAAGATGTAATCAGATTTCTAGAGGTCGAAAAAGTCCTTATCCGACTCCCATTCAAGTAAAAGAGATCGGAGGAGGGTTCTTATCCGATTCTCAGCCAAAACTTTAATAAACATTTAAAAGAGATCGAAGGAGAGTTCTTATCCGATTCTCAACCAAAATTTTAATAAATACTTAAAAGAGATCGGAGGAGAGTTCTTATCCGATTCTCAACCAAAAAACTTTAATAAACATTTAAAAGAGATCGGGGGAGAGTTCTTATCCGATTCTCAACCAAAATTTTAATAAATACTTAAAAGAGATCGAAGGAGAGTTCTTATCCGATTCTCAAATCAAATTTTAACAAATATGCAAAATAACCCCTTAAACAAAACTGATACGCAACAGTAACTCACTAAGGGTCGTCTCATTTATTTATGTATCTGGGTAACCCGAATTAGTGAAAAATCAAATATTCCCTTTTACCAAAAGGATTAACATCTCCGTTCGAACCTCCTAACTATTGATTTTAATTTATAAAGAGCTTAAAGTTAAATCTGCTCACTCTCATTGAGGGACGAGGTGGGGTGCCTAACACCTTCCCCACCCGTTTACGGACCCCGAACCTAGAATCTCTGTTTTTGAAGTGGTTTCATTTTAATGTATTTTCACAAATGGTTTTCTTTAATTTCCCTCAAAATTAAAGTGGCGACTCTTCACTCTTTCCCACTTCGGTGAGTGTTCGTCCAGGCGACCACAAAACACCTTGCGACAATACCACTAAAACATGTCACACCTTACCCCTTTGTAAGGCATAACATGATCCAGTAGAATACCTAATAAACTACCGAACTTCACCTATCGATAATTCATTAAGTACACTACAAGGGATTTTAAAACTATTTTCTTACATTTTGAAAGTGGTGAGCAATTTGGTATGAATTAAAATCATTTATTCAAAGCTTAAATACTAGTAAAAATTGTCCATTTTAATTTTTTCGCAAATTTTATTATAAAAATTTTGACAGAGTTTCGTTTGTATTTGGGTATTTGGAGAAAACAGTTCTTCAAATACCTGAGAAAAACACTTCCAAAAATTTTTCATAACTCCCAACCACCAAATAATTTCAAGTCAACTCAAAATTCTCAAAACAAACTCATTCATATCATTCCATCAATATTGTATGCACACATTAAATTTACAGATATACAATCCAAAATTAAAATTATTACAATTTTTTATACAACTGCTCACTTTACATTGATACTTATGACATTACAGTATTTACATCAAAATAATTACAAGGGTATAAAACAATACCCGTACAAAAATCATCAAGAGTTCTTATCAATCCTGCAGCTCACTCTGCTGCTTTCTCTTTGCTCTTATCTGCGATAGCAAAATAAGCTATCGTTGAGAATAAAAATACTCAGTGGTGCACAATTAAAATTTAAAATATAGTACATAAATCATTCATTGCCAAAACACAATTTAAATATTTCTCAATCACATTTCACAAATTATCAAAGCTCATAATAACACAATTTAGTCAAATAATTTAAGAAACACAGTGTTGCCAATTCATACACAATGTAACACCCTAGGCAAATCCCACATCGACAAAACACGGGAGAGATGCTGCATTTATAAGTTGGTGGTTCGTAACCCCTATTGACGTGTTTTAAAACCGTGAGGGTTTCGGCCCAGAGCGGACAATATCACTAGTGGGCCGGGCCATTACATTTGTGGTATCAGAGCCGCTCCGCGTGCAAACTTGAACGATGGTGGGGCAAACCTCAGCGAGGACGCTGAGTCCCATAAGGGGGGTGGATTGTAACACCCTAGGCAAATCCCACATCGACAAAACACGGGAGAGATGCTGGATTTATAAGTTGGTGGTTCGTAACCCCTATTGACGCGTTTTAAAACCGTGAGGGTTTCGGCCCAGAGCGGACAATATCACTAGTGGGCCGGGCCATTACATTTGAGGGTTACGAACCACCAACTTATAAACCCAGCATCTCTCCCGTGTTTTGTCGATGTGGGATTTGCCTAGGGTGTTACAATCCACCCCCCTTATGGGACTCAAGGCCTCGCCGAGGTTTGCCCCACCATCGCTCAAGGTTGCACGCGAGCGCTCGATACCACAAATGTAATGGCCCGGCCCACTAGTGATATTATCCGCTCTGGGCTGAAGCCCTCACGGTTTTAAAACGCGTCACTAGGGGTTACGAACCACCAACTTATAAACCCAGCATCTCTCCCGTGTTTTGTTGATGTGGGATTTGCCTAGGGTGTTACACACAACTTAAGTCATGACACAAAATTTTCGATCAATGCCGTGTTGTACACCATGACAAAGCAATCTATAACCCCACTAATTGAAATCAATGAGGGAGGTGGCTAGCTAGCTAATGAGTACTCATCCGATCTACAACCTCAACTGGTAAACCAGAGAGGAGGAAAATAATCGATCTCACCCCATAAATGGAGGAGGAATAATAAGATATTGTCATGCTAAGTGTGAATCAAAAATCAATTCAAACATTTTATTCAAATAATTCATGAGAAATCCAATAAATTTTCAAAGTCACAATTTCATTCACAAGATGGCAACACAATTCATAATTAATTTCAAATTTTCATAAATCACACTAAATCAAATTTTCAATCACAAAAGGCTCAAATAAGGTTTATTGTGCACAAACCTGACGTGAGTCGCCTCAAGGCCTTGACTCAGTCTCTCAGAGCTTCCAAGTCTTTTTCAGCTGAAACACACAGTTTCACAGTGTTTCAGTACCATAACTTAGCATAAACCCAAAAATAAATTTAACTTCACTTTTACCTAGCTCTAATGTGCTAAACTCGACGTTCTTGAAATTTTTGTGTTTCGGGTTACTATTCACTACACTATTCAAGTCAAATTATTGACTTTCTAAGGCTTAATAGGTATAGGAATTCCAACTTCACCCACATACCACATTTTAGTCACCAAACTTGTTGGTTTTGATCATTTTCTCAACACTTAAGTCTTTTAGGCAAAATTGTCAATTTTCGGTATTTGGTGTCTCAGTTGCACTATTCCATTGATCATTTTACTATTAGAATTTGGTAAAACTTCCTTCATAGAAAATGTTCCTTATTGTCTTAAGTTTATTTTCCTCTTTGAATCACTCCAATTGGAGTTTTGTAGCTCAAGTTATAGCCAAAATACAGTTACTATTCATGCTACAGATTTTTGTTCTGGCAGATTATTGATTCTTTTGATCAAGTTAGGTCCATAATTTAGTCTAATTTTCTTCATATGAAATGTTCTACTATGCCTTAGGTTTCCATCGGTTCAAGAATCACCTAAATCAGAGTTTCCCAAAGGGAGTTATAGCCATTGAAACTTTACTGTTCATATGGTAAGTCTGCAGTCCTGCAGATTCAGTGATCCAACTTTGCTCAGTAATTTGATTGGGTTAATGGGATAATTTGGGTTTGTGTTCTTCATGAAAGTTTTAGGTCTATATCTCATCTACTCTTAGTAAAATTTCAAGTCATTTTGACTTGCCTAGCTCGAGTTATGACCAAATGAACAGAACAAACACTGTTCATTTGGTCAGTTTGTGCAGGGCAGCCTGTAATTTTTCAAATTTAGTCAATTTGTTTACTAGGTTTTAGTCACTTTTTGGACATACTTCCTAAATGAAAATTGTGTCATTTAGTGCCTATTTTGATCCCTAATTGGTCCCATACCAATTGGACTTGTAAAATTCCATTTTTGGTCCCTCAAAGTTGACTTTTGGTCATGGTGCATACCCAATCCGAATTTGGCTTTGATTCAAACACTTCTAACACACTTAATTAGGTCACAAATGGCCATTTCTTTCCTTAAACTATGTCAAAGACATCATTTAGTACTTCTTCACATTTTTGGTCCCTAAACCCTAATGTTCAAAACCCTAATTCATGTCATTTGTTGCATTTAGCTAATTAAACACTTATAAACATGCTCCCTTAACTAAATTAAGCTTCCTAACATGATTAGCTCAAACAAATTTATACCTTGTCCAACCAAACCCTAGCTGTCCAAAATTCTATATAATCCCTCAACAAATTTTCTTTCCATTTTAAGTTTATTTACAAGCTCAATAAGTTAGAAATGTAAGAATCAAACTCAAATTACCAAATTTGATTACTAACCTTTTATGTAGAATTTCTTTTTCTTCAAAACTTCTTCCTTTTTTTTTCTTTTCTTTTTGTTGTCAAGCTCCTTCCCAAGTGACTAGAACAAGTTTTTGTGAAGCAAGTATGGAAGGATTTGAGGTTTAATGGTGGTTTCAAAGCTTGAAGCAAGCTTTAATGGAGGTTTGCAATGGCGAGGGAGAGAGAGATGGGAGAAGTCCACAAGAAGAAGAAGAAGGACTTTTTACTTTTTTTTTTTTCTTTCCTTTTGTTTTTTTTTTATCCTTATGGAAGACCCAAAAATCTAAATAAGTAAATAAATTAATTTTATTCTTTATGGCATCATGCATGAGGTCATGCATGATGTCATCACCTTTTGACATTTCCATTTTCATCTTTTTTTTTATTTTTTTTTCTATTAGTTCTTTAATTTAATTCTCGATTTCAAAATTTTCTTTTCTCTAATTTTATTTTACAGTTAGGTCAGGAGTCAGCTCTCGGGGTCAATTGACCAAATTGCCCCTCGCCGGTTCAATCCGGTTTGCAAATAATTCAGTATTTCTTCTGGTTCCCTGACCTAATTATTTGACTGACTTAACAGTTCTTTTTTGTGATTTTCTTTTTTTCACTGTGTTCTTAATGGTCCTAAGGACCGCAGTGTCACATTTTACGGTTCGAAATTTGAGTTTAAAATGACTGCGCAGTCGTTCCCGAGACGGTAACCCATCGCTGTGACTTTTGGCTCATTTAACTTCTTATGTTCTGTTTTTCTTATTTATACTTAACTAATTGGCAATTACTAATTATTTGTATTTATGGCTTCTCTAGTTGTCTTAAGTGTGGTTCTAATCCCCTTAATTATCCGGACCGACACCGGTCATCGGAACAGTGAAATATACTAGGCCATACAAATAGGGGTGTTACAGCATGTTCAATTCAATTTTTGAATAAATATGTTTTAAATTCCGCATAAAGATTATTTTAGTATGTTGTGCACCATTGAGTCCTAGTACTCAGCGATAGCTGTTATTGCTGTCGCAGATATAGAGACTAGAGGAGCAGCAGAGTGAGCTGCTGAGGATTATGGAGCGACCTACCCTGAAGTTCTATCGGGTATATTTTATACCCTGATTGTAAAAACTGTTTTGATGTATGTAACGGTATGGACATGTAAAATTGGTTATGAGCAGTTGTATAAAGTTGCATTAAGCTTGTAATAAATTTTGGTTTGATTTGGATTTTTCCTAATGTAAATTTTTATAATGATGTATATAAGTTGTTTTATCTTTAATGAAATATGAATGGAAGTATTTTGTTTTAATTTGAATGAAATTGATTAATAGTATTTTAATGATTGTTGAATTTTGAAAATTGAGAAATGATGTTGAATTTGGTTGTGATGGTTGTGGAAATTGATGAAGTTGTTGAGATAAAGTATTGGAAATGTTTTTTTACAGGTATTTGAAGAATTGTTTTCTCAAAATACAGACGGCACTCTGCCAAAATTTTTATAAATTTGCAGAAAAATAAAATGGGATAAAATTTTAACTAGTTTACAAAATCTAAATAAATATTTTAATACCTATTAGAAAATGCTCACTACTTATAAAAGTAAGAAAATTATTTTAAAATCCCTTGTAGGGTACTTAATGAGTTATCGGTAGGTGAAATTCGATAGTTCATTTAGGTATTCTACGGGATCATGTTATGCCTTACAGAGGGGTAAGGTGTGACATCTAAAAGAAAAAGATGCACCAAAGGTTGTCAAGAAAGAAATGGTTAGATTTTTAGACAAAGCAACAAGGATCTTCTCATGTGATGGAAAGAAAATGAAGTATAGATTCATTAAAGCACCTATTGGAAATAGAGGTAATAAATTCCAATTCCAGCCACCATAAAACATGACAAGGGTCAAGCTAAGGACCATAAATTAGCACTCTTGGGAGGCACCCCAAGTTTCTTTATTCTATTTTTATTAAGTCTATTCTATTTGCATTATTTTTGTTTTGTTTTAAATATCCCTCAAATTCAATTTTGACATTGTTGAATTTTTCCTTTTATAGATGCATTTTAAAGGACTAGAGGCTATTGCACTGTTGAGAAGTTATTCTTACTTGATATTTTAATTGTCTGCTTCCCCAAAACTAATTTGTTTTAGTTGCCTTTGTTGCAGATTCTTTTAGCTTGTGCAAAGAAGATTTTGTGTGTTGATTCTACAGCATATGCCGTTAGCTATTTCTTATTGGCTGAGGTTGGGTGTATTATCTTCATATATCTATGTCTTTAATGTTGGTATTATGGTGAGTGGTTCATTTTTATGGTTGTGAGATCAATTGGGTTGTGTCATTCAATTTTATGGTGCTGCATTTGATTGGAAAAATTGAGCATGCATGATTTGCTTTTGTGGATAAATGCAACTTTCTTATTGTAGTGTAGTGGTATTGGTTCTTGCTAAGCTTAAAATGTGATTAATGTCAAACTGCAGGTTTTGAGTTGAAATGATATTGCTCGCAAGTTTTTGTGCAGAAATTTTTGCTATCATGAACTTATATGTGCAACTAATTTGGATTTGCATATGTTGATGAATTTTTATGTTAACTTTTAATGATTCATGCAATTTTTTTGCTAAAAATTCTCATTTTTAATGAAGTTTAAACATTAAAAGTCATTTTCTCTTGCAATTTCCAAATTTGCAAAGTGATTTTATCAACTTTTGTTTCTGCCGAATTGTGCATAGGCAAACTGTACAACTTGTGCAGTTTTTATACTTCGTTTTTGTCCTGTTTCTCATTTCTGTCGAAACCTGCATAACTTAGTGCATAACTTATGCAGTTTCGCATCACTCAACTTCATGTTATTTCATTTTTGCCGAAACTTGCATAAGGACCTGCATAACTTGTGCACCATCACCTCCATCCCAGCCACCACCTCAACAACAGCACCCCCATCCAGTTTAGCAGTAAACGCTTTAGACAAGGGCAAAGCCATAAAAATAGATTGATTCTTGATCTATTCTTATTTAGCTTATAGTAGTTTCCCTTTATATACAGTGTTTACATTTTTATAATTGCTGGAACAAATTTAACTTACTTTGATTTAGTTTGCTGAACAAATTGAATGGTTGGTAACTTTGGCTTTTCACTATTGCTTTATGATTGTGAGCTCCAATTGTGCATACTAGTGTATATTCCTTCTTGACCCACAATTCTTTTCATTTTTTCTATTATATAATTTTGCTGCAGTTTTTAGTCCACTACACAACTTGTGCAGTTGTTTATGTAACTCATTTCAAGGTTTTGTATGCTGCATAACTTGTGCAGCCTGCTTATGCACTTATTTTACAGAACACTCTTACTGCATAATTTATGCAATCTGCTTATGCAAAATGCATTATGCACTTTAAGCTGCTAAATCACTGTCTAGTGCTAGGTAATCTTTCACCTTTGCTTTTCATTTCACTAATACCTGGTTATTCATTTTTAACTTGAATTTCACTATGCACTACCTTAGACATTGAGGACAATGTCCAATTTTGAGTTTGGGGGTATGCATTAATGTTTTAATTTTGATTTTTGCAAAAATTTTTCACATTTTAATATAGGAAATAGTACAAAAAAAATAACATTTCATTCCATTTCATTAGCATACATATACATTGTAAATAGATTGCATACATTATATTGTACATATATACATATATTACACATTATCTAGGAATCATACCATATAGATATTACAAATAGATTTGTTTTATTTAGTTAATGCATTGCTCAATTTTTTTTAGGAATCATGCATTTATAAAATAAAATTTTTGCCAAGTCCTTTGAGTTATGGGAAGTTGCTTATAAGAGCGATTTAGCTCACCTTTGGTTGGGTTTGTGGATTGAAAGTTTCCTAAGAGTTGCAAAGTTTTGAAGTGTTTATCCTTTGCTTATATCTTCTTAGCCAAAAAGCCACCCAACTAGTCATTTGGAGATGGAAGTGTTTAGAGAGAGCTATAGGATAAAAGGTAGTCAAGTGATGTCTCGCCAATCCTAGAATAAATTTTCTAAATCTTTCGAGGCAAAATACCAGCTTGTACTTGAAAAAAGAGATGATTAGGCATTCTTTGATTTAAACCTTTAGCCTTTTTACTAATTAAAATTAACCCTTGCAAACCCCTTTGAGCCTTTATATTCCTAATTTTTCTTGAAATCCTTATTGCTACCTAGCCAATGAACCAAACACTCCAACCCTTTTCATGAGAATAATTATTTATAATATTAGGTACACTATAAAAAAAAGAAAAAAAAAGGAGAAAAAAAATAATAATAAAAGGGAGAAGAAATGCTTATCATGATGTAAAAATGCTAGTATGTATGTACTTTTCATTATTGTCATTCAAATTAAAAGAAATACACCCAAAGTAATTAAAGTAAATGAGTTTGGGGGTGGTATTTTTAGGGACAATCATCAAGAGAAGATACAAGATACAAGCTTAAACTATCAAAGTGTCCCTCCATTTTATGTATTTTGTAAAATATGCTAGCAATTGAAAATTCTCATTGTGTATTTCTCTCCTTTTTATATCTAAAAAAAGGAAAGAAAGAAAAAAGAAAGAAAAAGAAAAATTATAAAAAAAAAGAGAAAAAAAGAAAAAAAGAGAGGAAAAAAAAAAGTAATAAGAGGTGTACCTTGTGTTTTCAATATTGAAAATATTCTCATGCTTTGAATCCTTTTTACCTTTTTTTTTTCTTAGCCTCATTTTGAACCCCATAGCCCCATTACATCCCTAAAAAGACCTTTGATCTCTTGATAATACTTGCTACATTAGTGGAGATAGGAGTAGGGAGTTTGCCTATGGGATTGGAAATTCATTTATTAAATTTCATCATTCTATATAGAGACACTTTGGCTATTGATTGATCTAGAATTCTTTTTGAGCATGACTTTCCCTTTTGATTGGTTGGTTTGGGAATTTCGGATGATAATTGACTTGATGGCTAAGCGGTGAAAGCTTGGATAAGCATTAGATTCTTTGTATCTTGAAGGATGGGTATATGGATTGTTGGGTGGCTAAAGGTATGTTAAGTTACTTTAATAGGTGATTTTCATAGCTCTTTGGACAATGCACCCCTAAAATTGCATTATATTTTAAAGTTTGCTTGAGGACAAGCAAATATTTGAGTTTGGGGGTATTTGATACATGCATTTTGCATAGCCATTTAGGTTAGATTTCATGGCCATTTCATTTATTTGTTAGTCACTTTTAGCTAATTTTATTAGTTATTTAGATAATTTTCCATAATTGTCAATTTTTGGGTTAATTTGTAATTTGTTTTGTTTTGTAGGTGAAAATGGTGTTTTTGAGGGACTAAAAAGTAATTGCGCCAGTGAGCAGTGATTCTCAGAGCCAAAATTATCAAAATAAAGCTTAAAAGTTGAAGAATGCAAAGTGGCTAAAATGTGCATAACCTATTGCATAAGTTGTGCAGTTATGTACAGGGAGAAGAAGCAATTTTCCAAACTTGCTGAAATCTGCATAAGTTACCGCATAACTTATGCAGATTCATGCCCTGCTTATGCAACTTCACGGAAAACTGCATAACTTATGCAGTCTCGCACCCTGCTTATGCAGCTTCACGGAAGAGCACCCAAACTTTCCGAAATCTACACAACCAGCTGCATAACTTATGCAGTCTCACGCCTCACTTATGCTACGTCACAGGAAGCACCTGACATTACCAAATTTGCTCAGAATCTGCATAGGAAGCTTGCACAACTTGTGCAAGTCTTCATAATGAGCTGGCAGAAGAATTTTTACGCATGAATCCCTTCCTCAAACACGCCATTTTTAGGGTTATTTATCAGAAAGTATAAATAGTGCCCTTACCTCTTTTTTGGCAAGAAGAAGAAAGAGAGGAAGACAGAAAAAGGAGGCAGAAAAATAGAGGACCAGTCGACTTCCATTTTAGGGGAGCAGAATCTAGCTTCTTCTTCTCTTCTTCACAATTTTCTACATTTCTCCTATCGGGTTTCTTTAGTTTTAGTTTATTTTCATGGTTTATTTCCTCTTTTACTTAGAATTTCTTGTGTTAAACATGGATTGTGAGTATTTTTCTTTGATTCTGGAGTAAGGGATGTAATATTTTAGTTATTTTTGTGGATTTGAACTGGGTTAGTCCCAATTTAATAAAATTTATGAGATTTAATCCATTTCTTGTGTGCTTATTTACATGCTTAATGAAGGGCCCCATTAAGTTCTGTTCTTAATCTTTGGTTGAAGCACCAAAAGGAGAAAACCA
Organism: Hevea brasiliensis; assembly: GCF_030052815.1. Lineage (NCBI taxonomy): Eukaryota > Viridiplantae > Streptophyta > Magnoliopsida > Malpighiales > Euphorbiaceae > Hevea > Hevea brasiliensis. The sequence continues at coordinate 14,595,740 of NC_079500.1, read as the reverse complement.
AGTGATAGTTAATCAAGAAATTGGACTTAATTAACTTAGATATAGAAATAGACTAAGGGTTAAAAGGGTTTTAATAGATTGATTAAAGAACTTAATGGGTCTGGTTAATTTTAACTCCACAAAAGTAGGATTAAGTTAATTGAGGCTCTCTTTGTCTCACTTGAAAGTGTTTTCAAAGGATTTTAGAATTAATCTCCTTTAAACCCATAAATTTCATGGATTGGGCTAGCTAGGGAAAATCCCAAAATGACTTAAATATGAACTCTTAACTCTAGAATCGTCTTTTATCAATTATTGCTTGGAATTTTGCTTTTGAGTGTTTAGTTTAATCTCATTTTATTAATTTTCATTATTAATATTATCAATTTCTTTATTTTGTGAATTATTAAATTAGTCATTGTTTGAATTTAGTTTTGCATTTTCATATCTTATGCTTCAAATTCCTAAATTTCTTTTATTAATTTGATTAAAATACAATTTTAACATATTTTATTTTACATAAAAAATTCAATTGAAAACACAACTCTCCGTGGAAACGATATCTTTTTCTATACTACTTGAACAACCCGTGCACTTGCGGTTGGGACACATCAAGTTTTTGGCGTCGTTGCTGGGGGTTGTTTGTTTAAGATTGATTTCTTGATTATTTTATTTGTTTATAGTTTTTTTTTTACTTTTGTTATCTTTTCATTTTTTTTTTGTGTTTGTTTGTTCGTTATAGGTACTCTTAATCTTTTATGAGAAGAGCTAGAAGTACAAGTGACACATCCTTATTGTTTAATCCTGAAATTGAGAAATTTTATAGAGCCAACAAGAAAGAAACTAGAAAAAGGAAAGAAACCTTGAGAGCTACTGAAATTCAAACAGAAATGGCTGATGAAAGAATTAGAATTGGTGGTGGTAATGCTGGTAATGATCGAAACAATGAAAATGCAGCCTAAGGTGAAGAGGTTGTAAATGCTAATGTGCCAAGGGAAAGTATGATGGATCATGCATTTCCTCGTTTTGATGACTTGAGAGAGAGTATAGCAAGACCAAGAATTGATACAAATAGCTACAAGATGGATTTTGGGGTTCTTCAAATGATTCAAAATTTCCAATTCGGGGGATTACAAGATGGATTTTGGGGTTCTTCAAGTGATTCAAAATTTCTAATTCGAGGGACATCCTTCTGAAAATCTACACACACATCTAAAGAAGTTTGCTATGATTTATGATATGCAAAAACAACCTGGAGTATTTGATGATGCAGTAAGATTGAATCTATTCCCATTCTCTTTGAAGGATAGAGCATTGGATTGGCTTGATTCTTTACCTCACAACTCTATTACAAATTGGGAGTAACTCACTGATGCATTTCTTGCCCAACACTTTCCACCTGGAAAAACTCAAGAGTTGAGGAATCAAAAGATTACATTTAGACCAAGAGAAGATGAGACTCTTTATGAGTCATGGATGAGATGGAAGGAGTTGGAGAGACAATGTCCACATCATGCCATTCCTAAATGGATGATAAACCAGAATTTTTACACAAATGTCACTCCTGCTATCAGAGGAATCATTGATGCTCAAACTGGAGGGGAATTTATCATTAAGCATGAAGATGAAGCTTATGAGTTGTTAGAGAAAATAGCAAAGAATAGTCATCTATGGAGTAGTCCAAGAGGGTCAACTCCAACTTAAAAAAGGCAAGTTGCTGGAATGTATGAGCTTGATCCATTCAACATGATCAATGCCAAATTTGATGCACTCACTAATGTCCTTGCTAAGAAAATGGAGGATTTAAGTATGCTAGTTAGTTCATCATCATGCTCTGGAAGTTCTCAACAACTTGCTTATGCAGAAGGAACAATAAGCTGTGGAGTAGATTATCCTTCATATGCTTGGAGGAATCATCCCAATTTTTCATGGGGGAATCAGCAAAATCAAGCTTCAACTTAGAACTTTCCACCACAACAACAAGGGCATCAATACCAACAACCTAGGCAACCACCACCTTTTTTTCAACAAAGGAATGCAAATCCTGCACCTTTACCAAGACAGCAAGAACAAAGTTCTATCACAGAGGCTTTATTACAACAAATTCTTGCTAATCAAACTAAGCATGATGAAGAGATGAGAGAGATGAAAGCAAGGCTGGAACAATTGCAAACACATAATAGGATGCTGGAAAATTAGATTGCACAACAAGCAAGCTCTTTAGGTACCAAATCAATGGGAAGACTTCCTAGTCAGATAGAAAATCCAAGGGAGCAGTGTCATGCCATCACACTGAGGAGTGGTAAAATAATGCATAATGAGAAGAGTGAAAAAGTTGAGAAGAAAGAAAATGAGAATGATGTTAAGGGAGATGAAAAACAAGAGAGTGAAAAAGAGAGTGCAGGAAAAGGTAAAGAGGAGGTTGAAGAGAAAGAAGAGAAATACATGCCTCCAGAGCCTTACAAGCCACAGCTTCCCTTTCCACAGAGATTTCAAAAAGCCAAGCTTCATAAGCAATTTGGAAAGTTTTTAAAGGTTTTGAAGAAGCTATATATAAATGTGCCTTTTATTGATGCTCTTTCCCAAATGCCTTCTTATGTTAAGTTTCTGAAAGAAATTCTCTCAAATAAGAGGAGACTTGAAGATTATGAGATTGTAGCCTTAACTGAGGAATGCAGTGCTATCCTCCAAAGGAAACTTCCTCCAAAGCTCAATGATCCAGGGAGTTTTTCAATTCCATGCCACATTGGGGAATCATGTTCTATAAAAGCTTTATGTGATTTAGGGGATAGTGTAAACCTTACGCCCCTCTCCATCTATGAGAAGCTCAACATTGGAGATCTTAAGCCAATCCACATTTCTCTTCAATTGGCAGAAAGATCAATTAAATATCCAAAAGCGATCTTAGAGAATGTACCACTGAAGGTTGGAAAATTCTATATCCCAGTTGACTTTGTCATTTTGGACATGGAAGAGGATTCTCATATGCCAATCATTTTGGGGAGGCCTTTCCTAGCTACAGCTAGTGCTTTGACTGACGTGAAAGGTGAAAAGCTTACTTTTAGAGTCGGAGAGGATCAATTAGTCTTCAACATTGGAAATGACAAGAAGAAGCAACATGAAGATGTAGACTCTTGTTTGAGAATTGATATAGTTAATGAGTTAGCAAAAGAGCACTTTAGAAACAGTTATCTAAAGGCTTCTCTTAAAAGTTGTCTTGTCCATGAAGGGACTATCAATGATGAAAATCCAAAAGAGGCTGCATTTGCACAATATTTGAAGAGTAATCCACCTTGTCATATGGCACCAATCTTTCAACTTGAGCAAGTGGAGAAAAGTGAGGTTAAGCAACCATCTCTCATGTAACACCCCTATTTGCATAGCCTGGTATATTTCACTATTCCGGTGACCGGTGTCGGTCCGAATAATTAAGAGAATTAGAACCACATCTAAGACAACTAGATAAACCCTGAACACAAATAATTAGTAATCGTCAATTAGTTAAGTATAAATAAGAAAAACAGAACATAAGAAGTTAAACGAGCTGAGAGTCACAGCAATGGGTGACTTTCTCGGGAAGGACTGCGAAGTCGATTTAAACTCAAATTTCGAACCGTAAACTGTGACGCTGCGGTCCTTAGGACTATTGCGAACACAGTGAAAAAGAGAAAATCACAGAAAAGAATGGTTAAGTGGGTCAAATAATTAGGTCAGGACTCCGGAAGAAATATCAGATTATTTGTAAACCAGATCAAATTGGCCAGGGGCAAATTGGTCAATTCACCCATAGAGGTGACTCCTGACCTAACCGTCCAATAAAATCGAAGAAACAAAAATTTAGGAAAATAAAATTAAATTAAAGAAGAATAGAAAAATGGAAGAAATAGAAAAAAAAAAAAAAAAGAAAAGAAAATTTGAATTGATTACATCATCAATATTACATATGCCTGATGCAATAAAGGAAAATTTTAATTAATTAAATTTGACTAAGTCAAAAAGTCAAATAAATACATAAAAAAAAAGTGGTCTTCCTCTCTTATGCCGTCCCTCACTTCTCTCTCTCTCACTTTGTTTTTCTTTTCCACCATGAAAGCTCCCTTCAAGCATCCATAAACCCTTATTCTAGCCATAAATCCCATAGTCCCCTTAATTAAACCTTGTCTTTGAGTCTTGAAAAGAAGATTAGAGCAAGAAAGAAAAGGAAAATTTGAAGAAATAAAGACTTGGAAAATCCAACAAAAAGGTTAGTGATGAATTTTCCAATTTCCTCTTTATATTCATGCTTAGGCAATTAAACTAAGTTAGAAAGTGTTGAAAATTGAAACAAATTGACAAGGTAAGGAACCATAGAAAATTTGGTCAGCTATGAGTGGTTAGAGTTTGGTGTGCTTTGACCTAATTGAATATGAATTCTAAGGTTAGTGAAGTTATATGTATGTTTAGAGTATTGAAATTGCATGAATTGAAACAATTGTATCATTAGGGTTCATAGCACCTAGGGTTTTGGGAGGAAAAATGTGAGAATTTGTTAAATAATGTGTTTGACCTTATTGGAGTTGGGAAATGGTCATTTGTGACCAATTGAGGTATGTTGAAATTGTTAGAATTAAGTTTAAATTCAGAGTGATTAGGGTCATGCTGCAGGTAGCAGGACCAAGGTCCCTTTCAGGGACCAAAACTGAAACTTTACAAGCCCAATTGGTGTGAGGCTAATTGAGAATGAAACTAGATACAAAATGACACATTTTTCATTTAGAAATCATGCCCAAAAAGTGACCAAAACTTAGTGAATAAATTGACCAAATCCGGACTTAGGCAATGTGACCTGTACAAAAATGACCAAATAAATAGTGTTTGTTCATTTGGCCATAACTTGGGCTAGGAAGGTCTAAATGACCTGAAATTTTTCCAGTAGCAAGTTGAGATAAAGATCTAAAACTTTCATGAAGAATACAAATCCAAATTATGCTCTTAACCAAGTCATTTAGCCACCCAAAGTTGGTGACCTAAAACTACCAGAACCAGAATTTGCCCAGAAATCTGGGTTAAGTCCAATCTGGTAGCCATGATTCAAATGGCTATAACTTGAGCTACAAAACTCCAATTGGAGTGATTCAAAAAGAAGAATAAAGTTAAGACAATAGGGAACATTTTCTATGAATAAAATTTTGCCAAATTCTAATAGTAAAATGACCAATGAAACAGTGCAACATAAGACACCAAAACTGAAAATTTGCAAATTTACCTAAAAGACTTAAGTTTTGAGAAAATAACCAAAACCAACAAAATTGGTGACCAAAATGTGGTATGTGAGTATAGTTGGAATTCCCATACCTATTAAACCTTAGAAAGTCAACAAATTGACTTGAATAGTGTTATGATTAGTAACCCCGAAATACAAAATTTAAAGAATGCCAAGTTTAGCATATTAAAGGTAGGTATTAATGAATTTGAATTTATTTTTAGATTTATAATGAGTTATGATACTGAAACACTGTGAAACTGTGTGTTTCAGTGGAAAAGAATATCGGGAAAGAACCCGAAGGATCGAGTCAAGGCCAAGAAGCTACTCGCTTAAGGTTTGTGCACAACATCAATATGTTTTAAAATTCATTTACAAAGTGCATGAAATGTGTATTATGCTTTTGCTTTGAATTGTTGAAAGTTTATTTGTGTATGTTTGAAATGGCAATAAATGTTTAGTAAATTGTTAAGATAAGTTTTGAAACCACAGTGTCATGACCATATATTTGAACACCTCACTAGCATGACTAGTGGGGGAAATCAGTTTCGAATTTTGATTCCTTCTCTGGCTGAAGTGTTGAGGTGTGTGCCAGTAGAAGAAGAAAAAGAATGGGTTCCTATATATTTGAGCTAGCTAGCCTTGTGTTGTGACTTCTCCTTAGCCTCTGGCTACTGAGAGGATATTTGTTTCGAATGGCATGATATAACTGTGTGTTTTTATGAAATTTGTTTTAAGACTTTTAAAATAAAATTGTTTGAACTAAAATCTTATAAATCATGTTTTGTATTGATATCGCATGTTCAGTTTAATTTTTGAATAAATATGTTTTAAATTTCGTTTAAAGATTATTTTAGTATGTTGTGCACCACTGAGTCCTAGTACTCAGCGATAGCTGTTATTGCTGTCGCAGATATAGAGACTAGAGGAGCAGCAGAGTGAGCTGCTGAGGATTGTGGAGCGACCTACCCTGAAGTTCTATTGGGTATATTTTATACCCTAATTGTAAAAACTATTTTGATGTATGTAACGGTATGGACATGTAAAATTGGTTATGAGCAGTTGTATAAAGTTGCATTAAGCTTGTAATAAATTTTGGTTTGATTTGGATTTTTCTTAATGTAAATTTTTATAATGATGTATATAAGTTGTTTTATCTTTAATGAAATATGAATGGAAGTATTTTGTTTTAATTTGAATGAAATTGATTAATAGTATTTTAATGATTGTTGAATTTTGAAAATTGAGAAATGATGTTGAATTTGGTTGGGATGGTTTTGGAAATTGATGAACTTGTTGAGATAAAGTATTGGAAATGTTTTTTTACAGGTATTTGAAGAATTGATTTCTCAAAATACAGACGGCACTCTGCCGAAATTTTTATAAATTTGCAGAAAAATAAAATGGGATAAAAATTTTAACTAGTTTACAAAATCTAAATAAATATTTTAATACCTATTAGAAAATGCTCACCACTTATAAAAGTAAGAAAATTGTTTTAAAATCCCTTGTAGGGTACTTAATGAGTTATCGGTAGGTGAAGTTCGGTAGTTCATTTAGGTATTCTACGGGATCATGTTATGCCTTACAGAGGGGTAAGGTGTGACATCTCAAAGAAAAAGATGCACCAAAGGTTGTCAAGAAAGAAATGGTTGGATTTTTAGACAAAGCAACAAGGATCTTCTCATGTGATGGAAAGAAAATGAAGTATAGATTCATTAAAGCATCTATTGGAAATAGAGGTAATAAATTCCAATTCCAGCCACCATAAAACATGACAAGGGTCAAGCTAAGGACCATAAATTAGCACTCTTGGGAGGCACCCCAAGTTTCTTTATTCTATTTTTATTAAGTCTATTCTATTTGCATTATTTTTGTTTTGTTTTAAATATCCCTAAAATTCAATTTTGACATTGTTGAATTTTTCCTTTTGTAGATGCATTTTAAAGGACTAGAGGCTATTGCACTGTTGAGAAGTTATTCTTACTTGATATTTTAATTGTCTGCTTCCCCAAAACTAATTTGTTTTAGTTGCCTTTGTTGCAGATTCTTTTGGCTTGTGCAAAGAAGTTTTTGTGTGTTGATTCTGCATTATATGTTGTTAGCTATTTCTTATTGGCTGAGGTTGGGTGTATTATCTTCATATATCTATGTCTTTAATGTTGGTATTATGGTGAGTGGTTCATTTTTATGGTTGTGAGCTCAATTGGGTTGTGTCATTCAATTTTATGGTGCTGCATTTGATTGGAAAAATTGAGCATGCATGATTTGCTTTTGTGGATAAATGCAACTTTCTGATTGTAGTGCAGTGGTATTGGTTCTTGCTAAGCTTAAAATGTGATTAATGTCAAGCTACAGGTTTTGAGTTGAAATGATATTGCTCACAAGTTTTTGTGCAGAAATTTTTGCTATCATGAACTTGAATGTGCAACTAATTTGGATTTGCATATATTGATGAATTTTTATGTTAACTTTTAATGATTCATGCAATTTTTTTGCTAAAAATTCTCATTTTTAATGAAGTTTAAACATTAAAAGTCATTTTCTCTTGCAATTTCCAAATTTGCAAAGTGATTTTATCAACTTTTGTTTATGCCGAATTGTGCATAGGCAAACTGTACAACTTGTGCAGTTTTTATACTTCATTTTTGTCCTGTTTCTCATTTCTGTCGAAACCTACATAACTTAGTGCATAACTTATGCAGTTTCGCATCACTCAACTTCTTGTTATTTCATTTTTGCCGAAACTTGCATAAGGACCTGCATAACTTGTGCACCATCACCTCCATCCCAGCCACCACCTCAACAGCAGCACCCCCATCCAGTTCAGCAGCAGACTCTTTAGACAAGGGCAAAGCCATAAAAATAGATTGATTCTTGATCTATTATTATTTAGCTTATAGTAGTTTCCCTTTATATATAGTGTTTACATTTTTATAATTGCTGGAATAAATTTAACTTGCTTTGATTTAGTTTGCTGAACAAATTGAATGGATGGTAATTTTGGCTTTTCATTATTGCTTTATGATTGTGAGCTCCAATTGTGCATACTAGTGTATATTCCTTCTTGACCCACAATTCTTTTCATTTTTTCTATTATATAATTTTACTGCAGTTTTTAGTCCACTACACAACTTGTACAGTTGTTTATGTAACTCATTTCAAGGTTTTGTATGCTGCATAACTTGTGCAGCCTGCTTATGCACTTATTTTACAGAACACTCTTATTGCATAATTTATGCAATCTGCTTATGCAACATGTATTATGCACTTTAAGCTGCTAAATCACTGTCCAGTGCTAGGTAACCTTTCACCTTTGCTTTTCATTTCACTAATACCTGGTTATTCATTTTTAATTTGAATTTTACTATGCACTACCTTAGACATTAAGAACAATGTCCAATTTTGAGTTTGGGGGTATGCATTAATGTTTTAATTTTGATTTTTGCAAGAACTTTTCACATTTTAATATAGGAAATAGTACAAAAAAAAAAAAAACATTTCATTCCATTTCATTAGCATACATATACACTGTAAATAGATTGCATACATTATATTGTACATATATACATATATTACACATTATCTAGGAATCATACCATATAGATATTACAAAAAGATTTGTTTTATTTAGTTAATGCATTGCTCAATTTTTTTTAGGAATCATGCATTTATAAAATAAAATTTTTGCCTAGTCCTTTGAGTTATGGGAAGTTGCTTATAAGAGCGATTTAGCTCACCTTTGGTTGAGTTTGTAGATTGAAAGTTTCCTAAGAGGTGCAAAGTTTTGAAGTGTTTATTCTTTGCCTATATCTTCTTAGCCAAAAAGCCACCCAACTAGTCAATTGGAGATGGAAGTGTTTAGAGAGAGCTATAGGATAAAAGGTAGTCAAGTAATGTCTCGCCAATCCTAAAACAAATTTTCTAAACCTTTCGAGGCAAAATACCAGCTTGTACTTGAAAAGAGAGATGATTAGGCATTCTTTGATTTAAACCTTCTCATTTTAAACCTTTGGCCTTTTTACTAATTAAAATTAACCCTTGCAAACCCCTTTGAGCCTTTATATTCCTAATTTTTCTTGAAATCCTTATTGCTACCTAGCCAATGAACCACACACTCCATATGAGAATAATTATTTATAATATTAGGTACACTATAAAAAAAAAGAAAAAAAAAGGAGAAAAAAATAATAATAAAAGGGAGAAGAAATGCTTATCATGATGTAAAAATGCTAGTATGTATGTACTGTTCATTATTGTCATTCAAATTAAAAGAAATACACCCAAAGTAATTAAAGTAAATGAGTTTGGGGGTGGTATTTTTAGGGACAATCATCAAGAGAAGATACAAGATACAAGCTTAAACTATCAAAGTGTCCCTCCATTTTATGTATTTTGTAAAATATGCTAGCAATTGAAAATTCTCATTGTGTATTTCTCTCCTTTTTATATCTAAAAAAAGAAAAGAAAGAAAAAAGAAAGAAAAAGAAAAATTATAAAAAAAAGAGAAAAAAAGAAAAAAAGAGAGGAAAGAAAAAAAAAGTAATAAGAGGTGTACCTTATGTTTTTCAATATTGAAAATATTCTCATGCTTTGAATCCTTTTTACCCTTTTTCTTCTTAGCCTCATTTTGAACCCCATAGCCCCATTACATCCCTAAAAAGACCTTTGATCTCTTGATAATACTTGCTACATTAGTGGAGATAGGAGTAGGAAGTTTGCCTATGAGATTGGAAATTCATTCATTAAATTCCATCATTCTATATAGAGACACTTTGGCTATTAATTGATCTAGAATTCTTTTTGAGCATGACTTTCTCTTTTGATCGGTTGGTTTGGGAATTTTGGATGATAATTGACTTGATGGCTAAGCGGTGAAAGCTTGGATAAGCATTAGATTCTTTGCATCTTGAAGGATGGGTATATGGATTGTTGGGTGGCTAAAGGTATGTTAAGTTACTTTAATAGGTAATTTTCATAGCTCTTTGGACAAGGCACCCCTAAAATTGCATTATATTTTAAAGTTTTCTTGAGGACAAGCAAATATTTGAGTTTGGGATTATTTGATACATGCATTTTGCATTGCCATTTAGGTTAGATTTTGTCACGACCCAACCTATGGGCCGGACCGGCACTAGGACCTTGGCTAGCCTAAAGCCCCCGAGGCCCGTAGTAAGCTTAACTATTCACTCAACCCAACTCTAAGGCCCATTTGGGCCCAATTTCAAGAAATTAACCGGACATAGTCCGGCCATAAAGTGGACCTTTCAACGGGGAGTTTTTGACTCACTCGACCTGTAAACAAAATATATCATCAATTGAGGAGCTCAGCTCGCCCTCCACATACTCATATCAACATAAAGATAAATGGGAGCTCAGCTCCCTCATCCAGTCCATCAAACATGCATATAAAAATTTTACAGGTCCACATAACAATTTATATTTCAGACCCGAATCATTTAAACATTTCTAACACATGCGAAAATTCTAGGAGTAAATAAAATTACACAAATATTGATAAACAACCTGCGAAGGAGAAAAGCAGGTTAACTACAATAAAATCCTCTTGTAGCCTGAAAAAATATTGAACAGGAGTGAGCGTTCAACTCAGAGAGTAAAATATCAATTTTAACCATAATCTCTATAACTATCTAAAACTAATGCACCCTGTGGAGTGAAATGCAGTATCAGCAATAAATTCACATCATAACAGCAAAAAGGTAATTTGGAGCACTCACACACCCAACAATATCAATCATATATATATGGGAGCTGATCCCTTATACAGCTCTCTTAATTCCAACTGTGCCAGCGAAGAACTCAGCTCGGACTTCCACTTAATAACCAAATCGGGGTCCCAGCGAAGAACTCAAGCCGTGTCTACCCCGAAGGACCTGGTCCCAGCGAAGATCTCAAGCCGTGTCTACTCGTCCTATCCATAGTCCACACCACATCACACGCACGCCAACGCACACACATTGCTCCAAATTACCACAACAACATACATGGCACTTTCACAGTTATGAATGCAACATAAATCATGCCTAAAGTTTATCTACATAGATATATGCATATAAGTGATGCATGGGCATGCTTGAACATATAATAATAGTGAAATTACAATTAAAATTAATATTTTACTCACAAACTTGACAGCAATCACTGTGGCGGCTAGGCGGAGGAAGAAGGTTGTCCCGACTCACCTGACAATTACATTACAATTATTTAATACAATTGACTCAATACAAATCAAGAAAAGACCAAATACGTCCTAAGTCGTGCCGAAAATTCAGCAGAGTCTCCCCTATACCTAGGACCTACCCAACCTGCAAAATGGCTCAAAACACACTTCTATATTCACAATCCATATATCCACAGCTCAATCATATCACACAGCCTCTCCTGGGCCCATCAAATCAGTCATCCATCACAATATGTAAAATTTCAATTTAGTCCTTATAATTGATCATTTTTGCAAAAACTACCCAAATAAGCTCTAAAAATTCTAAAACTTTGCCCCACGGTCCTTAGCAATATTACTAGGCTATTGCAAAAAGAATCATAATTTTCCGAGCTACCAAGAATATTTTATGGATTTTTAATCCTATTTAAGCACTAGAAAATTACTAAAAAGCAAGTTTCGGGTTTACCTTTCCCTATTCTGACTTCTGGAACGCGCTCGAGACGTCTGACAATGGGGGGGGGGGGGGGTAGCCAAAACCTTGGTCCAATTCGGAGACTTTTTCGATAACGGGTCTGTCTGGCCGAAAATTCACAGACCTGGTCAACTGTCGAATTTCTGCAAATTGAGGATACCTACACGAAGCCCACAACACGGGGGTTAGTATATAAATTTTTCAGAAATTTCTAGGCTCATTTAATGCTCGGAAAGACACTGCGAAGTTCCGTGGGACCCACCGAAAAATGGTGTCGAAAAAATTTGAAATTTATGTCGCCACGAAGCTCTCGACGAGTGGAGCGCTCTGGAACTCTCGGTTTTCTTGTGGGGTTCACGGTTTGTGAGAAATCTAGCCTGAAAGTCAAAATGGGATAAAACTTCCCGGGCAAAAATTGGACAAACCGCTTGATGGATTTCGGTGTTCTTGGTGTCTCTGGAAAGCTCTCGACGAGTAGATGAGTTTAGACACAAGACCCTGTCCGATTGGTGGCCGGATCGGCTGGATTTTGGCCGGGAAGGTGAACGGTCGCACGCGCGCTGCGGTCGCTTCTGGAGCCGTTTTCCGGCGTTCCAGGTGGCGGCCGGCGATGGGGGAGGGCTGAGGCGGCACGCCGGCGAGGTGGGGAGGTAGGGAGGTGGCGGCGCGGAAGGGGAGGAGGGAGGAGAGAGAAAAGAGAGAGAGAAGGGGAGAAGGTCGGACGCGCGCAGGGAAGGGAAGAAGAAAAAGAAAAGGCCGGTCCGATTCGACCGGTCCGATCCGGTCCAGTTCGATTTGGCCGTTTTGATTCAGGATACAAAATTTTTGAATTTTTACTCTACCTCGGGACCGAAAACGAGGTCCAAAAATTTCAAAAAAAATTCCAGAAAACTCAGAAAAATTCGTAGATTCCAAATATATTTTTAGTTTTGCCACGTGGTCTTTAAATTAATTTTTAAAAATCATCAAAGTTTATATTTTCGAAAAATCGAACCCGATTTTTAAAATCCGAAAAATCTCAAAAAAATTCCTAAAATTTAAATAAAATTAAAATACAAAAAATGCTCATAAAATAATAAAATTTAAAATTTTAGGGTGTTACAGATTTCATGGCCATTTCATTTATTTGTTAGTTACTTTTAGCTAATTTTATTAGTTATTTAGATAATTTTTCATAATTATCAATTTTTGAGTTAATTTGTAATTTATTTTGTTTTGTAGGTGAAAATGGTGTTTTTGAGGGACTAAAAAGTAATTGTGCCAGTGAGCAGTGATTCTCAGAGCCAAAATTATCAAAATAAAGCTTAAAAGTTGAAGAATGCAAAGTGGCCAAAATCTGCATAACCTACTGCATAAGTTATGCAGTTCTACACAGGGAGAAGAAGAAATTTTCCAAACCTACCGAAATCTGCACAAGTTACCGCATAACTTATGCATATTCGTGCCCTGCTTATGCAACTTCACAAAAAACTGCATAACTTATGCAGTCTCATACCCTGCTCATGCAACTTCACGGAAGAGCACCCAAACTTGCTGAAATCTGCACAACCAGCTGCATAACTTATGCAGTCTCACGCCTCACTTACGCTACATCACAGGAAGCACCTAGCATTACCAAATTTGCTCAGAATCTGCATAGGAAGCTTGCACAACTTGTGCAAGTCTTCATAATGAGCTGACAAAAGAATTTTTACACATGAATCCCTTCCTCAAACACATCATTTTTAGGGTTATTTGTCAGAAAGTATAAATAGTGCCCTTACCTCATTTTTGGCAAGAAGAAGAAAGAGAGGAAGACAGAAAAAGGAGGCAGAAAAACAGAGGAGCAATCGACTTCCATTCTAGGGGAGCAGAATCTAGCTTCTTCTTATCTTCTTCACCATTTTCTACATTTCTCCTATCGGGTTTCTTTAGTTTTAGTTTAAGTTTATTTTCATGATTTATTTCCTCTTTTACTTAGAATTTCTTGTGTTAAACATGAATTGTGAGTAGTTTTCCTTGATTCTAGAGTAAGGAATGTAATATTTTAGTTATTTTTATGGATTTGAACTGGGTTAGTCCCAATTTAATAAAATTTATGAGGTTTAATCCATTTCTTGTGTGCTTATTCACATGCTTAATTAAGGGCCCCATTAAGTTATGTTCTTAATCCTTGGTTGAAGCACCAAAAGGAGAAAATCAAGTGATAGTTAATTAAGAAATTAGACTTAATTAACTTAGATCTAGAAATAGACTAAGGGTTAAAAGGGTTTTAATAGATTGATTAAAGAACCTAATGGGTCTGGTTAATTTTAACTCCACGAAAGTAGGATTAAGTTAATTAAGGCACTCTTTGTCTCACTCGAAAGAGTTTTCAAAGGATTTTAGAATTAATCTCCTTTAAACCTATAAATTTCATGGATTGGGCTAGCTAGGGAAAATCCCAAAATGACTTAAATATGAACCCTTAACTCCCGAATCGTCTTTTATCAATTATTGCTTGGAATTTTACTTTTGAGTGTTTAGTTTAATCTCATTTTATTAATTTTCCTTATTAATATTATCAATTTCTTTATTTTGCGAATTATTAAATTAGTCATTGTTTGAATTTAGTTTTGCATTTTCATACCTTATGCTTCAAATTCTTAAATTTCTTTTATTAATTTGATTAAAATATAATTTTAACATATTTTATTTTACATCAAAAATTCAATTGAAAACACAACTCTCTGTGGGAACGATATCTTTTTCTATACTACTTGAACGACCCGTGCACTTGCGGTTGGGACACATCAATATTTTTAAAGTAAGAATAAAACAATATTTTATAGGAATCATCATTATATGATATAATTTTTATTTTTTATAATATCTACAAATAAAATTTATTAAAAATAAAAATAAAGTTTTTGTAAGTAGTAACCCATGAGAGAAACATTTCAGTTGTGGGATCAACGAATTTTTGATTCACTAATCAATAGAAGAATTATCAACTAAAATCATAAAAGAGTAGAGCTAGCTAGCAATTCCAATCTAATATATCTAACCTTAATTTGGCTTTGAAAATAAGTAAAAAAAAAAAAAATTATTTTTGTTCTCTTCTCATAATTCGAATATTATATATTAAGGATGGTCAATTATAATCTTCTTTATTTTATTATTGTAATTAGAGTTTCTAATATATTTACCCCACTAAATTATTATCGACAAAGTGATGATCAACTTTAAATAATGGACGACCTAAAATAGCACTATATAACCCTATTTAACATAGGAGCTCTTTTAGTTAAATGCATAATATTTATTTGATGGATTCAAGTTTAAGTATTTATTTTTGCCTGTTTGGCATTATGTTTGGAGAGCCAAAATTACTTTTCTGAATAAAAGTATAATTTTAGATGCTATTGAAAAAAGTAATTTGGAAAAAGTCATTTTATTGTTTTACTGTTTTTATGACTAAAACTTATCAAATTTAACTTTAAATTATTTTTAATACTTTTTTATTAGTATATTTTAAAAAGTGATTTTCTCAACAGCAGTTTTAACAGCAATATCAAACAGACTCGTAATATTTAATTATGATTAAATAGGTTCAAAATTAAATTTTGGATTAAATAAATTTTTGTACTTTCTAATTAAAGCTAAATAAGTTCTCACTTAATAAAATTTTATTTTTTTAATAATAAATTTTTTTCTTAATTTTAATAAAATTACTAAAAAAAATAATTTGTTAGAAACTTATAGAAAAATAATACAATTTCAGAAAATCACAAAGAAAAAGAGAACGAGAAAAAGATGTGAAAAAAAAATGAAAATAAGAAAAAGTTGAAGAAAAGGAGGATAATGAGAGAATAAATAATGAAACTAGAGAAAAAATGAGAAAAAAAGGATGATGAAGATGAGAAAAAGGAATTGAGAGAAAAATAAAACTAAAAAAGGAAAAAAAAATGAATGTAAGAAAAGAAAAGAGAAGAAAATGAAGAAGATGTAAAAAGATGACCAAGATAAGAAAAAGGATTAGAAAGAATAAAAGAATAGGAGAAAGAAAAAGAGAAGAATTTAAATTGTATGATATTAAACAAATTACCGATGGATTTACGAATTCGTAGGTAAAATCCATTGTTGCATCAGTAGGTTATTGTAATGTTTGACTTGATATTTTTATGATCTTTAATTTTTTTTTTAGTTGAGAAATTGAGAGAGTGAAAACTCGAACGTAAATTTATCAAGTAAATAATATACTTCTGATCATTGAACTAACTCAGGTTAGGCCTAATTATTCTACTCGATATGGATGGGATGGGCTTAAGGAAGGGGGAAGGAAGTATAGATGGCTATTTTGGATTCGACTTCTAATTTGTACAAAATATAAATTTTTATGAATTTAAACAATCAATAAAAATAAGAGGTTAAATTAAAATTAATCTGAAAACTTAATTCAAAAATAACTCTTTGATTGAATTAATCAACTTTAACATTAACTTAAATTAACAAAAATTAATATTTCAATTCAGAGTAATCCATAATCTATAAATTAATAGACTCAAATTTATTTTAATTTCCATAATAACTCAATGGAGATGATTCAACCTAACCTACTATTAAAAAAAAATTTAAATAAATATCAACTTTAAACACCTTAAACTTGAATAACTTTAACTCTAATATCTGAATATATTTATCTTTAGTAAAATAATCGATAACTATTAGAATAATTATTATTATTCCCAAACTAGCAGAAATATATTTATATATACTCACCCAAAAAGACCCAAGAAGAAGATGTTTACACAAACGGGTAAACTGATTTTGCTTTCATTTTTCCTGCACAAAACATCCATCAACTGAAAGACTTATATTCTCTGAGTTTCATGTTTAAAATTAAATAAAATACAGTAATTTGTTAAATTTTCACCTTGTTCTGTTTAAAATGCTCTACTTAATTATTGAAAATATATTTTATAAGAAGAATACTTACAAGGAATTTACTTCCTTATAAATATGATATAAATGTATTTAATATATAAATTAATTTTTTTTAAAAATAATAATGTCCACAATATAATTTAAAATGTAATAAATTAAATAATAAAATAGTAAATTATATTACACTTAATTAAGAAATTACAACTTATCAAGTACCTCCTAGGTAAGTTATTTCATTTGTTAAAAAAAATACAAAATGGCCTACTTCTTAATAAATTAATTTGATAATATAAACTAAACAAGACATTTTTTTTAACATTTCTCAAAAAAATCTAACATATTATATCTTTGCGTTAATAAAATTAAGTACTAACACAAAAACTAATATAAAGAATTTAGAAAATTTGATAACCTCCAAAAGTCATGAGCTCCGTTAGATAACTTGCAAATTTAAATCCCTAGTTGAATGAAAGATCTGTGTTTCTAGAATACTCTTCTTTTAAAAATAAAACACCCTAATAACAACATATTTAATAACTCCATTAAAAGAGAAAAAATATAATAAAAACTCAAGGTCTATCTACGATGATATATTTGAGGATTTATTCACTTAAAATTTATTAATAATGATATATCTAAGATAATATATCTAAAATTTATTCTAAATAGATACATATCTGAAAATTATTAAAAAAAAACTAATAGAAAATAAAGGATAAGAGTTGCAACCAAAGAAAAACTCACAAGAGCCACGCAAATAAAAGATCAATGAAAAGGAGACAACAAAAAAGAAAAGATAAGAAAAATAGCGAAGAAACAGAAGTTTATAGAAAAATGATAAAACTCTTTTTTTAGAAATTTTTTACAAAGGTCATTGAAAATTTTAAAAAATATATATTTTTAAAGTAAGAATAAAATAATATTTTATAGGAATCATCATTATACCATATAATTTTTATTTTTTATAATATCTACAAATAAAATTTATTAAAAATAAAAATAAATTTTTTGTAAGTAGTAACCCATGAGAGAAACATTTCAGTTGTGGGATCAACGAATTTTTGATTCACTAATCAATAGAAGAATTATCAATTAAAATCATAAAAGTGTAGAGCTAGCTAGCAATTCCAATCTAATATATCTAACCTTAATTTGGCTTTGAAAATAAGTAAAAAAAAATAAAAAAAATTATTTTGGTTCTCTTCTCATAATTGGAATATTATATATTGAGGATGGTCAATTACAATCTTCTTTATTTTATTATTGTAATTAGAGTTTCTAATATATTTACCCCACTAAATTATTATCGACAAAGTGATGATCAACTTTAAATAATGGACAACCTAAAATAGCACTATGTAACCCTATTTAACATAGGAGCTCTTTTAGTTAAATGCATAATATTTATTTGATGGATTCAAGTTTAAGTATTTATTTTTGCCTGTTTGACATTACGTTTGGAGAGCCAAAATTACTTTTCTGAATAAAAGTATAATTTTAAATGCTATTGAAAAAAGTAGTTTAGAAAAAATCATTTTATTATTTTAGTGTTTTTATGATTAAAATTTATCAAATTTAACTATAAATTATTTTTCAATACTTTCTAACTAGTATATTTTAAAAAGTGATTTTCTCAATAGCAGTTTTAACAGCAATATCAAACAGGCTCGTAATATTTAATTAGGATTAAATAGGTTCAAAATTAAATTTTGGATTAAATAAATTTTTGTACTTTCTAATTAAAGCTAAATAAGTTCTCACTTAATAAAATTTTATTTTTTAATAATAAAATTTTTTTCTTAATTTTAATAAAATTATTAAAAAAAATTTCTTAGAAACTTATAGAAAAATAATACAATTTTAGAAAATCACAAAGAAAAAGAGAACGAGAAAAAGATGTGAAAAAAAAATGAAAATAAGAAAAAGTTGAAGAAAAGGAGGATAATGAGAGAATAAATAATGAAACTAGAGAAAAAATGAGAAAAAAAGGATGATGAAGATGAGAAAAAGGAATTGAGAGAAAAATAAAACTAAAAAAGGAAAAAAATGAATTTAAGAAAAGAAAAGAGAAGAAAATGAAGAAGATGTAAAAAGATGACCAAGATAAGAAAAAGGATTAGAAAGAATAAAAGAATAGGAGAAAGAAAAGAGAAGAACTTAAATTGTATGATATTAAACAAATTACCGATGGATTTAATAATTCGTAGGTAAAATCCATTGTTGCATCAGTAGGTTCTTGTAGTGTTTGACTTGATATTTTTATCATCTTTAATTTTTTTTTTTTTAGTTGAGAAATTGAAAGAGTGAAAACTCGAACATAAATTTATCAAGTAAATAATATGACTCTGATCATTGAACTAACTCAAGTTAGGCCTAATTATTCTATTTGATATGGATGTGATGGGCTTAAGGAAGGGGGAATGAAGTATAGACAGCTATTTTGGATTCGACTTCTAATTTGCACAAAATATAAATTTTTATGAATCTAAACGATCAATAAAAATGAGAGGTTAAATTAAAATCAACATGAAAATTTAATTCAAAAATAACTCTTTGATTGAATTAATAAACTTAACATTAACTTAAATTAATAAAAATTAATATTTCAATTCAGAGTAATCTATAAATTAATAGACTCAAATTTATTTTAATTTCTATAATGACTCAATGGAGATGATTCAACCTAACCGACTATAAAAAAAAAAAAACTAAAATTTAAATAAATATCAACTTTAAATACCTTAAATTTGAATAACTTTAACTCTAATATCTGGATATATTTGTTTTTAATAAAACAGTCGATAACTATTAGAACAATTATTATTGCCGAACTGACAGAAATATATTTATATATACTCACCCAAAAAGACCCAAGAAGAAGATGTTTACACAAACGGGTAAACTGATTTTGCTTTCATTTTTCCTGCACAAAACATCCATCAACTGAAAGACTTAAATGGACAACATCCTGACAATGAAATTAGGGAAAATAATTATATAATAATAGGCAAATTAAATATAAAAAGAGAGGAAAAATTACCTTTCAAAGAGGAGTGCGAGAAGAGCAGTGGTTAAAGTCCCAAAAGCATGTCCATATGCAACAAGAACATAACGACTCATGCCCTTATCAAGAGTGACCTTAGAAATTATGTTGAAAGCTGAATAACAGAAATTGCTGAATATACACAAGAAGTAGGGTTTTGAATTTTCTAATATCAATATAATATTTTTGTCTCTTTTACTCTCAAATTCCCTATTCACCCTGAAAATTATCTCCTTCCATTTCCATGCACGCCCACAACTTTAATCCTTCATCATCAGAACCTATATATAGAGGTGGCAATTCATGTTTGAGTTATCTCCAGTCTTCTTTTTTTCTTTTTTTTTTTTTTTTTATTTTTATACATAATTTTATTCATGTTGAGTTAGATTCGGCTGAATAGTTTTTCGAATGACTTTAATTTTTTAGAAAAATTTATTGAAAAATAAATTTTGTTTATTTAATTTTTAAATTAAAATTAAGTTGATTAAATTAATTTAAATGTATCAATTTTAAATTAAATTATAAGAATCGATGGGCTAACATTTAATTTTATAAATTATTTTAAATTTTTTAAAATTAAAATAAATTATAAATTAAATTAAAGAATAGTAAAAAAAAAATTAAAAGAGTGGAGATTCGACAGTAAGATAAATAATATTATTTAGCCATTGGAGTCTGACTAGGACAAGCCAGGAGTGAAAATCAAAATATTCCTCCAGTTCTTCTGTATGCTTTTTCAAAAGTAAGCACAAGTGCTTTGTGATTATGATGTGTGCTTACGGGGAATATTGTCTTAGAATCTTTTTAATTAATGGAGAATCCTATTTGTTTATTGCGTTTGATGTGTTGTTGGCTAGATATTAAAACATCTTTCGTTTTTAGATTTGATTTATTATAAATTTAAAATATAAAATATATAATAAAATTTAAATTTTATTTATTTATATTTTAAATTTATAATAAATTAAATTTAAATAAAAATTTCCATAATATCAAGTAGTTAGAATGTTTTATTTATGATATAATAATTTTATTTTATTTATTTTTGATAATAATTGATTGATTTTTAAAAAATCATTTAATTTTCTAAATATATTAATATTTTAATTAATTTGACATATAAAATATATATGAGTGAAATAATATGAATTACGTATATTGGCTAACTATGATTAAAGAGAAAATATAGATATAATTTAATTAATTAGCCAACAAAGAGGAATCTGGTGAGTGCGGCTGATTCACTGCAATGAGATATTTTTGCCCACTCAAACGACTAGGATTATTAATAATGATTTTAAGGCTCCATTTATTTCATAAAAAATAATTTATATATAAAAAAAATTCTATGGAAAATATTTTTCAATATTAAAATATTTTCATTTTTTTGTTATAATGTTAAATTAATCATATGTATTTATTTCATGTATCAAGCATTGATCATAGGAGTTATGAATGCTCTCAATGAGTAATTCATTAGAAACTACACACTCTACAATGGACTGGTGTAACAATAATACTTTGAGATGAAATGCTGCTCTTTAAAAAAGAAATATTTCGAGTTTCATTATCAAAGGATATCTCAATAGATACAATGATGTCAACCTGAGACACATTTATATTGCTTCTTTGTCAGAACAATTATAACCTGAATTATAGCGAGCAATTTTGGCAACCTATAAAGACATGACTCAGATAACTCTGGGAGAAACTCATCAAATGACGTTAGCCATTCTTGAAAAAACATGTGATCAGCAGCGCTTTCGAATCTTTGAACCTATTCTTCATAGTGTCCTGATTTATATTGATGATATTATGCTATTTTCAAAAAATAGTTCAGCCTATAAATAACTTTTGACTCAATTTCACTATTTGGTCCAATAATATAGGATTATTCTATCTCAAAAAGAGTCACTGCCTAATATTGAATTTCTTAGAATGAAATTTGAAAATGGAATGTACCAGCCTTGGACTCAAATTATTATTGTAATAGTCTGAGTCATCAGAATCCATGTTATTGCCATACAAATCTTTTTTACACGAGCTTCCAGGTTCATCAAAGAGCTTAGTATCAGTGTCCATATCTCATTAGATTCTATGAATATTCTCAAATCTCTGAACTGTAGTCTAGTACTTCTTCAGGTTTTAAAAACGAAAAATTACATCATATTTTAAAAAATGAAAGTCATTGTCCTTATAAATGAATTAGTTTTTCCTTTGATGAAGAAAATTTTCCATTAACTAATTTTCTTGAGTGTCTTAAACACTAAAGATACGGAAGAAAAATATTTTTTATAAAATAAATGGAGTCTAAATGTAGTATGAAAATATATGCATTTATGGTTAATTTTTTTTTATTAATAAAAAAGAAAAGAAAGAGATGTCACTTAATAATGATTATTGAATTATAATTTTAATATTTAAAATAAATTATAAAACTTTGAGGTGGTCTAATATTCTCTGAGTTTCATGTTTAAAATTAAATAAAATACAGTAATTTGTTAAATTTTCACCTTGTTCTGTTTAAAATGCTCTACTTAATTATTGAAAATATATTTTATAAGAAGAATACTTACAAGGAATTTACTTCCTTATAAATATGATATAAATGTATTTAATATATAAATTAATTTTTTAAAAAAATAATAATGTCCACAATATAATTTAAAATGTAATAAATTAAATAATAAAATAGTAAATTATATTACACTTAATTAAGAAATTACAACTTATCAAGTACCTCCTAGGTAAGTTATTTCATTTGTTAAAAAAAATACAAAATGGCCTACTTCTTAATAAATTAATTTGATAATATAAACTAAACAAGACATTTTTTTTAACATTTCTCAAAAAAATCTAACATATTATATCTTTGCGTTAATAAAATTAAGTACTAACACAAAAACTAATATAAAGAATTTAGAAAATTTGATAACCTCCAAAAGTCATGAGCTCCGTTAGATAACTTGCAAATTTAAATCCCTAGTTGAATGAAAGATCTGTGTTTCTAGAATACTCTTCTTTTAAAAATAAAACACCCTAATAACAACATATTTAATAACTCCATTAAAAGAGAAAAAATATAATAAAAACTCAAGGTCTATCTACGATGATATATTTGAGGATTTATTCACTTAAAATTTATTAATAATGATATATCTAAGATAATATATCTAAAATTTATTCTAAATAGATACATATCTGAAAATTATTAAAAAAAAACTAATAGAAAATAAAGGATAAGAGTTGCAACCAGTAAAAAAACTCGTCAGTAGCCACGCAAATAAAAGATCAATGAAAAGGAGACAACAAAAAAGAAAAGATAAGAAAAATAGCGAAGAAACAGAAGTTTATAGAAAAATGATAAAACTCCTTTTTATTGAAATTTTTTTACAAAGGTCATTGAAAATTTTAAAAAATATATATTTTTAAAGTAAGAATAAAATAATATTTTATAGGAATCATCATTATACCATATAATTTTTATTTTTTATAATATCTACAAATAAAATTTATTAAAAATAAAAATAAATTTTTTGTAAGTAGTAACCCATGAGAGAAACATTTCAGTTGTGGGATCAACGAATTTTTGATTCACTAATCAATAGAAGAATTATCAATTAAAATCATAAAAGTGTAGAGCTAGCTAGCAATTCCAATCTAATATATCTAACCTTAATTTGGCTTTGAAAATAAGTAAAAAAAATAAAAAAAATTATTTTGGTTCTCTTCTCATAGTTGGAATATTATATATTGAGGATGGTCAATTACAATCTTCTTTATTTTATTATTGTAATTAGAGTTTCTAATATATTTACCCCACTAAATTATTATCGACAAAGTGATGATCATCTTTAAATAATGGACAACCTAAAATAGCACTATGTAACCCTATTTAACATAGGAGCTCTTTTAGTTAAATGCATAATATTTATTTGATGGATTCAAGTTTAAGTATTTATTTTTGCCTGTTTGACATTACGTTTGGAGAGCCAAAATTACTTTTCTGAATAAAAGTATAATTTTAAATGCTATTGAAAAAAGTAGTTTGGAAAAAATTATTTTATTATTTTAGTGTTTTTATGACTAAAACTTATCAAATTTAACTTTAAATTATTTTTCAATACTTTCTAACTAGTATATTTTAAAAAGTGATTTTCTCAATAGCAGTTTTAACAGCAATATCAAACAGGCTCGTAATATTTAATTAGGATTAAATAGGTTCAAAATTAAATTTTGGATTAAATAAATTTTTGTACTTTGTAATTAAAGCTAAATAAGTTCTCACTTAATAAAATTTTATTTTTTTAATAATAAATTTTTTTTCTTAATTTTAATAAAATTATTAAAAAAAATTTCTTAGAAACTTAAAGAAAAATAATACAATTTTAGAAAATCACAAAGAAAAAGAGAACGAGAAAAAGATGTGAAAAAAAAAATTGAAAATAAGAAAAAGTTGAAGAAAAGGAGGATAATGAGAGAATAAATAATGAAACTAGAGAAAAAATGAGAAAAAAAGGATGATGAAGATGAGAAAAAGGAATTGAGAGAAAAATAAAACTAAAAAAGGAAAAAAATGAATTTAAGAAAAGAAAAGAGAAGAAAATGAAGAAGATATAAAAAGATGACCAAGATAAGAAAAAAGATTAGAAAGAATAAAAGAATGGGAGAAAGAAAAGAGAAGAAAGAGTGAAATGGAATAAAATAGAATGATTGAAGTGGGAGAAAAAGTGAATTTATGTAGAATAATTTTCAATAGAAATAGATTATAAAACTCGAACATAAATTTATCAAGTAAATAATATACCTCTAATCATTGAACTAACTCAAGTTAGGCCTAATTATTCTACTTGATATGGATGGGATGGGCTTAAGGAAGGGGGAAGGAAGTATAGACGGCTATTTTGGATTCGACTTCTAATTTGCATAAAATATAAATTTTTATGAATTTAAACGATCAATAAAAATGAGAGGTTAAATTAAAATCAATCTAAAAACTTAATTCAAAAATAACTCTTTGATTGAATTAATCAACTTAACATTAACTTAAATTAATAAAAATTAATATTTCAATTCAGAGTAATCCATAATCTATAAATTAATAGACTCAAATTTATTTTAATTTCTATAATGACTCAATGGAGATGATTCAACCTAACCGACTATAAAAAAAAAAACTAAAATTTAAATAAATATCAACTTTAAATACCTTAAACTTGAATAACTTTAACTCTAATATCTTGATATATTTGTCTTTAATAAAACAGTCGATAACTATTAGAACAGCAGAAATATATTTATATATACTCACCCAAAAAGACCCAAGAAGAAGATGTTTACACAAACGGGTAAACTGATTTTGCTTTCATTTTTCCTGCACAAAACATCCATCAACTGAAAGACTTAAATGGACAACATCCTGACAATGAAATTAGGGAAAATAATTAGATAATAATAGGCAAATTAAATATAAAAAGAGAGGAAAAATTACCTTTCAAAGAGGAGGGCGAGAAGAGCAGTGGTTAAAGTCCCAAAAGCATGTCCATATGCAACAAGAACATAACGACTCATGCCCTTATCAAGAGTGACCTTAGAAATTATGTTGAAAGCTGAATAACAGAAATTGCTGAATATACACAAGAAGTAGGGTTTTGAATTTTCTAATATCAATATAATATTTTTGTCTTTTTTTACTCTCAAATTCCCCTCTTCGCCCTGAAAATTATCACCTTCCATTTCCATGCACGCCCACAACTTTAATCCTTCATCATCAGAACCTATATATAGAGGTGGCAATTCATGTTTGAGTTATCTCCAGTCTTTTTTTCTTTTTTTTTTTTATATATAATTTTATTCATGTTGAGTTAGATTCGGCTGAATAGTTTTTTGAATGACTTTAATTTTTTAGAAAAATTTATTGAAAAATAAATTTAATTTATTTAATTTTTAAATTAAAATTAAGTTGATTAAATTAATTTAAATGCGTCAACTTTAAATTAAATTATAAGAATCGATGGACTAATATTTAATTTTATAAATTATTTAGACTTTTTAAAATTAAAATAAATTATAAATTAAATTAAAGAATAGTAAAAAAATTAAAAGAATGGAGATTCAACTGTGAGATAAATAATATTATTTAGCCATTGGAATCTGACTAAGACAAACCAGGAGAGAAAATCAAAATATTCCTCCACTTCTTCTGTATGCTTTTTCAAAAGTAAGCACAAGTGCTTTGTGATTATGATGCGTGCTTATGGGGAATATTGTCCTAGCATCTTTTTAATTAATGGAGAATCCTATTTGTTTATTGCGTTTGATGTGTTGTTGGCTAGATATTAAAACATCTTTCATTTTTAAATTTGATTTATTATAAATTTAAAATATAAAATATATAATAAAATTTAAATTTTATTTATTTATATCTTAAATTTATAATAAATTAAATTTAAATAAAAATTTCCATAATATCAATTAGTTAGAATGTTTTATTTATGATATAATAATTTTATTTTATTTATTTTTGATAATAATTGATTGATTTTTAAAAAATCATTTAGTTTCTAAATATATTATTATTTTAATTAATTTGACATATAAAATATATATGAGTGAAATAATATGAATTACGTATATTGGCTAACTATGATTAAAGAGAAAATATGGATATAATTTAATTAATTAGCCAACAAAGAGGAATCTGGTGAGTGCGGCTGATTCACTGCAATGAGATATTTTTGCCCACTCAAACGATTAGGATTATTAATAATGATTTTTAGGCTTTATTTATTTCACAGAAAATAATTTGTATATAAAAAAAACTTTCTATAAAAAATATTTTTCACTATTAAAATATTTTCATTTTTTTGTTGTAATGTTAAATTAATCATATGTATTTATTTCATGTACCAAGCATTGATCATAGGAGTTATGAATGCTCTCTATGAGAAATTCATTAGAAACTACACATTCTACAATGGACAGGTGTAATAAGAATACTTTGAGATGAAATGCTGCTCTTTAAAAAAGAAAGATATTGAGTTTCATTATCAAAGGATGTCTCAGAGATACAATCTATTGAACAGATACAATGATATCAACCTGAGACACATTTATATTGCTTCTTTGTCAGAACAATTACAACCTGAATTATAGCGAACAATTTTGGCAACCTGTAAAGACATGACCCGGATAACTCTGGGAGAAACACATCAAATGACATTAGCCATTCTTGAAAAAACATGTGATCAGCAGCGCTTTCGAATCTTTGAACCTATTCTTCATAGTGCCATAATTTACATTGATGATATTATGCTATTTTCAAAAAATAGTTTAGCCCATAAACAACTTTTGGCTCTATTTCACTATTTGGTCCAACAATATGGGATTATACTATCTGAAAAAAAGTGCTACTTGGTCTAATATTGAATTTCTTAGAATGAAATTTGAAAATGGGATGTACCAGCCCTGGACTCAAATTATTATTGTAATAGTCTGAGTCATCAGAATCGATGTTCTTGCCATAAAAATCTTTTTTACACGAGCTTCTAGGTTCATCAAAGAGCTTGGTATCAATGTCCATATTTGTTAGATTCTGTGAATCTTGTCAAATCTCTGAATTGTAGTCTGGTACTGCTTCAGGTTTTAAAAATAAAAAATTACATCATATTTTAAAAAATGAAAGTCATTGTTCTTAAAAATGAATTAGTTTTTCCTTTGATCAGGAAAATTTTCCATTAACTAATTTTCTTGAGTGTCTTAAACACTAAAAGATATGGAAAATATTTTTTAGAAAAATATTTTTTTATAAAACAAATGGAGTCTAAATGTAGTATGAAAATATATGCATTTATGGCTAATTTTTTTTGTTAATAAAAAAGAAAAGAAAGAACTGTCACTTAATAATGATTATTGAATTATAATTTTAATATTTAAAATAAAATTATAAAACTTTGATGTGGTCTAATATTCTCTGAGTTTCATGTTTAAAATTAAATAAAATACAGTAATTTGTTAAATTTTCACTTTGTTCTGTTTAAAATGCTCTATTTAATTATTGAAAATATATTTTATAAGAAGTATACTTACAGGGAATTTACTTCCTTAGAAATATGATATAAATGTATTTAATATATAAATTAATTTTTTTAAAAAATAATAATGTCCACAATATAATTTAAAATTTAATAAATTAAAAAATAAAATGGTAAATTATATTACACTTAATTAAGAAATTACAACTTACCAAGTACCACCTAGGTAAGTTATTACATTTGTACAAAAAAATACAAAATGGCCTACTTCTTAATAAATTAATTTGATAATTTAAACTAAACAAGACATTTTTTTTTAACATTTCTCAAAAAAATCTAACATATTATATCTTTGCGTAAATAAAATTAAGTACTAATACAAAAACTAATATAAAGAATTTAGAAAATTTGATGGTAACACCCTCACTGTATCAATTCCGTACATTCTACTGTTCTGGTGACCAGTGACGATCCAGACAATTAGAACGTCTGGAAAAATATTTAAACTAAAGTGAGAAACTATAATTAACTCAAATATTAATAAGAAAAATTTAGGAAAAATTTTAGAAATAAAATACAACCAAGTTAAAGGAACCGGTGTCTTAGCGATGGGTAACCCAGTGGGAAGTTGCGGTCTTCTCAACTAGAAGCCCTAAACCCGGGAGAAAATTCGTGAAATAATTATTGAGACTCCAGAGAAGAGTTATTGAAGTTTCTATGGCATTAGAATGCCAAGAAAAGGTTTAGAAAAAATTTTCAATCGGTACAGACAATTTTAGTCTGTTAAGCCAAACAGAGGGCATTTTGGTCATTTTGTCTTCAGAGATTATTTTTAACTGACTTCTCCAGTTAACTAAATAATTATTATGACATAAAATGTGAATAAATATTGTTAAAAATTAAATTGAAAATGAGTAGAGAAGAAAAGAAAATAAAATAAAGGAAAATACCTAATTATGACATCATATGATGTTATTTAAATTTCCTCTACCAATCACAATTTGTTAAACTCATTAAAAGGGATAAGGAAGACCAAAACTTGACAAAATAATTCTGCTTCTTCCTCACCAAACCAGACGTTTCCCTCACCCATAACCCATTTCTCCGTGAAAGCTTAAAGCAAGCTTGATTCAACCCACCAACTCACCTTGAAACCACAACCTTGCTTTACAAAAAATTGATCTTGCAACTTGAACAACCTTTAGGCAACAAAAAGAGGAAGGAAAAAGGGAGTTTTGGAGACTTGGAATAGTTAGCAAAAGAGGTTAGTGCCTATACTCACTTCCCTATCTTTTTAATCCTTGTTAGGAAGACAAATTAAATGAGAATTTGTTGTAAAAGTGAACAAAACAATTATATTGAAGTATGTATGAAAATTGGCAGCCATGGGAGAAGGATGACATTTGTTGATTTGTATGACTTGAATTGTTTAGAAGTGGTTTGTGATGAGATAACTTGAGTTAGATGTTGAACTATGTGTGTTGGATGTGTTAGATGACATGAAAAGCATGAAATGGACACTTGAAAAGCATGAAATGGACACTTGAAAATTAGGGTTTGTGAAAAACTTGGAGTTTTGCTTATGAAATAGTATATTAACCTTGTAATGGTCAATTAGTGACCATTTGAATGTGTGTGAGGAGGAATTGAAGTAAGGATAATGGAGTTGAGTTTAGGCATGCTGCCCTTGGTGACCTGCAGGACTAGTTGTGAGTCCAGCAGGTTTGGGCAGCCATAAATGGAGTTGTATAGGTTTAATTGGTGTAAGGCCAATTGGACATGAAACTAGACACATAATGGCACAACTTTGGTGTAGAAACCCTGCCTAGAAAACTAAACCAAGTTGACCTAAAAATTGCCCTAATCCGGGTGACTTGTATTCTGCTGGGCAAAATGATCAAATGAATAGTATTTATTCATTTGGTCATAACTCAGTATAGAAAGGTCCAATTGACCTGAAATTTTACCAGTAGATAGCTGAGACATAGACCTACAACTTTCATGAAGAAACCAAACCCAAATTTTGATCATAACATGTGTAAAAATTGATCTGCAATTAGTGTATAAAACACTGTATATTTGGTTCTGTCCAGAAAATCTGGAAAATTTGCAATCCGGCAAGTTATGGTGTTTAGGCCATAACTTGAGCCACGAAACTCCAAATGGAGTGATTCAAAAAAAAAATGTAACTAGACATAATAAGGAATAACTTTCACGAAGACAATTTTGTAAAATTCCTACTGTATAAATGACCAATGGAATAGTAAACTTAGTGCTTGAAATCTGAAAATTGTAAAGTAACCAACACTAAGCTTTGAAATGGTATTGGCAACCAATACCAACAACTTTAGAATGTAAAATATGGTATCTTAGTGAACTTAGGTTCAATAAATTTATTATGTATTAAAAAGTCAACAATTTGAGTGAATAGTAATATAAAGACACAAAGTGTAAGAACTATATTGTTAAAGGGAAATTAAGGTCATAAATTTGAAATCCATGAAATGTTCATGGATTGCTTGAAACATGAAAAGTAAACCACCTAATTGATGTGAATAGGTAATTAGGGCTTATATGCCCATCACAAATAGAATTCATAAAATGAATAAATGAGAAAGGAAAAATGTTTTGAATACAATGGTACATGTGAACCATTGTTTTGAATTGTGATTAACATGAATGACATAATGAATAAATAAATAAATAATATTAATATATGAATGAGACATTAGTTCTCATTATTATAGAAAGGAAAAGTACTTTGAGTACAATGGTACAAAAGGATAATTGATGTGAATTGTGATCATATAAATGATCAAATGAATGTATGAATTATAATTGAAATTTATCATGAAATAATGAAGTCATAAAACACAATTTATTAATATTTAATGATATTATGTGCCCTTGTATTACCTAGACATATGTGTCAGATTGGATAAATTGACATGCCAATAGGGTATTATTTTAACAGTACTGCGAAAGACTTTATACCTGTATTCATGGCTTTATACCCGTATTCATGGCTTATGCCTGCATTCATGGCTTTGTGCCTGCACTCATAGCTTTTATGCCCGATTATGTGTTATCATGGCTCTTTAGCCATACTGATTGCATACGTGGTTGACGTTCTGCGTCCCATGGTATGACGGCCCGAGGCACCGCGATGTCCAGTGCCAACGACCCATTATCCAGTTTAGTCAGCCTGTCGTAGGTTACTTGGGCAGTCTAATTTATTAAATTAAGTTACGAATATTAGCAATTAAAAATGCTAGAAAGTAGATAATTAGAAGAAGTTCTGAAATAAATTATATTAGCACCAAAAATTTGTTTCTTAGAATGGTCTGAAGTAAATGAAATTAGTTCTAAAAAAATTTTAAATATTACGAAATGATTGTAAACAACTTAGAAAGTATCAAGGAAGTGATAAAAAGACTAGTAGGAGAATTATAACTTAATAACATTACAAATGTGACTTATATAAGAATATAAGTATAAGTTTAAATTTTAGATTAATCGTATCTGGTACATTATTAATGCAAATTTATGAACTGAGCACCTCCAAAGAAGAATATGGCAGGATAGAGGATAGTTAATATTAGAAACTAAATTAATTATAAATCTAAAATATTCAAACTATGGTGTTTTTCTACCTTCATTTGTATATTATTTTTTTGCTATATTATTGCACCACTAAGCAGCAATGCTTAGTGCGATGGATTTGTTTCCTCGCGCAGGTACTGAAGTTAAAGCCCAGCGAATACTAAACTAAGATTTTGGAGTTCTGATCTGCAGAGTATCAAAGGTTATCACCTCTTCAGCAATGCATGTAGATAGGGCTCACATTAAGCATATCATGTATTTTGTGTATGTTATTTATTTCTTATATTGTAATGTAAATTAGCAAATTGTAATTAATTTGAATATCATGTAAATTAAGAATTTATGTAATTATTGCAAATCATGTAAATTAATGCAAATTTGAGAATTTTGCTATAAGAATGGAGTATAAATGAATTTGTACAAATGAGTACGGATTTGAATTAAATAATGATTTTTGAAATGATGATATGAGTATGGATGAGATTATTATTGGAAAATATTATTGAATTTTCAAACAGGTAAATAGTAAAATACGTCAAACGATAATAAAATAGAAGAAACTCCGTTAGTTTCTCCGTAAAAAAATAATCGATATTAAATATAACGAGAACAAAATTTTTAAAGAAATAAAGTGAGATAAATTAAGATGCTCCGGCACTGAATGTAGCTCACCTCGCTCGGCTACACTGTAGTCGGGTGAGGGGTGTTACATGATAGCCTCCAAAAGTTACGAGCTCCGTTAGATAACTTTTAAATTTAAATTCCTAGTTGAATGAAAGATCTGTATTTCTAGAATACTCTTCCTATAAAAGCAAAATACCCTAATAACAACATATATAATAAGTCCATTAAAAGAGAGAAAATATAATAAAAATTCAAGATCTACCTACGATGATATATTTGAGGATTTATTCATTTAAAATTTATCAATAATGATATATCTAAGACAATATATCTAAAATTTATTCTAAACAGATACATATCTGAAAATTATTAAAAAAAACTAATAGAAAATAAAAGATAAGAGTTGCAGCCTGTAAAAACACTCATCGGTGGCCACGCAAATAAATGATTAAAGAAAAAGAGACAACAAAAAAGAAAAGATAAGAAAAATAGCGAAGAAATAGAAGTTTATAGAGAAAAGATAAAACTCCTCAATTTAGAAATTTTTTTACAAAGGTCATTGAAAATTTTAAAAATATATATATTTTTAAAGTAAGAATAAAACAATATTTTATAGGAATCATCATTATATCATATAATTTTTATTTTTTATAATATCTACAAATAAAATTTATTAAAAATAAAAATAAAGTTTTTGTAAGTAGTAACCCATGAGAGAAACATTTCAGTTGTGGGATCAACGAATTTTTTATTCACTAATCAATAGAAGAATTATCAATTAAAATCATAAAAGTGTAGAGCTAGCTAGCAATTCCAATCTAATATATCTAGCCTTAATTTGGCTTTGAAAATAAGTAAAAAAAATTATTTTTGTTCTCTTCTCATAATTGGAATATTATATATTGAGGATGGTCAATTACAATCTTCTTTATTTTATTATTGTAATTAGAGTTTCTAATATATTTACCCCACTAAATTATTATCGACAAAGTGATGATCAACTTTAAATAATGGACGACCTAAAATAGCACTATGTAACCCTATTTAACATAGGAGCTCTTTTAGTTAAATGCATAATATTTATTTGATGGATTCAAGTTTAAGTATTTATTTTTGCCTGTTTGACATTACGTTTGGAGAGCCAAAATTACTTTTCTGAATAAAAGTATAATTTTAAATGCTATTGAAAAAAGTAGTTTGGAAAAAATCATTTTATTATTTTAGTATTTTTATGACTAAAATTTATCAAATTTAACTTTAAATTATTTTTCAATACTTTCTAACTAGTATATTTTAAAAAGTGATTTTCTCAATAGCAGTTTTAACAGCAATATCAAACAGGCTCGTAATATTTAATTAGGATTAAATAGGTTCAAAATTAAATTTTGGATTAAATAAATTTTTGTACTTTCTAATTAAAGCTAAATAAGTTCTCACTTAATAAAATTTTATTTTTTTAATAATAAAATTTTTTTCTTAATTTTAATAAAATTATTAAAAAAAATTTCTTAGAAACTTATAGAAAAATAATACAATTTTAGAAAATCACAAAGAAAAAGAGAACGAGAAAAGATGTGAAAAAAATTGAAAATAAGAAAAAGTTGAAGAAAAGGAGGATAATGAGAGAATAAATAATGAAACTAGAGAAAAAATGAGAAAAAAAGGATGATGAAGATGAGAAAAAGGAATTGAGAGAAAAATAAAACTAAAAAAGGAAAAAAATGAATTTAAGAAAAGAAAAGAGAAGAAAATGAAGAAGATGTAAAAAGATGACCAAGATAAGAAAAAGGATTAGAAAGAATAAAAGAATAGGAGAAAGAAAAGAGAAGAACTTAAATTGTATGATATTAAACAAATTACCGATGGATTTAATAATTCGTAGGTAAAATCCATTGTTGCATCAGTAGGTTCTTGTAGTGTTTGACTTGATATTTTTATCATCTTTAATTTTTTTTTTTTAGTTGAGAAATTGAAAGAGTGAAAACTCGAACATAAATTTATCAAGTAAATAATATGACTCTGATCATTGAACTAACTCAAGTTAGGCCTAATTATTCTATTTGATATGGATGTGATGGGCTTAAGGAAGGGGGAATGAAGTATAGACAGCTATTTTGGATTCGACTTCTAATTTGCACAAAATATAAATTTTTATGAATCTAAACGATCAATAAAAATGAGAGGTTAAATTAAAATCAACATGAAAATTTAATTCAAAAATAACTCTTTGATTGAATTAATAAACTTAACATTAACTTAAATTAATAAAAATTAATATTTCAATTCAGAGTAATCTATAAATTAATAGACTCAAATTTATTTTAATTTTTATAATGACTCAATGGAGATGATTCAACCTAACCGACTATAAAAAAAAACTAAAATTTAAATAAATATCAACTTTAAATACCTTAAATTTGAATAACTTTAACTCTAATATCTGAATATATTTGTCTTTAATAAAACAGTCGATAACTATTAGAACAATTATTATTGCCGAACTGAGAAATATATTTATATATACTCACCCAAAAAGACCCAAGAAGAAGATGTTTACACAAACGGGTAAACTGATTTTGCTTTCATTTTTCCTGCACAAAACATCCATCAACTGAAAGACTTAAATGGACAACATCCTGACAATGAAATTAGGGAAAATAATTATATAATAATAGGCAAATTAAATATAAAAAGAGAGGAAAAATTACCTTTCAAAGAGGAGTGCGAGAAGAGCAGTGGTTAAAGTCCCAAAAGCATGTCCATATGCAACAAGAACATAACGACTCATGCCCTTATCAAGAGTGACCTTAGAAATTATGTTGAAAGCTGAATAACAGAAATTGCTGAATATACACAAGAAGTAGGGTTTTGAATTTTCTAATATCAATATAATATTTTTGTCTCTTTTTACTCTCAAATTCCCCTCTTCACCCTGAAAATTATCTCCTTCCATTTCCATGCACGCCCACAACTTTAATCCTTCATCATCAGAACCTATATATAGAGGTGGCAATTCATGTTT
Source organism: Hevea brasiliensis (assembly GCF_030052815.1). NCBI lineage: Eukaryota > Viridiplantae > Streptophyta > Magnoliopsida > Malpighiales > Euphorbiaceae > Hevea > Hevea brasiliensis. The sequence continues at coordinate 14,560,633 of NC_079500.1, read as the reverse complement.
GAGTTATCTCCAGTCTTCTTTTTTTCTTTTTTTTTTTTTTTATTTTTATACATAATTTTATTCATGTTGAGTTAGATTCGGCTGAATAGTTTTTCGAATGACTTTAATTTTTTAGAAAAATTTATTGAAAAATAAATTTTGTTTATTTAATTTTTAAATTAAAATTAAGTTGATTAAATTAATTTAAATGTATCAATTTTAAATTAAATTATAAGAATCGATGGGCTAACATTTAATTTTATAAATTATTTTAAATTTTTTAAAATTAAAATAAATTATAAATTAAATTAAAGAATAGTAAAAAAAAAATTAAAAGAGTGGAGATTCGACAGTAAGATAAATAATATTATTTAGCCATTGGAGTCTGACTAGGACAAGCCAGGAGTGAAAATCAAAATATTCCTCCACTTCTTCTGTATGCTTTTTCAAAAGTAAGCACAAGTGCTTTGTGATTATGATGTGTGCTTACGGGGAATATTGTCTTAGAATCTTTTTAATTAATGGAGAATCCTATTTGTTTATTGCGTTTGATGTTTTGTTGGCTAGATATTAAAACATCTTTCGTTTTTAGATTTGATTTATTATAAATTTAAAATATAAAATATATAATAAAATTTAAATTTTATTTATTTATATTTTAAATTTATAATAAATTAAATTTAAATAAAAATTTCCATAATATCAAGTAGTTAGAATGTTTTATTTATGATATAATAATTTTATTTTATTTATTTTTGATAATAATTGATTGATTTTTAAAAAATCATTTAATTTTCTAAATATATTAATATTTTAATTAATTTGACATATAAAATATATATGAGTGAAATAATATGAATTACGTATATTGGCTAACTATGATTAAAGAGAAAATATAGATATAATTTAATTAATTAGCCAACAAAGAGGAATCTTGGTGAGTGCGGCTGATTCACTGCAATGAGATATTTTTGCCCACTCAAACGACTAGGATTATTAATAATGATTTTAAGGCTCCATTTATTTCATAAAAAATAATTTATATATAAAAAAAATTCTATGGAAAATATTTTTCAATATTAAAATATTTTCATTTTTTTGTTATAATGTTAAATTAATCATATGTATTTATTTCATGTATCAAGCATTGATCATAGGAGTTATGAATGCTCTCAATGAGTAATTCATTAGAAACTACACACTCTACAATGGACTGGTGTAACAATAATACTTTGAGATGAAATGCTGCTCTTTAAAAAAGAAATATTTCGAGTTTCATTATCAAAGGATATCTCAATAGATACAATGATGTCAACCTGAGACACATTTATATTGCTTCTTTGTCAGAACAATTATAACCTGAATTATAGCGAGCAATTTTGGCAACCTATAAAGACATGACTCGGATAACTCAGGAGAAACTCATCAAATGACGTTAGCCATTCTTGAAAAAACATGTGATCAAGTAGCTTCGAATCTTTGAACCTATTCTTCATAGTGTCCTGATTTATATTGATGATATTATGCTATTTTCAAAAAATAGTTCAGCCTATAAATAACTTTTGACTCAATTTCACTATTTGGTCCAATAATATAGGATTATGCTATCTGAAAAAGAGCTACAGCCTAATATTGAATTTCTTAGAATGAAATTTGAAAATGGAATGTACCACCTTGGACTCAAATTATTATTGTAATAGTCGAGTCATCGAATCCATGTTATTGCCATACAAATCTTTTTACACGAGCTTCGGGTTCATCAAAGAGCTTAGTATCGTTGTCCATATCTGTTAGATTCTATGAATCTTCTCAAATCTCTGATCAGTAGTCTAGTATCGCTTGGGTTTTAAAAGCGAAAAATTACATCATATTTAAAAAATGAAAGTCATTGTCCTTATAAATGAATTAGTTTTTCCTTTGATGAAGAAAATTTTCCATTAACTAATTTTCTTGAGTGTCTTAAACACTAAAAGATACGGAAGAAAAATATTTTTTATAAAATAAATGGAGTCTAAATGTAGTATGAAAATATATTCATTTATGGTTAATTTTTTTATTAAAAAGAAAAGAAAGAGATGTCACTTAATAATGATTATTGAATTATAATTTTAATATTTAAAATAAATTATAAAACTTTGAGGTGGTCTAATATTCTCTGAGTTTCATGTTTAAAATTAAATAAAATACAGTAATTTGTTAAATTTTCACCTTGTTCTGTTTAAAATGCTCTACTTAATTATTGAAAATATATTTTATAAGAAGAATACTTACAAGGAATTTACTTCCTTATAAATATGATATAAATGTATTTAATATATAAATTAATTTTTTTTAAAAATAATAATGTCCACAATATAATTTAAAATGTAATAAATTAAATAATAAAATAGTAAATTATATTACACTTAATTAAGAAATTACAACTTATCAAGTACCTCCTAGGTAAGTTATTTCATTTGTTAAAAAAAATACAAAATGGCCTACTTCTTAATAAATTAATTTGATAATATAAACTAAACAAGACATTTTTTTTAACATTTCTCAAAAAAATCTAACATATTATATCTTTGCGTTAATAAAATTAAGTACTAACACAAAAACTAATATAAAGAATTTAGAAAATTTGATAACCTCCAAAAGTCATGAGCTCCGTTAGATAACTTGCAAATTTAAATCCCTAGTTGAATGAAAGATCTGTGTTTCTAGAATACTCTTCTTTTAAAAATAAAACACCCTAATAACAACATATTTAATAACTCCATTAAAAGAGAAAAAATATAATAAAAACTCAAGGTCTATCTACGATGATATATTTGAGGATTTATTCACTTAAAATTTATTAATAATGATATATCTAAGATAATATATCTAAAATTTATTCTAAATAGATACATATCTGAAAATTATTAAAAAAAAACTAATAGAAAATAAAGGATAAGAGTTGCAACCAGTAAAAAACTCACAAGAGCTACATGAAATAAAAGATCAATGAAAAGGAGACAACAAAAAGAAAAGATAAGAAAAATATCTAATAAACAGTAGTTTATAGAAAAATGATAAAACTCCTTTTTATTGAAATTTTTTTACAAAGGTCATTGAAAATTTTAAAAAATATATATTTTTAAAGTAAGAATAAAATAATATTTTATAGGAATCATCATTATACCATATAATTTTTATTTTTTATAATATCTACAAATAAAATTTATTAAAAATAAAAATAAATTTTTTGTAAGTAGTAACCCATGAGAGAAACATTTCAGTTGTGGGATCAACGAATTTTTGATTCACTAATCAATAGAAGAATTATCAATTAAAATCATAAAAGTGTAGAGCTAGCTAGCAATTCCAATCTAATATATCTAACCTTAATTTGGCTTTGAAAATAAGTAAAAAAAAATAAAAAAAATTATTTTGGTTCTCTTCTCATAATTGGAATATTATATATTGAGGATGGTCAATTACAATCTTCTTTATTTTATTATTGTAATTAGAGTTTCTAATATATTTACCCCACTAAATTATTATCGACAAAGTGATGATCAACTTTAAATAATGGACGACCTAAAATTAGGGGAGAGGATTTTTCGGTTTAAACTGAAAAATCGAATTGAACCGATTAATTCGGTTCAATCGGTTCGGTTTTAAAATTTAATCGGTTCGGTTTATAATTTTAATAATTTCGGTTAATCGGTTCGGTTTGGTTATTTTCATAAAAAATAAAAAAAAAACCGAACCGAACTGAAATTATTAATATTTATAGGAAATAAAAAAATCGAACCAAATTGAATCGAACCGAATCGAACCGAACCGCAATCAAAGAAAACCGAACCGAACCTTAAGATTTTTGAGTTTTGATTTCTATTTTTTTTTATGTTTTTATTATTTATTTAATGTTAAAAATATTAAATTTTATAAATTTCGGTTTGATCGGTTTAAAACCAAACCGAACCTATATTCATCGGTTCGATTCGGTTCGTTTTCTCTTATCAATCGGTTCAGTTCGGTTTTTAAAATTTTTTATTTTTGATTTTTGGTTTTATCGGTTCGGTTCGGTTCGGAACCAAACCGACCATTTGCACACCCCTACCTAAAACAGCACTATGTAACCCTATTTAACATAGTAGCTCTTTTAGTTAAATGCATAATATTTATTTGATGGATTCAAGTTTAAGTATTTATTTTTGCCTGTTTGACATTACGTTTGGAGAGCCAAAATTACATTTTTGAAAAAAAGTATAATTTTAAATGCTATTGAAAAAAGTAGTTTGGAAAAAATCATTTTATTATTTTAGTGTTTTTATGACTAAAACTTATCAAATTTAACTTTAAATTATTTTTCAATACTTTTTAACTAGTATATTTTAAAAAGTGATTTTCTTAATAGCAGTTTTAACAGCAATGTCAAACAGGCTCGTAATATTTAATTAGGATTAAATAGGTTCAAAATTAAATTTTGGATTAAATAAATTTTTGTACTTTCTAATTAAAGCTAAATAAGTTCTCACTTAATAAAAATTTTTTTTTTAATAATAAATTTTTTTTCTTAATTTTAATAAAATTATTAAAAAAAATTTCTTAGAAACTTATAGAAAAATAATACAATTTTAGAAAATCACAAAGAAAAAGAGAACGAGAAAAAGATGTGAAAAAAAAATTGAAAATAAGAAAAAGTTGAAGAAAAGGAAGATAATGAGAGAATAAATAATGAAACTAGAGAAAAAATGAGAAAAAAAGGATGATGAAGATGAGAAAAAGGAATTGAGAGAAAAATAAAACTAAAAAAGGAAAAAAATGAATTTAAGAAAAGAAAAGAGAAGAAAATGAAGAAGATGTAAAAAGATGACCAAGATAAGAAAAAGGATTAGAAAGAATAAAAGAATAGGAGAAAGAAAAGAGAAGAACTTAAATTGTATGATATTAAACAAATTACCGATGGATTTAATAATTCGTAGGTAAAATCCATTGTTGCATCAGTAGGTTCTTGTAGTGTTTGACTTGATATTTTTATCATCTTTAATTTTTTTTTTTTTAGTTGAGAAATTGAAAGAGTGAAAACTCGAACATAAATTTATCAAGTAAATAATATGACTCTGATCATTGAACTAACTCAAGTTAGGCCTAATTATTCTATTTGATATGGATGTGATGGGCTTAAGGAAGGGGGAATGAAGTATAGACAGCTATTTTGGATTCGACTTCTAATTTGCACAAAATATAAATTTTTATGAATCTAAACGATCAATAAAAATGAGAGGTTAAATTAAAATCAACATGAAAATTTAATTCAAAAATAACTCTTTGATTGAATTAATAAACTTAACATTAACTTAAATTAATAAAAATTAATATTTCAATTCAGAGTAATCTATAAATTAATAGACTCAAATTTATTTTAATTTCTATAATGACTCAATGGAGATGATTCAACCTAACCGACTATAAAAAAAAAAAAACTAAAATTTAAATAAATATCAACTTTAAATACCTTAAATTTGAATAACTTTAACTCTAATATCTGGATATATTTGTCTTTAATAAAACAGTCGATAACTATTAGAACAATTATTATTGCCGAACTGACAGAAATATATTTATATATACTCACCCAAAAAGACCCAAGAAGAAGATGTTTACACAAACGGGTAAACTGATTTTGCTTTCATTTTTCCTGCACAAAACATCCATCAACTGAAAGACTTAAATGGACAACATCCTGACAATGAAATTAGGGAAAATAATTATATAATAATAGGCAAATTAAATATAAAAAGAGAGGAAAAATTACCTTTCAAAGAGGAGTGCGAGAAGAGCAGTGGTTAAAGTCCCAAAAGCATGTCCATATGCAACAAGAACATAACGACTCATGCCCTTATCAAGAGTGACCTTAGAAATTATGTTGAAAGCTGAATAACAGAAATTGCTGAATATACACAAGAAGTAGGGTTTTGAATTTTCTAATATCAATATAATATTTTTGTCTCTTTTTACTCTCAAATTCCCCTCTTCACCCTGAAAATTATCTCCTTCCATTTCCATGCACGCCCACAACTTTAATCCTTCATCATCAGAACCTATATATAGAGGTGGCAATTCATGTTTGAGTTATCTCCAGTCTTCTTTTTTTCTTTTTTTTTTTTTTTTTTATTTTTATACATAATTTTATTCATGTTGAGTTAGATTCGGCTGAATAGTTTTTCGAATGACTTTAATTTTTTAGAAAAATTTATTGAAAAATAAATTTTGTTTATTTAATTTTTAAATTAAAATTAAGTTGATTAAATTAATTTAAATGTATCAATTTTAAATTAAATTATAAGAATCGATGGGCTAACATTTAATTTTATAAATTATTTTAAATTTTTTAAAATTAAAATAAATTATAAATTAAATTAAAGAATAGTAAAAAAAAAATTAAAAGAGTGGAGATTCGACAGTAAGATAAATAATATTATTTAGCCATTGGAGTCTGACTAGGACAAGCCAGGAGTGAAAATCAAAATATTCCTCCACTTCTTCTGTATGCTTTTTCAAAAGTAAGCACAAGTGCTTTGTGATTATGATGTGTGCTTACGGGGAATATTGTCTTAGAATCTTTTTAATTAATGGAGAATCCTATTTGTTTATTGCGTTTGATGTGTTGTTGGCTAGATATTAAAACATCTTTCGTTTTTAGATTTGATTTATTATAAATTTAAAATATAAAATATATAATAAAATTTAAATTTTATTTATTTATGTTTTAAATTTATAATAAATTAAATTTAAATAAAAATTTCCATAATATCAAGTAGTTAGAATGTTTTATTTATGATATAATAATTTTATTTTATTTATTTTTGATAATAATTGATTGATTTTTAAAAAATCATTTAATTTTCTAAATATATTAATATTTTAATTAATTTGACATATAAAATATATATGAGTGAAATAATATGAATTACGTATATTGGCTAACTATGATTAAAGAGAAAATATAGATATAATTTAATTAATTAGCCAACAAAGAGGAATCTTGGTGAGTGCGGCTGATTCACTGCAATGAGATATTTTTGCCCACTCAAACGACTAGGATTATTAATAATGATTTTAAGGCTCCATTTATTTCATAAAAAATAATTTATATATAAAAAAAATTCTATGGAAAATATTTTTCAATATTAAAATATTTTCATTTTTTTGTTATAATGTTAAATTAATCATATGTATTTATTTCATGTATCAAGCATTGATCATAGGAGTTATGAATGCTCTCAATGAGTAATTCATTAGAAACTACACACTCTACAATGGACTGGTGTAACAATAATACTTTGAGATGAAATGCTGCTCTTTAAAAAAGAAATATTTCGAGTTTCATTATCAAAGGATATCTCAATAGATACAATGATGTCAACCTGAGACACATTTATATTGCTTCTTTGTCAGAACAATTATAACCTGAATTATAGCGAGCAATTTTGGCAACCTATAAAGACATGACTCAGATAACTCTGGGAGAAACTCATCAAATGACGTTAGCCATTCTTGAAAAAACATGTGATCAGCAGCGCTTTCGAATCTTTGAACCTATTCTTCATAGTGTCCTGATTTATATTGATGATATTATGCTATTTTCAAAAAATAGTTCAGCCTATAAATAACTTTTGACTCAATTTCACTATTTGGTCCAATAATATAGGATTATGCTATCTGAAAAAAGAGCTACCTGGCCTAATATTGAATTTCTTAGAATGAAATTTGAAAATGGAATGTACCAGCCTTGGACTCAAATTATTATTGTAATAGTCTGAGTCATCAGAATCCATGTTATTGCCATACAAATCTTTTTTACACGAGCTTCCAGGTTCATCAAAGAGCTTAGTATCAGTGTCCATATCTGTTAGATTCTATGAATCTTCTCAAATCTCTGAACTGTAGTCTAGTACTGCTTCAGGTTTTAAAAACGAAAAATTACATCATATTTTAAAAAATGAAAGTCATTGTCCTTATAAATGAATTAGTTTTTCCTTTGATGAAGAAAATTTTCCATTAACTAATTTTCTTGAGTGTCTTAAACACTAAAAGATACGGAAGAAAAATATTTTTTATAAAATAAATGGAGTCTAAATGTAGTATGAAAATATATGCATTTATGGTTAATTTTTTTTTATTAATAAAAAAGAAAAGAAAGAGATGTCACTTAATAATGATTATTGAATTATAATTTTAATATTTAAAATAAATTATAAAACTTTGAGGTGGTCTAATATTCTCTGAGTTTCATGTTTAAAATTAAATAAAATACAGTAATTTGTTAAATTTTCACCTTGTTCTGTTTAAAATGCTCTACTTAATTATTGAAAATATATTTTATAAGAAGAATACTTACAAGGAATTTACTTCCTTATAAATATGATATAAATGTATTTAATATATAAATTAATTTTTTTTAAAAATAATAATGTCCACAATATAATTTAAAATGTAATAAATTAAATAATAAAATAGTAAATTATATTACACTTAATTAAGAAATTACAACTTATCAAGTACCTCCTAGGTAAGTTATTTCATTTGTTAAAAAAAATACAAAATGGCCTACTTCTTAATAAATTAATTTGATAATATAAACTAAACAAGACATTTTTTTTAACATTTCTCAAAAAAATCTAACATATTATATCTTTGCGTTAATAAAATTAAGTACTAACACAAAAACTAATATAAAGAATTTAGAAAATTTGATAACCTCCAAAAGTCATGAGCTCCGTTAGATAACTTGCAAATTTAAATCCCTAGTTGAATGAAAGATCTGTGTTTCTAGAATACTCTTCTTTTAAAAATAAAACACCCTAATAACAACATATTTAATAACTCCATTAAAAGAGAAAAAATATAATAAAAACTCAAGGTCTATCTACGATGATATATTTGAGGATTTATTCACTTAAAATTTATTAATAATGATATATCTAAGATAATATATCTAAAATTTATTCTAAATAGATACATATCTGAAAATTATTAAAAAAAAACTAATAGAAAATAAAGGATAAGAGTTGCAACCAGTAAAAAAACTCGTCAGTAGCCACGCAAATAAAAGATCAATGAAAAGGAGACAACAAAAAAGAAAAGATAAGAAAAATAGCGAAGAAACAGAAGTTTATAGAAAAATGATAAAACTCCTTATAAATGAAATTTAATTACAAAGGACATTGAAAATATTAAAAAATATATATTTTTAAAGTAAGAATAAAATAATATTTTATAGGAATCATCATTATACCATATAATTTTTATTTTTTATAATATCTACAAATAAAATTTATTAAAAATAAAAATAAATTTTTTGTAAGTAGTAACCCATGAGAGAAACATTTCAGTTGTGGGATCAACGAATTTTTGATTCACTAATCAATAGAAGAATTATCAATTAAAATCATAAAAGTGTAGAGCTAGCTAGCAATTCCAATCTAATATATCTAACCTTAATTTGGCTTTGAAAATAAGTAAAAAAAAATAAAAAAAATTATTTTGGTTCTCTTCTCATAATTGGAATATTATATATTGAGGATGGTCAATTACAATCTTCTTTATTTTATTATTGTAATTAGAGTTTCTAATATATTTACCCCACTAAATTATTATCGACAAAGTGATGATCAACTTTAAATAATGGACGACCTAAAATAGCACTATGTAACCCTATTTAACATAGGAGCTCTTTTAGTTAAATGCATAATATTTATTTGATGGATTCAAGTTTAAGTATTTATTTTTGCCTGTTTGACATTACGTTTGGAGAGCCAAAATTACTTTTCTGAATAAAAGTATAATTTTAAATGCTATTGAAAAAAGTAGTTTGGAAAAAATCATTTTATTATTTTAGTATTTTTATGACTAAAATTTATCAAATTTAACTTTAAATTATTTTTCAATACTTTCTAACTAGTATATTTTAAAAAGTGATTTTCTCAATAGCAGTTTTAACAGCAATATCAAACAGGCTCGTAATATTTAATTAGGATTAAATAGGTTCAAAATTAAATTTTGGATTAAATAAATTTTTGTACTTTCTAATTAAAGCTAAATAAGTTCTCACTTAATAAAATTTTATTTTTTTAATAATAAAATTTTTTTCTTAATTTTAATAAAATTATTAAAAAAAATTTCTTAGAAACTTATAGAAAAATAATACAATTTTAGAAAATCACAAAGAAAAAGAGAACGAGAAAAAGATGTGAAAAAAAAATTGAAAATAAGAAAAAGTTGAAGAAAAGGAGGATAATGAGAGAATAAATAATGAAACTAGAGAAAAAATGAGAAAAAAAGGATGATGAAGATGAGAAAAAGGAATTGAGAGAAAAATAAAACTAAAAAAGGAAAAAAATGAATTTAAGAAAAGAAAAGAGAAGAAAATGAAGAAGATGTAAAAAGATGACCAAGATAAGAAAAAGGATTAGAAAGAATAAAAGAATAGGAGAAAGAAAAGAGAAGAACTTAAATTGTATGATATTAAACAAATTACCGATGGATTTAATAATTCGTAGGTAAAATCCATTGTTGCATCAGTAGGTTCTTGTAGTGTTTGACTTGATATTTTTATCATCTTTAATTTTTTTTTTTTTAGTTGAGAAATTGAAAGAGTGAAAACTCGAACATAAATTTATCAAGTAAATAATATGACTCTGATCATTGAACTAACTCAAGTTAGGCCTAATTATTCTATTTGATATGGATGTGATGGGCTTAAGGAAGGGGGGAATGAAGTATAGACAGCTATTTTGGATTCGACTTCTAATTTGCACAAAATATAAATTTTTATGAATCTAAACGATCAATAAAAATGAGAGGTTAAATTAAAATCAACATGAAAATTTAATTCAAAAATAACTCTTTGATTGAATTAATAAACTTAACATTAACTTAAATTAATAAAAATTAATATTTCAATTCAGAGTAATCTATAAATTAATAGACTCAAATTTATTTTAATTTCTATAATGACTCAATGGAGATGATTCAACCTAACCGACTATAAAAAAAAAAAAACTAAAATTTAAATAAATATCAACTTTAAATACCTTAAATTTGAATAACTTTAACTCTAATATCTGGATATATTTGTCTTTAATAAAACAGTCGATAACTATTAGAACAATTATTATTGCCGAACTGACAGAAATATATTTATATATACTCACCCAAAAAGACCCAAGAAGAAGATGTTTACACAAACGGGTAAACTGATTTTGCTTTCATTTTTCCTGCACAAAACATCCATCAACTGAAAGACTTAAATGGACAACATCCTGACAATGAAATTAGGGAAAATAATTATATAATAATAGGCAAATTAAATATAAAAAGAGAGGAAAAATTACCTTTCAAAGAGGAGTGCGAGAAGAGCAGTGGTTAAAGTCCCAAAAGCATGTCCATATGCAACAAGAACATAACGACTCATGCCCTTATCAAGAGTGACCTTAGAAATTATGTTGAAAGCTGAATAACAGAAATTGCTGAATATACACAAGAAGTAGGGTTTTGAATTTTCTAATATCAATATAATATTTTTGTCTCTTTTTACTCTCAAATTCCCCTCTTCACCCTGAAAATTATCTCCTTCCATTTCCATGCACGCCCACAACTTTAATCCTTCATCATCAGAACCTATATATAGAGGTGGCAATTCATGTTTGAGTTATCTCCAGTCTTCTTTTTTTCTTTTTTTTTTTTTTTTTATTTTTATACATAATTTTATTCATGTTGAGTTAGATTCGGCTGAATAGTTTTTCGAATGACTTTAATTTTTTAGAAAAATTTATTGAAAAATAAATTTTGTTTATTTAATTTTTAAATTAAAATTAAGTTGATTAAATTAATTTAAATGTATCAATTTTAAATTAAATTATAAGAATCGATGGGCTAACATTTAATTTTATAAATTATTTTAAATTTTTTAAAATTAAAATAAATTATAAATTAAATTAAAGAATAGTAAAAAAAAAATTAAAAGAGTGGAGATTCGACAGTAAGATAAATAATATTATTTAGCCATTGGAGTCTGACTAGGACAAGCCAGGAGTGAAAATCAAAATATTCCTCCACTTCTTCTGTATGCTTTTTCAAAAGTAAGCACAAGTGCTTTGTGATTATGATGTGTGCTTACGGGGAATATTGTCTTAGAATCTTTTTAATTAATGGAGAATCCTATTTGTTTATTGCGTTTGATGTGTTGTTGGCTAGATATTAAAACATCTTTCGTTTTTAGATTTGATTTATTATAAATTTAAAATATAAAATATATAATAAAATTTAAATTTTATTTATTTATGTTTTAAATTTATAATAAATTAAATTTAAATAAAAATTTCCATAATATCAAGTAGTTAGAATGTTTTATTTATGATATAATAATTTTATTTTATTTATTTTTGATAATAATTGATTGATTTTTAAAAAATCATTTAATTTTCTAAATATATTAATATTTTAATTAATTTGACATATAAAATATATATGAGTGAAATAATATGAATTACGTATATTGGCTAACTATGATTAAAGAGAAAATATAGATATAATTTAATTAATTAGCCAACAAAGAGGAATCTTGGTGAGTGCGGCTGATTCACTGCAATGAGATATTTTTGCCCACTCAAACGACTAGGATTATTAATAATGATTTTAAGGCTCCATTTATTTCATAAAAAATAATTTATATATAAAAAAAATTCTATGGAAAATATTTTTCAATATTAAAATATTTTCATTTTTTTGTTATAATGTTAAATTAATCATATGTATTTATTTCATGTATCAAGCATTGATCATAGGAGTTATGAATGCTCTCAATGAGTAATTCATTAGAAACTACACACTCTACAATGGACTGGTGTAACAATAATACTTTGAGATGAAATGCTGCTCTTTAAAAAAGAAATATTTCGAGTTTCATTATCAAAGGATATCTCAATAGATACAATGATGTCAACCTGAGACACATTTATATTGCTTCTTTGTCAGAACAATTATAACCTGAATTATAGCGAGCAATTTTGGCAACCTATAAAGACATGACTCAGATAACTCTGGGAGAAACTCATCAAATGACGTTAGCCATTCTTGAAAAAACATGTGATCAGCAGCGCTTTCGAATCTTTGAACCTATTCTTCATAGTGTCCTGATTTATATTGATGATATTATGCTATTTTCAAAAAATAGTTCAGCCTATAAATAACTTTTGACTCAATTTCACTATTTGGTCCAATAATATAGGATTATGCTATCTGAAAAAAGAGCTGCCTGGCCTAATATTGAATTTCTTAGAATGAAATTTGAAAATGGAATGTACCAGCCTTGGACTCAAATTATTATTGTAATAGTCTGAGTCATCAGAATCCATGTTATTGCCATACAAATCTTTTTTACACGAGCTTCCAGGTTCATCAAAGAGCTTAGTATCAGTGTCCATATCTGTTAGATTCTATGAATCTTCTCAAATCTCTGAACTGTAGTCTAGTACTGCTTCAGGTTTTAAAAACGAAAAATTACATCATATTTTAAAAAATGAAAGTCATTGTCCTTATAAATGAATTAGTTTTTCCTTTGATGAAGAAAATTTTCCATTAACTAATTTTCTTGAGTGTCTTAAACACTAAAAGATACGGAAGAAAAATATTTTTTATAAAATAAATGGAGTCTAAATGTAGTATGAAAATATATGCATTTATGGTTAATTTTTTTTTATTAATAAAAAAGAAAAGAAAGAGATGTCACTTAATAATGATTATTGAATTATAATTTTAATATTTAAAATAAATTATAAAACTTTGAGGTGGTCTAATATTCTCTGAGTTTCATGTTTAAAATTAAATAAAATACAGTAATTTGTTAAATTTTCACCTTGTTCTGTTTAAAATGCTCTACTTAATTATTGAAAATATATTTTATAAGAAGAATACTTACAAGGAATTTACTTCCTTATAAATATGATATAAATGTATTTAATATATAAATTAATTTTTTTTAAAAATAATAATGTCCACAATATAATTTAAAATGTAATAAATTAAATAATAAAATAGTAAATTATATTACACTTAATTAAGAAATTACAACTTATCAAGTACCTCCTAGGTAAGTTATTTCATTTGTTAAAAAAAATACAAAATGGCCTACTTCTTAATAAATTAATTTGATAATATAAACTAAACAAGACATTTTTTTTAACATTTCTCAAAAAAATCTAACATATTATATCTTTGCGTTAATAAAATTAAGTACTAACACAAAAACTAATATAAAGAATTTAGAAAATTTGATAACCTCCAAAAGTCATGAGCTCCGTTAGATAACTTGCAAATTTAAATCCCTAGTTGAATGAAAGATCTGTGTTTCTAGAATACTCTTCTTTTAAAAATAAAACACCCTAATAACAACATATTTAATAACTCCATTAAAAGAGAAAAAATATAATAAAAACTCAAGGTCTATCTACGATGATATATTTGAGGATTTATTCACTTAAAATTTATTAATAATGATATATCTAAGATAATATATCTAAAATTTATTCTAAATAGATACATATCTGAAAATTATTAAAAAAAAACTAATAGAAAATAAAGGATAAGAGTTGCAACCAGTAAAAAAACTCGTCAGTAGCCACGCAAATAAAAGATCAATGAAAAGGAGACAACAAAAAAGAAAAGATAAGAAAAATAGCGAAGAAACAGAAGTTTATAGAAAAATGATAAAACTCCTTTTTATTGAAATTTTTTTACAAAGGTCATTGAAAATTTTAAAAAATATATATTTTTAAAGTAAGAATAAAATAATATTTTATAGGAATCATCATTATACCATATAATTTTTATTTTTTATAATATCTACAAATAAAATTTATTAAAAATAAAAATAAATTTTTTGTAAGTAGTAACCCATGAGAGAAACATTTCAGTTGTGGGATCAACGAATTTTTGATTCACTAATCAATAGAAGAATTATCAATTAAAATCATAAAAGTGTAGAGCTAGCTAGCAATTCCAATCTAATATATCTAACCTTAATTTGGCTTTGAAAATAAGTAAAAAAAAATAAAAAAAATTATTTTGGTTCTCTTCTCATAATTGGAATATTATATATTGAGGATGGTCAATTACAATCTTCTTTATTTTATTATTGTAATTAGAGTTTCTAATATATTTACCCCACTAAATTATTATCGACAAAGTGATGATCAACTTTAAATAATGGACGACCTAAAATAGCACTATGTAACCCTATTTAACATAGGAGCTCTTTTAGTTAAATGCATAATATTTATTTGATGGATTCAAGTTTAAGTATTTATTTTTGCCTGTTTGACATTACGTTTGGAGAGCCAAAATTACTTTTCTGAATAAAAGTATAATTTTAAATGCTATTGAAAAAAGTAGTTTGGAAAAAATCATTTTATTATTTTAGTATTTTTATGACTAAAATTTATCAAATTTAACTTTAAATTATTTTTCAATACTTTCTAACTAGTATATTTTAAAAAGTGATTTTCTCAATAGCAGTTTTAACAGCAATATCAAACAGGCTCGTAATATTTAATTAGGATTAAATAGGTTCAAAATTAAATTTTGGATTAAATAAATTTTTGTACTTTCTAATTAAAGCTAAATAAGTTCTCACTTAATAAAATTTTATTTTTTTAATAATAAAATTTTTTTCTTAATTTTAATAAAATTATTAAAAAAAATTTCTTAGAAACTTATAGAAAAATAATACAATTTTAGAAAATCACAAAGAAAAAGAGAACGAGAAAAAGATGTGAAAAAAAAATTGAAAATAAGAAAAAGTTGAAGAAAAGGAGGATAATGAGAGAATAAATAATGAAACTAGAGAAAAAATGAGAAAAAAAGGATGATGAAGATGAGAAAAAGGAATTGAGAGAAAAATAAAACTAAAAAAGGAAAAAAATGAATTTAAGAAAAGAAAAGAGAAGAAAATGAAGAAGATGTAAAAAGATGACCAAGATAAGAAAAAGGATTAGAAAGAATAAAAGAATAGGAGAAAGAAAAGAGAAGAACTTAAATTGTATGATATTAAACAAATTACCGATGGATTTAATAATTCGTAGGTAAAATCCATTGTTGCATCAGTAGGTTCTTGTAGTGTTTGACTTGATATTTTTATCATCTTTAATTTTTTTTTTTTTAGTTGAGAAATTGAAAGAGTGAAAACTCGAACATAAATTTATCAAGTAAATAATATGACTCTGATCATTGAACTAACTCAAGTTAGGCCTAATTATTCTATTTGATATGGATGTGATGGGCTTAAGGAAGGGGGAATGAAGTATAGACAGCTATTTTGGATTCGACTTCTAATTTGCACAAAATATAAATTTTTATGAATCTAAACGATCAATAAAAATGAGAGGTTAAATTAAAATCAACATGAAAATTTAATTCAAAAATAACTCTTTGATTGAATTAATAAACTTAACATTAACTTAAATTAATAAAAATTAATATTTCAATTCAGAGTAATCTATAAATTAATAGACTCAAATTTATTTTAATTTCTATAATGACTCAATGGAGATGATTCAACCTAACCGACTATAAAAAAAAAAAAACTAAAATTTAAATAAATATCAACTTTAAATACCTTAAATTTGAATAACTTTAACTCTAATATCTGGATATATTTGTCTTTAATAAAACAGTCGATAACTATTAGAACAATTATTATTGCCGAACTGACAGAAATATATTTATATATACTCACCCAAAAAGACCCAAGAAGAAGATGTTTACACAAACGGGTAAACTGATTTTGCTTTCATTTTTCCTGCACAAAACATCCATCAACTGAAAGACTTAAATGGACAACATCCTGACAATGAAATTAGGGAAAATAATTATATAATAATAGGCAAATTAAATATAAAAAGAGAGGAAAAATTACCTTTCAAAGAGGAGTGCGAGAAGAGCAGTGGTTAAAGTCCCAAAAGCATGTCCATATGCAACAAGAACATAACGACTCATGCCCTTATCAAGAGTGACCTTAGAAATTATGTTGAAAGCTGAATAACAGAAATTGCTGAATATACACAAGAAGTAGGGTTTTGAATTTTCTAATATCAATATAATATTTTTGTCTCTTTTTACTCTCAAATTCCCCTCTTCACCCTGAAAATTATCTCCTTCCATTTCCATGCACGCCCACAACTTTAATCCTTCATCATCAGAACCTATATATAGAGGTGGCAATTCATGTTTGAGTTATCTCCAGTCTTCTTTTTTTCTTTTTTTTTTTTTATACATAATTTTATTCATGTTGAGTTAGATTCGGCTGAATAGTTTTTCGAATGACTTTAATTTTTTAGAAAAATTTATTGAAAAATAAATTTTGTTTATTTAATTTTTAAATTAAAATTAAGTTGATTAAATTAATTTAAATGTATCAATTTTAAATTAAATTATAAGAATCGATGGGCTAACATTTAATTTTATAAATTATTTTAAATTTTTTAAAATTAAAATAAATTATAAATTAAATTAAAGAATAGTAAAAAAAAAATTAAAAGAGTGGAGATTCGACAGTAAGATAAATAATATTATTTAGCCATTGGAGTCTGACTAGGACAAGCCAGGAGTGAAAATCAAAATATTCCTCCACTTCTTCTGTATGCTTTTTCAAAAGTAAGCACAAGTGCTTTGTGATTATGATGTGTGCTTACGGGGAATATTGTCTTAGAATCTTTTTAATTAATGGAGAATCCTATTTGTTTATTGCGTTTGATGTGTTGTTGGCTAGATATTAAAACATCTTTCGTTTTTAGATTTGATTTATTATAAATTTAAAATATAAAATATATAATAAAATTTAAATTTTATTTATTTATGTTTTAAATTTATAATAAATTAAATTTAAATAAAAATTTCCATAATATCAAGTAGTTAGAATGTTTTATTTATGATATAATAATTTTATTTTATTTATTTTTGATAATAATTGATTGATTTTTAAAAAATCATTTAATTTTCTAAATATATTAATATTTTAATTAATTTGACATATAAAATATATATGAGTGAAATAATATGAATTACGTATATTGGCTAACTATGATTAAAGAGAAAATATAGATATAATTTAATTAATTAGCCAACAAAGAGGAATCTTGGTGAGTGCGGCTGATTCACTGCAATGAGATATTTTTGCCCACTCAAACGACTAGGATTATTAATAATGATTTTAAGGCTCCATTTATTTCATAAAAAATAATTTATATATAAAAAAAATTCTATGGAAAATATTTTTCAATATTAAAATATTTTCATTTTTTTGTTATAATGTTAAATTAATCATATGTATTTATTTCATGTATCAAGCATTGATCATAGGAGTTATGAATGCTCTCAATGAGTAATTCATTAGAAACTACACACTCTACAATGGACTGGTAACAATAATACTTTGAGATGAAATGCTGCTCTTTAAAAAAGAAATATTTCGAGTTTCATTATCAAAGGATATCTCAATAGATACAATGATGTCAACCTGAGACACATTTATATTGCTTCTTTGTCAGAACAATTATAACCTGAATTATAGCGAGCAATTTTGGCAACCTATAAAGACATGACTCGGATAACTCGGGAGAAACTCATCAAATGACGTTAGCCATTCTTGAAAAACATGTGATCAGCAGCTTTCAATCTTTGAACCTATTCTTCATAGTGTCCTGATTTATATTGATGATATTATGCTATTTTCAAAAATAGTTCAGCCTATAAATAACTTTTGACTCAATTTCACTATTTGGTCCAATAATATAGGATTATGCTATCTCAAAAAGAGCTACTGGCCTAATATTGAATTTCTTAGAATGAAATTTGAAAATGGAATGTACCACCTTGGACTCAAATTATTATTGTAATAGTCGAGTCATCAATCCATGTTATTGCCATACAAATCTTTTTACACGAGCTTCTGTGTTCATCAAAGAGCTTAGTATCGTTGTCCATATCTGTTAGATTCTATGAATCTTCTCAAATCTCTGAATCGTAGTCTAGTATCTTGTCAGTTTTAAAAACGAAAAATTACATCATATTTTAAAAAATGAAAGTCATTGTCCTTATAAATGAATTAGTTTTTCCTTTGATGAAGAAAATTTTCCATTAACTAATTTTCTTGAGTGTCTTAAACACTAAAAGATACGGAAGAAAAATATTTTTTATAAAATAAATGGAGTCTAAATGTAGTATGAAAATATATGCATTTATGGTTAATTTTTTTTTATTAATAAAAAAGAAAAGAAAGAGATGTCACTTAATAATGATTATTGAATTATAATTTTAATATTTAAAATAAATTATAAAACTTTGAGGTGGTCTAATATTCTCTGAGTTTCATGTTTAAAATTAAATAAAATACAGTAATTTGTTAAATTTTCACCTTGTTCTGTTTAAAATGCTCTACTTAATTATTGAAAATATATTTTATAAGAAGAATACTTACAAGGAATTTACTTCCTTATAAATATGATATAAATGTATTTAATATATAAATTAATTTTTTTTAAAAATAATAATGTCCACAATATAATTTAAAATGTAATAAATTAAATAATAAAATAGTAAATTATATTACACTTAATTAAGAAATTACAACTTATCAAGTACCTCCTAGGTAAGTTATTTCATTTGTTAAAAAAAATACAAAATGGCCTACTTCTTAATAAATTAATTTGATAATATAAACTAAACAAGACATTTTTTTTAACATTTCTCAAAAAAATCTAACATATTATATCTTTGCGTTAATAAAATTAAGTACTAACACAAAAACTAATATAAAGAATTTAGAAAATTTGATAACCTCCAAAAGTCATGAGCTCCGTTAGATAACTTGCAAATTTAAATCCCTAGTTGAATGAAAGATCTGTGTTTCTAGAATACTCTTCTTTTAAAAATAAAACACCCTAATAACAACATATTTAATAACTCCATTAAAAGAGAAAAAATATAATAAAAACTCAAGGTCTATCTACGATGATATATTTGAGGATTTATTCACTTAAAATTTATTAATAATGATATATCTAAGATAATATATCTAAAATTTATTCTAAATAGATACATATCTGAAAATTATTAAAAAAAAACTAATAGAAAATAAAGGATAAGAGTTGCAACCAGTAAAAACTCACAAGAGCCACGCAAATAAAAGATCAATGAAAAGGAGACAACAAAAAAGAAAAGATAAGAAAAATAGCGAAGAAACAGAAGTTTATAGAAAAATGATAAAACTCCTTTTTATTGAAATTTTTTTACAAAGGTCATTGAAAATTTTAAAAAATATATATTTTTAAAGTAAGAATAAAATAATATTTTATAGGAATCATCATTATACCATATAATTTTTATTTTTTATAATATCTACAAATAAAATTTATTAAAAATAAAAATAAATTTTTTGTAAGTAGTAACCCATGAGAGAAACATTTCAGTTGTGGGATCAACGAATTTTTGATTCACTAATCAATAGAAGAATTATCAATTAAAATCATAAAAGTGTAGAGCTAGCTAGCAATTCCAATCTAATATATCTAACCTTAATTTGGCTTTGAAAATAAGTAAAAAAAAATAAAAAAAATTATTTTGGTTCTCTTCTCATAATTGGAATATTATATATTGAGGATGGTCAATTACAATCTTCTTTATTTTATTATTGTAATTAGAGTTTCTAATATATTTACCCCACTAAATTATTATCGACAAAGTGATGATCAACTTTAAATAATGGACGACCTAAAATAGCACTATGTAACCCTATTTAACATAGGAGCTCTTTTAGTTAAATGCATAATATTTATTTGATGGATTCAAGTTTAAGTATTTATTTTTGCCTGTTTGACATTACGTTTGAGAGCCAAAATTACTTTTCGAATAAAAGTATAATTTTAAATGCTATTGAAAAAAGTAGTTTGGAAAAAATCATTTTATTATTTTAGTATTTTTATGACTAAAATTTATCAAATTTAACTTTAAATTATTTTTCAATACTTTCTAACTAGTATATTTTAAATAGAGATTTTCTCAATAGCAGTTTTAACAGCAATATCAAACAGGCTCGTAATATTTAATTAGGATTAAATAGGTTCAAAATTAAATTTTGGATTAAATAAATTTTTGTACTTTCTAATTAAAGCTAAATAAGTTCTCACTTAATAAAATTTTATTTTTTTAATAATAAAATTTTTTTCTTAATTTTAATAAAATTATTAAAAAAAATTTCTTAGAAACTTATAGAAAAATAATACAATTTTAGAAAATCACAAAGAAAAAGAGAACGAGAAAAAGATGTGAAAAAAAAATTGAAAATAAGAAAAAGTTGAAGAAAAGGAGGATAATGAGAGAATAAATAATGAAACTAGAGAAAAAATGAGAAAAAAAGGATGATGAAGATGAGAAAAAGGAATTGAGAGAAAAATAAAACTAAAAAAGGAAAAAAATGAATTTAAGAAAAGAAAAGAGAAGAAAATGAAGAAGATGTAAAAAGATGACCAAGATAAGAAAAAGGATTAGAAAGAATAAAAGAATAGGAGAAAGAAAAGAGAAGAACTTAAATTGTATGATATTAAACAAATTACCGATGGATTTAATAATTCGTAGGTAAAATCCATTGTTGCATCAGTAGGTTCTTGTAGTGTTTGACTTGATATTTTTATCATCTTTAATTTTTTTTTTTTTAGTTGAGAAATTGAAAGAGTGAAAACTCGAACATAAATTTATCAAGTAAATAATATGACTCTGATCATTGAACTAACTCAAGTTAGGCCTAATTATTCTATTTGATATGGATGTGATGGGCTTAAGGAAGGGGGAATGAAGTATAGACAGCTATTTTGGATTCGACTTCTAATTTGCACAAAATATAAATTTTTATGAATCTAAACGATCAATAAAAATGAGAGGTTAAATTAAAATCAACATGAAAATTTAATTCAAAAATAACTCTTTGATTGAATTAATAAACTTAACATTAACTTAAATTAATAAAAATTAATATTTCAATTCAGAGTAATCTATAAATTAATAGACTCAAATTTATTTTAATTTCTATAATGACTCAATGGAGATGATTCAACCTAACCGACTATAAAAAAAAAAAAACTAAAATTTAAATAAATATCAACTTTAAATACCTTAAATTTGAATAACTTTAACTCTAATATCTGGATATATTTGTCTTTAATAAAACAGTCGATAACTATTAGAACAATTATTATTGCCGAACCGATGAAATATATTTATATATACTCACCCAAAAAGACCCAAGAAGAAGATGTTTACACAAACGGGTAAACTGATTTTGCTTTCATTTTTCCTGCACAAAACATCCATCAACTGAAAGACTTAAATGGACAACATCCTGACAATGAAATTAGGAAAATAATTATATAATAATAGGCAAATTAAATATAAAAAGAGAGGAAAAATTACCTTTCAAAGAGGAGTGCGAGAAGAGCAGTGGTTAAAGTCCCAAAAGCATGTCCATATGCAACAAGAACATAACGACTCATGCCCTTATCAAGAGTGACCTTAGAAATTATGTTGAAAGCTGAATAACAGAAATTGCTGAATATACACAAGAAGTAGGGTTTTGAATTTTCTAATATCAATATAATATTTTTGTCTCTGTTTACTCTCAAATTCCCCTCTTCACCCTGAAAATTATCTCCTTCCATTTCCATGCACGCCCACAACTTTAATCCTTCATCATCAGAACCTATATATAGAGGTGGCAATTCATGTTTGAGTTATCTCCAGTCTTCTTTTTTTCTTTTTTTTTTTTTTTTTATTTTTATACATAATTTTATTCATGTTGAGTTAGATTCGGCTGAATAGTTTTTCGAATGACTTTAATTTTTATAAAAATTTATTGAAAAATAAATTTTGTTTATTTAATTTTAAATTAAAATTAAGTTGATTAAATTAATTTAAATGTATCAATTTTAAATTAAATTATAAGAATCGATGGGCTAACATTTAATTTTATAAATTATTTTAAATTTTTTAAAATTAAAATAAATTATAAATTAAATTAAAGAATAGTAAAAAAAAAATTAAAAGAGTGGAGATTCGACAGTAAGATAAATAATATTATTTAGCCATTGGAGTCTGACTAGGACAAGCCAGGAGTGAAAATCAAAATATTCCTCCACTTCTTCTGTATGCTTTTTCAAAAGTAAGCACAAGTGCTTTGTGATTATGATGTGTGCTTACGGGAATATTGTCTTAGAATCTTTTAATTAATGGAGAATCCTATTTGTTTATTGCGTTTGATGTGTTGTTGGCTAGATATTAAAACATCTTTCGTTTTTAGATTTGATTTATTATAAATTTAAAATATAAAATATATAATAAAATTTAAATTTTATTTATTTATGTTTTAAATTTATAATAAATTAAATTTAAATAAAAATTTCCATAATATCAAGTAGTTAGAATGTTTTATTTATGATATAATAATTTTATTTTATTTATTTTTGATAATAATTGATTGATTTTTAAAAAATCATTTAATTTTCTAAATATATTAATATTTTAATTAATTTGACATATAAAATATATATGAGTGAAATAATATGAATTACGTATATTGGCTAACTATGATTAAAGAGAAAATATAGATATAATTTAATTAATTAGCCAACAAAGAGGAATCTTGGTGAGTGCGGCTGATTCACTGCAATGAGATATTTTTGCCCACTCAAACGACTAGGATTATTAATAATGATTTTAAGGCTCCATTTATTTCATAAAAAATAATTTATATATAAAAAAAATTCTATGGAAAATATTTTCAATATTAAAATATTTTCATTTTTTGTTATAATGTTAAATTAATCATATGTATTTATTTCATGTATCAAGCATTGATCATAGGAGTTATGAATGCTCTCAATGAGTAATTCATTAGAAACTACACACTCTACAATGGACTGGTGTAACAATAATACTTTGAGATGAAATGCTGCTCTTTAAAAAAGAAATATTTCGAGTTTCATTATCAAAGGATATCTCAATAGATACAATGATGTCAACCTGAGACACATTTATATTGCTTCTTTGTCAGAACAATTATAACCTGAATTATAGCGAGCAATTTTGGCAACCTATAAAGACATGACTCAGATAACTCTGGGAGAAACTCATCAAATGACGTTAGCCATTCTTGAAAAAACATGTGATCAGCAGCGCTTTCGAATCTTTGAACCTATTCTTCATAGTGTCCTGATTTATATTGATGATATTATGCTATTTTCAAAAAATAGTTCAGCCTATAAATAACTTTTGACTCAATTTCACTATTTGGTCCAATAATATAGGATTATGCTATCTGAAAAAGAGCTACTGGCCTAATATTGAATTTCTTAGAATGAAATTTGAAAATGGAATGTACCAGCCTTGGACTCAAATTATTATTGTAATAGTCCAGTCATCGTAATCCATGTTATTGCCATACAAATCTTTTTACACGAGCTTCTGTGTTCATCAAAGAGCTTAGTATCAGTGTCCATATCTGTTAGATTCTATGAATCTTCTCAAATCTCTGAACTGTAGTCTAGTACTGCTTCAGGTTTTAAAAACGAAAAATTACATCATATTTTAAAAAATGAAAGTCATTGTCCTTATAAATGAATTAGTTTTTCCTTTGATGAAGAAAATTTTCCATTAACTAATTTTCTTGAGTGTCTTAAACACTAAAAGATACGGAAGAAAAATATTTTTTATAAAATAAATGGAGTCTAAATGTAGTATGAAAATATATGCATTTATGGTTAATTTTTTTTTATTAATAAAAAAGAAAAGAAAGAGATGTCACTTAATAATGATTATTGAATTATAATTTTAATATTTAAAATAAATTATAAAACTTTGAGGTGGTCTAATATTCTCTGAGTTTCATGTTTAAAATTAAATAAAATACAGTAATTTGTTAAATTTTCACCTTGTTCTGTTTAAAATGCTCTACTTAATTATTGAAAATATATTTTATAAGAAGAATACTTACAAGGAATTTACTTCCTTATAAATATGATATAAATGTATTTAATATATAAATTAATTTTTTTTAAAAATAATAATGTCCACAATATAATTTAAAATGTAATAAATTAAATAATAAAATAGTAAATTATATTACACTTAATTAAGAAATTACAACTTATCAAGTACCTCCTAGGTAAGTTATTTCATTTGTTAAAAAAAATACAAAATGGCCTACTTCTTAATAAATTAATTTGATAATATAAACTAAACAAGACATTTTTTTTAACATTTCTCAAAAAAATCTAACATATTATATCTTTGCGTTAATAAAATTAAGTACTAACACAAAAACTAATATAAAGAATTTAGAAAATTTGATAACCTCCAAAAGTCATGAGCTCCGTTAGATAACTTGCAAATTTAAATCCCTAGTTGAATGAAAGATCTGTGTTTCTAGAATACTCTTCTTTTAAAAATAAAACACCCTAATAACAACATATTTAATAACTCCATTAAAAGAGAAAAAATATAATAAAAACTCAAGGTCTATCTACGATGATATATTTGAGGATTTATTCACTTAAAATTTATTAATAATGATATATCTAAGATAATATATCTAAAATTTATTCTAAACAGATACATATCTGAAAATTATTAAAAAAAATTAATAGAAAATAAAGGATAATAGTTGCATCCAGTAAAAAAACTCGTCAGTAGCCACACAAATAAAAGATCAATGAAAAGGAGACAACAAAAAAGAAAAGATAAGAAAAATAGCGAAGAAACAGAAGTTTATAGAAAAATGATAAAACTCTTTTTATATCATATAATTTTTATTTTTTATAATATTTACAAATAAAATTTATTAAAAATAAAAATAAAGTTTTTGTAAGTAGTAACCCATGAGAGAAACATTTCAGTTGTGGGATCAACGAATTTTTGATTCACTAATCAATAGAAGAATTATCAATTAAAATCATAAAAGTGTAGAGCTAGCTAGCAATTCCAATCTAATATATCTAACCTTAATTTGGCTTTGAAAATAAGTAAAAAAAATAAAAAAAATTATTTTGGTTCTCTTCTCATAATTGGAATATTATATATTGAGGATGGTCAATTACAATCTTCTTTATTTTATTATTGTAATTAGAGTTTCTAATATATTTACCCCACTAAATTATTATCGACAAAGTGATGATCATCTTTAAATAATGGACAACCTAAAATAGCACTATGTAACCCTATTTAACATAGGAGCTCTTTTAGTTAAATGCATAATATTTATTTGATGGATTCAAGTTTAAGTATTTATTTTTGCCTGTTTGACATTACGTTTGGAGAGCCAAAATTACTTTTCTGAATAAAAGTATAATTTTAAATGCTATTGAAAAAAGTAGTTTGGAAAAAATTATTTTATTATTTTAGTGTTTTTATGACTAAAACTTATCAAATTTAACTTTAAATTATTTTTCAATACTTTCTAACTAGTATATTTTAAAAAGTGATTTTCTCAATAGCAGTTTTTACAGCAATATCAAACAGGCTCGTAATATTTAATTAGGATTAAATAGGTTCAAAATTAAATTTTGGATTAAATAAATTTTTGTACTTTGTAATTAAAGCTAAATAAGTTCTCACTTAATAAAATTTTATTTTTTTAATAATAAAATTTTTTTCTTAATTTTAATAAAATTATTAAAAAAAATTTCTTAGAAACTTATAGAAAAATAATACAATTTTAGAAAATCACAAAGAAAAAGAGAACGAGAAAAAGATGTGAAAAAAAAATTGAAAATAAGAAAAAGTTGAAGAAAAGGAGGATAATGAGAGAATAAATAATGAAACTAGAGAAAAAATGAGAAAAAAATGATGATGAAGATGAGAAAAAGGAATTGAGAGAAAAATAAAACTAAAAAAGGAAAAAAATGAATTTAAGAAAAGAAAAGAGAAGAAAATGAAGAAGATATAAAAAGATGACCAAGATAAGAAAAAAGATTAGAAAGAATAAAAGAATGGGAGAAAGAAAAGAGAAGAAAGAGTGAAATGGAATAAAATAGAATGATTGAAGTGGGAGAAAAAGTGAATTTATATATGTAGCATAATTTTCAATAGAAATAGATTATAAAACTCGAACATAAATTTATCAAGTAAATAATATACTTCTAATCATTGAACTAACTCAGGTTAGGCCTAATTATTCTACTTGAAATGGATGGGATGGGCTTAAGGAAGGGGGAAGGAAGTATAGACGGCTATTTTGGATTCGACTTCTAATTTGCATAAAATATAAATTTTTATGAATTTAAATGATCAATAAAAATGAGAGGTTAAATTAAAATCAATCTGCAAACTTAATTAAAAAATAACTCTTTGATTGAATTAATCAACTTAATATTAACTTAAATTAATAAAAATTAATATTTCAATTCAGAGTAATCCATAATCTATAAATTAATAGACTCAAATTTATTTTAATTTCTATAATGACTCAATGGAGATGATTCAACCTAACCTACTATAAAAAAAAAAAATTTAAATAAATATCAACTTTAAATACCTTAAACTTGAATAACTTTAACTCTAATATCTAGATATATTTATCTTTAGTAAAACAGTCGATAACTATTAGAACAATTATTATTGCCGAACTGGTAAAAATATATTTATATATACTCACCCAAAAAGACCCAAGAAGAAGATGTTTACACAAACGGGTAAACTGATTTTGCTTTCATTTTTCCTGCACAAAACATCCATCAACTGAAAGACTTTAATGGACAACATCCTGACAATGAAAATAGGGAAAATAATTATATAATAATAGGCAAATTAAATATAAAAAGAGAGGAAAAATTACCTTTCAAAGAGGAGTGCGAGAAGAGCAGTGGTTAAAGTCCCAAAAGCATGTCCATACGCAACAAGAACATAACGACTCATGCCCTTATCAAGAGTGACCTTAGAAATTATGTTGAAAGCTGAATAACAGAAATTGCTGAATATACACAAGAAGTAGGGTTTTGAATTTTCTAATATCAATATAATATTTTTGTCTCTTTTTACTCTCAAATTCCCCTCTTCACCCTGAAAATTATCTCCTTCCATTTCCATGCACGCCCACAACTTTAATCCTTCATCATCAGAACCTATATATAGAGGTGGCAATTCATGTTTAAGTTTTCTCCGGTCTTCTTTTTTTCTTTTTCTTTTTTATATATAATTTTATTCATGTTGAGTTAGATTCGGCTGAATAGTTTTTCGAATGACTTTAACTTTTTAGAAAAATTTATTGAAAAATAAATTTAATTTATTTAATTTTTAAATTAAAATTAAGTTGATTAAATTATTTTAAATGTATCAATTTTAAATTAATTTATAAGAATCGATGAGCTAACATTTAATTTTATAAATTATTTTAAACTTTTTAAAATTAAATTAAATTATAAATCAAATTAAAGAATAGTAAAAAAAATTAAAAGAGTGGAGATTCACCTGTAAGATAAATAATATTATTTAGCCATTGAAGTCTGACTAGGACAAACCAGGAGTGAAAATCAAAATATTCCTCCACTTCTTCTGTATGCTTTTCAAAAGTAAGCTCAAATGCTCTGTGATTATGATGTGTGCTTATGGGGAATATTGTCTTAGCATCTTTTTAATTAATGGAGAATCCTACTTGTTTATTGCGTTTGATGTGTTGTTGGCTAAGATATTAAAACATCTTTCGTTTTTAGATTTGATTTCTATAATTTAAAATATAAAATATATAATAAAATTTAAATTTTATTTATTTATATCTTAAATTTATAATAAATTAAATTTAAATAAAAATTTTCAAAATATCAATTAGTTAGAATGTTTTATTTATGATATAATAATTTTATTTTATTTATTTTTGATAATAATTGATTGATTTTTTAAAAAATCACTTAGTTTCTAAATATATTATTATTTTAATTAATTTGACATATAAAATATATATGAGTGAAATAATATGAATTACGTATATAGGCTAACTATGATTAAAGAGAAAATATAGATATAATTTAATTAATTAGCCAACAAAGAGGAATCTGGTGAGTGCGGCTAATTCACTGCAATGAGATATTTTTGCCCACTCAAACGACTAGGATTATTAATAATGCATAACACCCTAAGCAAATCCCACATCGGCAAAACACGGGAGAGATGCTAGGTTTATAAGTTGGGGGTTCGTAACCCCTAATAATGGCCCGGCTCTGATACCACAAAAGTAACGACTCGGCCCACTAGTGATATTGTCCGCTCTTATACCACAAATGTAATGGCCCGGCCCACTAGTGATATTGTCCACTCTGGGCCGAAGCCCTCACGGTTTTAAAACGCGTCACTAGGGGGTTACGAACCGCCAACTTATAAACCCAGCATCTCTCCCGTGTTTTGCCGATGTGGGATTTGCCTAGGGTGTCACAATCCACCCCCCTTATGGGACTCAGCTCTGATACCACAAATGTAATGGCCTGACCCACTAGTGATATTGTCCGCTCTGGGCCGAAGCCCTCACGGTTTTAAATCGCGTCACTAGGGGGTTAGGAACCGCCAACTTATAAACCCAGCATCTCTCCCGTGTTTTGCCTATGTGGGATTTGCCTAGGGTGTTACAATCCACCCCCCTTATGGGACTCAGCGTCCTCGCTGAGGTTTGCCCCACTATCGCCTAAGGTTGCACGCGGAGCGGCTCTGATACCACAAATATAATGGCCCGGCCCACTAGTGATATTGTCCGCTCTGGGTAAGCCCTCACGGTTTTAAAACGCGTCACTAGGGGTTACGAACCGCCAACTTATAAACCTAGTATCTCTCCCATATTTTGCCGATGTGGGATTTGCCTAGGGTGTTACATAATGATTTTAAGGTTCCATTTATTTCACAGAAAATAATTTGTATATAAAAAAAATTTATTACGAAAAATATTTTTTAATATTAAAATATTTTTATTTTTTTGTTGTAATATTAAATTAATCATATGTAATTATTTTATGTACCAAGCTTGATTATAGGAGTTATGAATGCTCTTTATGAGAAATTCATTAGAAACTATACACTCTATAATGGACAGGTATAATAAGAATACTATGAGATGAAATGCTGCTCTTTAGAAAAGAAAGATATTGAGTTTCATTATCAAAGGATGTCTCAGAGATACTATCTATTAAACAGATGCAATGATGTCAACTTGAGACAGATTTATGTTGCTTCTTTGTCCGAACAATTACAACCTGAATTATAGAGAGCAATTTTGGCAACCTGTAAAGACATGACCCAGGTAACTCTGGGAGAAACTCATCAAATGACGTTAGCCACTCTTGAAAAAACATGTGATCAGTAGCGCTTTCGAATCTTTGAACCTATTCTTTATAGTGCCCTGATTTACATTGATGATATTATGCTATTTTCAAAAAATAATTCAGCCCATAAACAACTTTTGGCTCAATTTCACTATTTGGTCCAATAATATGGAATTATGCTATCTGAAAAAAAGAGCTACCTGGCCTAATATTGAATTTCTTAGAATGAAATTTGAAAATGGGATGTACCAGCCTTGGACTCAAATTGTTATTGTAATAGTCTAAGTCGATGTTCTTGCCATAAAAATCTTTTTTACACGAGCTTCCAAGTTCATCAATAAGCTTGGTATCAGTGTCCATATCTGTTAGATTCTGTGAATCTTGTCAAATCTTTGAACTGTGTAGTATGGTACTGCTTCAGTTTTTAAAAACAAAAAATTACATCATATTTTTAAAAATGAAAGTCATTGTCCTTAAGAATGAATTAGTTTTTCCTTTGATCAAGAAAATTTTTCATTAACTAATTTTCTTGAGTGTCTTAAACACTAAAAAATAAGGAAAATATTTTTTAGAAAAATATTTTTTATAAAATAAATGGAGTCTAAATGTAGTATGAAAATATATGCATTTATGGTTAATTTTTTTTATTAATTAAAAAGAAAAGAAAGAACTGTCACTTAATAATGATTATTGAATTATAATTTTAATATTTAAAATAAAATTATAAAACTTTGAGGTGGTCTAATATTCTCTGAGTTTCATGTTTAAAATTAAATAAAATACAGTAATTTGTTAAATTTTCACCTTGTTCTGTTTAAAATGCTCTACCTAATTATTGAAAATATATTTTATAAGAAGCATACTTACAAGGAATCTACTTCCTTATAAATATGATATACATGTATTTAATATATAAACTAATTTTTTTAAAAAATAATAATGTCCACAATATAATTTAAAATGTAATAAATTAAAAAATAAAATGATAAATTATATTACACTTAATTAAGAAATTACAACTTACCAAGTACCACCTAGGTAACCTACTTCTTAATAAATTAATTTGATAATATAAACTAAACAAGACATTTTTTTTTAACATTTCTCAAAAAAATCTAACATATTATATCTTTGCGTAAATAAAATTAAGTACTAATACAAAAACTAATATAAAGAATTTAGAAAATTTGATAGCCTCCAAAAGTTACGAGCTCCGTTAGATAACTTTTAAATTTAAATCCCTAGTTGAATGAAAAATCTGTATTTCTAGAATACTCTTCCTATAAAAACAAAATACCCTAATAACAACATATATAATAACTCCATTAAAAGAGAGAAAATGCAATAAAAACTCAAGATCTATCTACGATGATATATTTGAGAATTTATTCACTTAAAATTTATTAATAATGATATATCTAAGATAATATATCTAAAATTTATTCTAAACAGATACATATCTAAAAATTATTAAAAAAAAACTAATAGAAAATAAATGATAAGAGCTGCAACCAGTAAAAACACTCATCGGTAGCACGCAAATAAAAGATCAATGAAAAGGAGACAACAAAAAAAAAAGATGAGAAAAATAGCGAAGAAACAGAAGTTTGTAGAGAAATGATAAAGCTCCTCTATTTAGAAATTTTTTTACAAAGGTCATTGAAAATTTTAAAAAATATATATTTTTAAAGTAAGAATAAAACAATGTTTTATAGGAATCATCATTATATCATATAATTTTTATTTTATATAATATCTACAAATAAAATTTATTAAAAATAAAAATAAAGATTTTGTAAGTAGTAACCCATGAGAGAAACATTTCAGTTGTGGGATCAACGAATTTTTGATTCACTAATCAATAGAAGAATTATCAACTAAAATCATAAAAGAGTAGAGCTAGCTAGCAATTCCAATCTAATATATCTAACCTTAATTTGGCTTTGAAAATAAGTAAAATAAAAAATAAAAAAAAATTTAGTTTTGTTCTCTTCTCATAGTTCGAATATTATATATTGAGGATGGTCAATTATAATCTTCTTTATTTTATTATTGTAATTAGAGTTTCTAATATATTTACCCCACTAAATTATTATCGACAAAGTGATGATCAACTTTAAATAATGGACGACCTAAAATAGCACTATATAACCCTATTTAACGTAGGAGCTCTTTTAGTTAAATGCATAATGTTTACTCGATGGATTCAAGTTTAAGTATTTATTTTTGCCTGTTTGGCATTACATTTGAAGAGTCAAAATTACTTTTCTGAATGAAAGTATAATTTTAAATACTATTGAAAAAAGTTATTTTATTGTTTTAGTGTTCTTATGACTAAAATTTATCAAATTTAACTTTAAATTATTTTTTAATACTTTCTGACTAGTATATTTTAAAAAGTGATTTTCTCAATAGCAGTTTTAACAGTAATGCCAAACAAGCTCGTAATATTTAATTAGGATTAAATAGGTTCAAAATTAAATTTTGAATTAAATAAATTTTTGTACTTTCTAATTAAAGCTAAATAAGTTCTCACTTAATAAAATTTTATTTTTTTAATAATAAATTTTTTTTCTTAATTTTTAAAAATTGAAAATATTTATTATTTTTAATTAAAATAAAATTTTAAAAATTGGAAAACATGTGAATAAAAATTGTTTGATATTAAAATTTTTATTTTAATATTTAATATTTAATATTAAAAAATAGAGAAAAGAATATTTTATTATTAAAAAAATAATATTGTATTAGGTGAGAACTTATTTGACTTTAATAAAAAATACATAGACTTATTTAATTCAAAACTTGATCTTAGACCTATTTGACATTTGACTGAAAATATAGAAACTTACATAAGTATTTTTCCATTAAAAATATTAACAAATAGTCATACCACATTTACAATCAAATTGAACTTTTAAATTTAAAATATTGTAATAAAATTATTCTCTTATACAATTAGCAATTAAAAATTAATCCTCTCTTGAGATCATGACACTATTTTAGCCATAAAAATTCTTCAATAATATTTCATCTTTTTTATTGATAAGAGATCCACAATATATTTAGTGTTATAATACTCCAAATATGTTTAATAATTTCCCTTAATATCCAATCATAACTAATTAATATTGATTTGATGGAGAAAATTTTATGAGATTAAAGGATTTGGATTTGAAATAACTATTTTAAATTAGCCCAAATTTAGACCAAATCCATCCATCCATAAACATAGCATAATTATCATCATAGTCCCTCAACTATAATCAGTTTTTCAATTCAGTCACTAAGCTTTGTTTTGTTAAAATAATATAATTCAACTTAAAATATTTTTTATTAATAATTTATATTTTAAAAATTTAATAATTGCATAAAATATTTAAATTCTATTTTATTTAAAGTAAAATATGTAAAATTTATAAATATTATCATAAAAAATATATTTTATATTTAATTAAATATATATATAAATGTTTATATAACAGATACCCAACATGTAAAATTTAAGTATTCAAAATTCAAGAACTAAACACTGACTCACAAATAAAAAACAAGGAATGAATTCATAAATTCGAAACATTGTAATAGAACTTATGCTTGATAGCAATATTAGATCATATAGAATCAATAAATACGATGAGTTTCTTAAAAATTCACAAATGAAAAAATGGAAAAAAAAATATTTATTCCCCTTTTATATCTTACATCTATAGTTTTCTTGCTTAGTGAATCTCTTTTTTATTTAATAAAAGTTTGAAATCTTGGGTTATTAATTGGTGTAATATCAATAAATCCAAAACTTTTTAAAATGATATCTAAGAAAAAAGTATTCGAAAAAAATTCATAAAATTAGAAGAACTCATTTACAATAATGAAAAAAAATAAGAAAAAAATTGATAAAACAAATCAAAATACAATTCACTTTATTTTGATTATAAAAAAGTAACGTAATAGTCCCAAATGCATAATTAATATTATTCATTAAACTCGAAATTGTCATAAATTTAATTTTATACTATTTAAATCTATCTTATTAGAGTTTGAGTGGGTTAAATATCCTATAAAAGTCTCACCCGTTGCCATCTTTATTGATAGAGGCACATTTACATTTTGCTTGAGTTATGATCATATTTATTGACTTTCTTTGTAACAAATTGAAATTGGATGGTCGAAGTGAAACAACCTCTATAGTTCAGCGACTATAAGCATAATTTACCCTTCAAACATAGAATAAATTCAAACGATTTGATCACTAAATAAATTGGATTTGATGTCATTATTGCTCTCATGCTCTGGCGAGAGCATTAACTTAGTAACTCACCTTTTAAGTAAGCATGCCTCATCCCATGCTTATGTTATCTGGAATCAAAATTTTTGGTCTAAGTGGATACGGCGGCTAGAGGCTGAGAATTTTATTTTGCTTAACTGCAAAAAAAATAAAAAATAAAAAAATCTGGAAAAGCTCAGGGATGACATTTAAAAACAAATTTTTAACTTTTTTTTCTTTCATGTTTTTAATTCGAATTGAATTTATTCCGAATCGAGTCAATCTAATGATTCAAACAAATTTTTAACTTTTTGTTCCTTTTAATTCATAGTTAAAGTCAGGTTGAACCGTTAGCTCCTATTTCAATTCTGATCTGATTTAAGATTAAAATCGAATAGGCACCACAACCTGCTCCCTCTTCCTGGTTCGGAACCGATTGGGTCCCAATAAGTTTTTAATTGTACTAATCTTGATTTTGACTGGGCCTATTTTGAATCCTTAGCCACCCTTAGTTTCGAAGCAAAATTGAGTCTGAGGTCACGAGACGGAAAGATCAAAGGCACGGACACGTTCTCGGGTATTCTAAATTGAACCTGAAAATCAAATCGACTGGACGGAAGGATACCCCTCAGTTCCAATTTAATTTTGATGTAATTAATTAATTAATTCAATTTGGTTAAATTCAATTTAATCATATTCAACAATCAAAATTTTTTTTTTCTTAAAGTAGGAATCTGGTTTGATTTATAACTGGATGGAATTGGTTAAAATCGATCTGATCTTATTTGGAAAGCAAAAGGCAAAGTTGGCTATACCAAACTCTGTATATGAACTCAGTCAAATAAATAAATGAAAAAAAAACTCTTTATATGACCCAAATGATAATGTTAATGAATGATATTTTGTCTTTATTTTCTAAGTACATAATCACAAGCAACTATATTTTCCCATTAGTAAATCAAACATATTGTCAGGAGTTAGAAGTGTTGTTCCGCCAACGATCAATTCTAAGTCTGGCCTTCCGCTTTCAGATATTGCTTCCCAAGCTTCGCGTACCTTACAAAGGATTGAAAAAAAAAAAAAGACCATAGGTGAGTTGAATGTTATAGTTCTGCTAAAAGAGTTGGAATGATTCATCAAAGTATGGTCTTTGGTGCAAAACATCACTAGATAATCATTCCGTATGGTTTAAATAATAATATCACGGCTTAAAATATGGGAAAAAGAACAGCACCGACTGAACAAAAACAAGTTACAGAAAGCCCAAGAAATTCACACCTCAGTGCCATTGATGCCTCCAACGATAAAAACCAATATGACATTTTGGTCCGCAAGACTTGGTTTTGCCTGCAAAATATAAAAATCAAGTTTAGCACAGTACGGAAGCATGATCTACTTATTTATGCCATATGGGAATGCAACTTGCCTGTCCAAGACCAAATCTTCCAAAGCCACTTTTAAAAAGTCGCCCCACAGTAGAGGAATGGTACTCCAACCCAGGTACATCATTTTTGCTCAACACGCTTCTTAGAATCTTATAGAGTAAACCCTTATTTGAGTCAGGATCACCACCTAAGTTGCTTTCCAAATAGAATGTCCCTTCTCTCAATGGTGCGTTCCTCCTCTTCAGAGAAGATAACTTATGAAGATATTTGAAAAGGCTATCCACCCTATCACGCAACTCCAGCCTCAGCTGCATGTCACCATATTGTTTTTCCTTTCTATTCTTATCATCATCATCTTCTTCTTCATCACCCCATTTGCCCCACTGATCATCATCAAAATCATCAATTTCTAATGTATCTGGTGATGTTTCTTTAGTTTCTTCCAATTTTTTTCTGTTGAAGTTGGCCTCGAGCTCTTCTGTTAGACCATGGAGAAACTTGAGCTTTGATGCTGATGCATTTTCAAGGATTGCATCCAGAACTGCTTCTTTCAGAAAATGCTCCTCTTCCCAGGAAAAAGGCCCACCCAAGCCAGAGGTAGGGAAATTCTCACCAGCTAAAATATATCCAACAATCATAAGGAACAGAGCATCTTGAAATGAAAGTAACGTTTGCAATGGTTCAGTTTTGCTTTTCTGTCCACTGGATGCCGACAATGTACTCTTATGGATAAGGTCACTAATTTGAGCAGCAAGACTTTGGCTTGTATCTCCAGCACTTGCGCTCAATATTTTCTCAGCACTAGTCAATGCATCCCATCTTGCACAATGTGATTCATCAAGGGCAACTAGTACAGCTGCTGCTAACTGAATAATTCCTTTGTTTCTGAGTGATGAGGATTGGCTTTTAGCTAATGTTTCAATCATGGGTTTCAACTCTGATTTTGTAGCAAAACCAGGGCGAGTTTTCACATTAATGGCAATATTTTCCCGGCGCAAAGTTTCTTGAAGCCACTTCCTTACCAGTAATGCCCCATCTTTTGTTCTTCTGTCAAATATAGCTTCCATATATGGTGTTCCACGAAAAGTTTCTGTAGAAACTAAGGACCCATTAAGCAACTGAACCTCAGATGGAGTAGACTTTTCATCCTGAGCTTTATTGCAGAGATTAACCAAGTTTATACTTTGAGGAGCAGAGCTACTGTCATCCCACCCTGCTAGAAAAGCTTCAATCCTTTCTAAAAGGGAAGAATTATTTGTTTCAGAATCTCCTCTTAATATTTTGGCAAGTGGTATCTGAACATTAAGAGAAGCACGTTCTAGGATAGAAGGACCAAGTTTGACTTGGGTTTGTGAGCCTTTCATGTGGGAATAAGATGTTGTTCTTTCTCTTCGGGGCAAAGATGAAAACATGCGATCAACGAGCGAATCCCCATGACAGCATGGAGTAAGGAGATCAAGGGTGCGATCAATGAGTAAAAGCCCAGCAGAACGTTTACGGCGGCCTACATCATAAAGACTTGACATGTCTGTCATAATTTTTCCAACAGTTTTTGACAAATCACCAAGGGAATATATTTCCGTTTTCAGGTCCATCTACAAATTTTAGAAAAGAAACCCTTGTCACCACACTTAAATATATATATATATATATATATATATATATATATATATATATATATATATATATAAAGAGCAATAAGCAGACAGAAGAAACGTATGATTTTCCATTAGACTACTTTTTTAAATATGCTGCATATACCCACAGTCAAAAGCATGTATACAGGAAACCAATGCTTCCAATAATGGGAATATTAGGTACTTATATTCTTCTCCTTCACAGTGTAAAATCGCAGGTGGTTATCTATGATGTATGCAAATTGCCAAACCACATAATTCCTTGTGTTTGTTATTCTCTCTCTTTCTTTGTTCACTGTTCTAACCTTCCCATGTGCGTGATGCAAATAATTTTTCAACGCTACTTCATATGTAAGGGTAAACTTTGGATGTAAGAGTTTAAAGATCTCACCTTTCACAGGATGCAATTTTTTTCCTATTGCGGTCATATTTACATGAGTAATATATTTGAGGATAAAGATATTGGCTTAAACAACCAAGGAAAAGAGACACAAGTAAAAAAAAAATATATCATGATACAACCAAGGGAACAAAATGTCTAGGATTAAGCATGTGTATAGAACTTCTTACCTTCGCAGCTAGATGGTAAAGAAAATGTGCAGTGAGAAGTGCCCCAGGTGGGACATCATCGCCATCAGGAGGCACTCCAGAACTTATGGGAGGCAATCCCAGACTAATTGAATCCTCATGTTCAATTGATAAGCATGCTTCAGCAACTGAACCCTCTGAAGGCAAGACAAATACTCTAGGTGACAAGGGACAAAAAATCATGGGGAAGTGATGCACTGAAACAACCAACTTTTGCCCTGCATCTTCCATGTACTCATCATCTCCAGAAAAAATTTTTGCACTTGAAGCAGCTCCAAGGTGAGGGACTTCCTCCTCACTGGATGTGAGATGTGACCACCCTTCATCTTCAAAGTTTGTATTTTCTTGGAAGTCATAATCTTTTGAGAGTCCAGATTTTGTCCCACGTTTCTTAATGAGCTCCTCATAATCTTGAAGAAGCAAGGATTCATATTCACGGAATGCATCAGGTCCCAGAGG
This sequence comes from Hevea brasiliensis, assembly GCF_030052815.1. NCBI lineage: Eukaryota > Viridiplantae > Streptophyta > Magnoliopsida > Malpighiales > Euphorbiaceae > Hevea > Hevea brasiliensis. Next base: position 14,521,944 of record NC_079500.1, on the reverse strand, counting down.
TGAATCAGGATATGCTGAATGAACTATCTACAAATGAAAAAGCAATTTATAATATGTAACCACAATATGCAGAATATTAACAGTAAATTTGAATAATAGTGCTAGATAACATAATTATTAAAGGCACGCCTCAGGCTCAAGGCTCACCAAGCTCGAAACCTAGCGCCTTATATGCCTAGGTGTGCGCCTTTGTTCTAGGCACAAGGTTCTGGAAAGGCATGCCTCCTTTATTTCCATCTTCAGCGAGCACTTTCATTAGCAAAAAAAACTACTACTTACACTCAAACCAACAAACCCAATTCAAGATATATGCCAAAGAAAAAAAAGAAAAGCATCACATTAATTTGACTTTTATGGATTTTTTAAATTTTTTACTTTTGTGCCTCACCTAGCTCAGGTGCGCGCTTGCGCATTGCGCCTTGTGCCTAGGCTCCAAGACTCCTTGGCGCCTTAGTGCGCCTTGAGCTTTTAATAACTATGCTAGATAACCTCTCAGATACTTTCTATTGTTGATAATATAAACTGTTATGAAAAGTTTCAGTCTCATAGATTTCTTTCCAACCCAAACAAACATTTCTTTTCAACAAAGTATTATCATCAACAAGCAGAATCTTCAAAGTCAAGTTCTTTGTAACCAAGGGAGAATAAGCAAGGACTTCTAGCCAAGGATCATTACAAGATGATTTTTACTTTGTTTAAGACTTGTTCTTCAACTGTTAATTTCTCATCAATATTCAGATTTCAAGAGGTTCTTTCCTATATATAAACTAATCTAGCCTCAATAAAGCACCCTAGTTGAACTATGGAAATCAGGCTATTGATGAATCAAGTCTGTTATATTCTGGCAAAGTTGGTCGGTTTTTTCTCTCTTTTTTTTTTTTTTTTTTTTTTTTTTACTGTACTCTGCATTTCAAAGAAAATAGCAGCTTTCCTTCTTTTACAAAAGATTAGTGAGAATAGGATGCTGATATTTTAGCTCAAGGGTACAAGCCAATGGCCAGAGAGAAAATATGGGCAACAGAAGAAAACCATACCATTGAAAAGCAGAAAATTATAAATGTTAAAATTATTTTTAATAGTTATCCTCCACAATCTTATCAAGCATTAATGGGGAAAACTCTTTTCTTTATTTTATTTTAAACAAATCCAAACAATTTAAATTAATCCTATTAGGTTTTTAAACAGAGGGGAAGGTGATTGCTTGCTTGCTTAAAAAAAAAAAAAGAAAAAATAAAAAGAAGAAGATTCTTCGATTACTAGTGCTGCTGCTGCTACTCAGCTTTCCTCAACAGAGAATTTTATACTAAGTGACACAAAGTATTATTCATGTGGTTCTGATACGGACGCACAGAAGCAATGAGAAAGACACTCAACTTTATGAAGCCTTATTCACATGAGTGCCACTGGCTGCATATACCACTACTCGCAATCCAACCCTGTCTAGATCTAATTCTCCTTTAAGAACTGGTAATCATATTATTCCAAATTTTTCTCCATCCATTTGACCATTTGCCTCTTGTTGGTCCTTTTCAAACATTCAAAATGCATTAAATCATATTTTATTTAACATATCACCATTAGACATTTGTTGTAGGAGGCCAAACCATATAAATAATTCCCCTCAGCTTATCCTTCATAGGCATCAAGAATCCCTGTCAGAAGCATTCCTTGTTTTCTTAGTTAATTTTCTCAGGTAGTCATTATCCTCCTTAACATCCTCAGCCTTTTGGTCAGGAACAAATAATTTTAATTTTTTTGCCCTCAAATACCATTGCGAAACTTCTCATTTTAAGGATTTCATCAACCTTAGCACATTCTTATTGATATATTTTGATCATGATCACAAATGAGAGGGCAACAATGAAAGAAAAAGGAGAAAGATGCAGGGGGAGTGTTGCTCTTATGTCAGACCAAGAAAATGAGAAGCACCTTCATCCTTTCAAGTAGCTTTCAGTCAAATCTACTTTTTATTGAAAAGAAAAGTCAGGGCTGGATATTGATGATCAATATATTTGTTACATTATTTGCAAGCTTAGACATATAAAATGACAGTATGAAAAATAGATTTTAGATACAAAAAACATGAATGAGAATAACTTGAAAAAGCAAAAGCCAGCAAGTTCATCACTTGCAGATGGCGTAGGAAATTAGAACAAAAACTAGACCACTTGGATCGAATTCAGCGCAGAAACAAAAGGAAAACCAAGCAATCAAAAAGTATAATGAAAAAGAAGTACCTCTGAGATAGATGTGTATACTGTAAAACGTTGAACACATTGATGTGTGCTTAGGCAACGTAAGATATACCGATGTGCATCGCTGAGTAGACGAGATGTGATAACAACAATTTTAGTTGCAGGATCAGAATTTGCATTCCAATTAATCACCTGGATAAAGAAAGAGTGTAGATAATTACAGCCTTCAGAGGTTCTAGATTAAAATTTAAAAGAAATGATATCAGTTTTCTACTTCACAAACGTGAAAAAATAGGCAATCTGGTAGATGGCATACTAATTCTATATTACACCTTTGCTTTGTTCATTCATTCGGCTCATTATCTAGGTATAGCATGCCCTAATGTTCAAATGGTAAAATTTTTCCAAGTTATGCATTATCATTTGATCAGTAGGTCTATTGTATTGAACAAATAAAAAAGGCAGCTTACTATGTTAATGTCATATGGTTTTTCCTCTGTTGTCTATCATTTTTATTATGTGTAAAATATCCTTTTATATCAGCACACGATATACACTATATTACCATGTATAGATAAATCACAATATTTTTCTCAATTTACGTCTTTCACCTTAGGTGTCAAGCAAAATTTTCATATAATATGATGTGAGAGACATCAAAATGAAAATGCTCACCACATCAAGAGAACACAGGTTTTCTAGGCTACAAACAGCCCGAACTCCAAGGTCTAATAATATAGGAAAACCTCCAGCAAATTGGAAACTCTCTGTGCATCCAGAATCTAGGTAAAGAATGGCACCCTCAATATGTTCTGACATCTAAAAAGCAAATAGAGGAAGTTAATCTTAAAGCAGATCAACTTATAAAAAATTAAGGGGAAAAAAAGAAAATAAGCAAAAGAAAATGAAAAAGGTGATTATTTATAAGAAATTAGAAAGATATAAAAGCAAGGGGGATGACCCCAAACATTGTAAGTATAGACACGTAAGCATGCATGTGAAGCCCTTCAAACAAAGAGAGAGAGAGAGAGCCCTGAAACAAAGTAGAGATAGCTCCTAAAATATAAGATATTCATAAAAAGAGTAAAACATTGCTCTCATGAAAAAAAAAAAACATTGAAATCCATAGGTGCTGAGATGACATGTCTTACATAATATCAAAGCAACAATAATCAGGAGAACACATACTACGCATGATGCACGATCCAAAAAAAAGCATGCGTGATGCTAGGATAAATGGTTTTAAATGAAGAATAATTATCAAAGAGAGCCAGAAACCAGATTTCAGCATCTAAGAGATGATGATCATTACAACTCAATGCAGCCTCGATTCCAATCAAGTTGGGTCAGCTGTATAAATAACTTTTTTCCTCAATTCTACTTGGTTTAGGACCATATTTCAAAAAGATTTAACCATGTTCATTTCTTCTCAACTACTTTAGCCCAGGTCATCCTCAGTCTTCTCAAGTGTTGTTCAATCCTCTTATCCTGGACATGCCCAATTTTTTGTACCGGTGCATCTGTTGTTCTACGTGAGATATGACCAAAACCATGTCAAACAACCCCCTTCCTCAACTTATTCTCCATAGGCAGAACTTTCACTCTCCTAAAATGCAATAATTTTTAATCCAATCCTTTCTCATATTTCCCACATTCATTTGTCATCCACATCTTTATCACAATCATTTTATAGTCTTGTTAGTTATTCACTGCCAAACATTCATTGCCATATATCATAGACAGCCAAATTTCAGTCTTGTATACTTCTCCTTCAAACTAGGAAGGATTATGATCACATAGGACACCCTTTGGACTTCTCTCCTTACTCATACAATCATCCTTTTTCATCCCATTCCTTTGCGTAAGATAACCAACATGCATAAGAAATCACTTTGCAGAACTTCTACCACATCTAATTTAATCCAATTCACTCACATAGCATTACATTTGCTAAATTACAATGTATATATATTCTATTTTGGTGCTAGCACTACACTTGAAAGGCGGTCCTCCATTTCTCCTACTCCTAGTTAACCTATGATTGGGTTTCAGCACAAAAATGATCATTTAAAAAAAAAAAAAAACAAGTATTTTCTGTGATTCTGAGTTCATCAATGACTAAAGCACAAGATAATTCCGCAAAGCTGATCCTTGGCGTGTCCTGACACAAGTGGCAGCATCTTCATACATTGTTCACAACTTTCTACCAAAACCCACTTGATACTTTCACATCTTCATCGACTTGGTAGAGACCCACCCACCCACCCTCTGCAGCCAAATGATGGCACCCACCATTTCTAAAAGGAAGATAATCACAAATGCAGTAATACTCTCTATGAAAACTGCCCAAATTAAAAGCCGAATAGCTATAAAAAACTCATCCTCCAAAAAAGAATAAGCAATTCCACATTCTTTTCAGCAATAGAGATAACAACAATAAAAATGAACTTACTTGGCCAAAGGAATCGAGGAAAGCTTTGGCGACATCGGCCAAAGCCATTTGTAATGCACGGATTGCTGCGTTCAAAGATCAAAATTTTAGAAATCGATATCAGAAGATGAACGGCACAGGTCTCGCATATAAGAATTGAAGCAATTGATTGGATTGGAGTTGTAGAGCAGGTACAGAAATCACGTTCGCCTGATAGGATACAATTTCAAGGATTCGATTGGATTAGAAAAATGAATCGATGAAGAAAGCCAAATTGGAAGCTGAAACTCCAATCTCTTAACTCTTCAACAGCTAAATCACAGCAAAAACTAAAAAGTTCGAAAAGCAAAGTCCAAAACGACACCCATTTTATTGAAACGATATCGTGGTTTGGATCACCAGAGCTGTTTTCGCATCCAGCAATTTTAAGTTAATTTTTTTCAAACATGATAAGTTAATACACACACACACGTGTGTGTATATATATATATATAAATTAATTTGTGGATTTGTGAGAAAATCAGCATAATGTAATTATTACAACAAATTATTTAAGGATTTGAGAAATTGAATTTCTTTTCCTTTCTCCTTTTCTCTATTAATGTTAAATAAGGGATTTGAGAGTAATTAATTTTTTTTTTCTTTTTTTTTTTAATTTCCCTCAATCTAAACAAAAAGTTAAGCTTTATGAGGAATGTGCAGTTCCAATTATATATATATATATATATAAAACCAAAAAATAAGCAATATGAGCTTGCACAGTAGGAAGATTGCATTTTTGTTCATCTGGGTATTGCTACTAGCCTTTCAAAATTCATCAGTAAGATTGCTATTAGCCTTTCTTATGATAATAATGTTATTATTGACTACAGCAACATAATTAAGCATATGCATGGTAGAATCCTATGGAATTTTCAATAGTGTGTTCCTTTCTTTTTTTTTTTTAAATAGTTTTCCTTCTTGTCTTTGAAAATTTTATATATTTTAAGAGTAGTTCAGAAGTTTGTATTTTAAATAATAAAGCAGCATGTTGCATGAAAAATGATTGCTAAATGAAGAAATCCGGGAGGTAAACAAGGTTTAATTCAAAACTCTCAAGATAAACAAAGTTCAATAAAAAATCAAAGGATAGAATAAATTATTGAAGAAAAAATTTAATAAAGTTAAATCCAGAATCTCAGGATGATTTATTAAGAAAATTAAACTTCCTGTCTGGATGAACCATACATTCAATTGATGAAAACTATTTGACGTTCCCAAATTTCACAAAAGTACTCAATAAGGCAAGAATGATATAATACTTCAATAGTGTTGAGTTAAGCTCAAAACTTAAAAGATTCTTTCTTTGTTTCTTCAATCTAGAGCTCCAGGTTCTTGTCCTATCGTCCATTGGCTTCCTCTACCACTCCGGGCAGAGGAAGCCTCCTTTATTCCTGCCCGGCTTGTGGGTTTTCCTCCCTGCGGCTGGGATTTTTTGTCCTTGGCTGGTTGAACAGCGTGTTAAGTGGCAAAGGAGTCTCATGGTTGTTTTGGGCTTCGTTTGTGTTTCTCCTTTGTGTTTGTTGTGCTTTTCTTTTGCAGGTGTTTAATAGCACTCATCGAGAATCGGCTTGAGCTTAACTTTGTCCTTTGCATGGCCGAGGATGAGGCTTGGTGGTGGTAGCTCGCGAGGTCAAATGAGAGTTCAACCCGGAAGGCGCGAATGGGACATTGAAGAGACCCATCACCACCATCCTCTGCTACTGATTGATTCTGAAAGGACGAGTCCTGCATGGTCTTGACTTGGGGTTGTTATGCTTTTTGTGGATGTTTTGCTCATGGAGGTTCTTTTGCCTCCTCAACGAAAGCTTTCTACTGGTCTTTTTTTTTTTTTTTTTTTTTTTTTTTTTTTGTAGTTGTGATTGCTTGGCCTTCGGCAACATCAAAGCAATAGAGCTGTGTATGGATGGCTTACGGCGGAGCTTGGGAGGAAGGCTTCCTTTCTTCTGTTAGGCAGTCTAGTGTTTGTTTAATTTTTGGGTCTTAGACTTTTGGGCTTCCATTGGTAGACTAAGTTTATTGTTGCCTTTTGATTTTTGTTGTTTAGGCCCAAGAACCCCTTTTTTAGTCAGTTAGCTCCTCCTCGTAATGGGTATAGGCTCTTCCTTATACTCCTCCAACTTTTTAAGATCACCAATGAATCTGTTGACCTAAAAAAAAAGCCAAAAACTTAAAGAAACACTTGATAACACATAATTTTTCATCCCAAAATGTGTCCCTTTCATTTCCACACTCCAACTTTGCCCAAAGAAATAACAAAAATGTCCATATAATATAAGGACTTGCCCACATGATGAATTTATGGTCAGCTCAAATTTTAAATATTGGGGGACCAATTCCACGGCATTTTAGTCCTAAAAGAAAAAGACTCCATTGTGTGATCTTGGGGTTTGGAGTACCCTTATCTCTATCAAACATAGCACAAAGAATACTCTCTTTGGTTTGTTAGAAGATGCATTTAGCCTTCCATATGAGAAATAAGGAATATATATATATATATATTTCTCTTTTTAAGAGAAAGACAGTACATTATAATATGATTTAAATTATCGAATAAAAATTTAAAGGCTTTTTGAATAAGAAAGTCAAATACTTTTTTTTTCTAATTAATAATTATATTCACACATTTTAAGTTTAGACTATATATTCCAATATTTAAAATTGGAAACAATGATAGTTAAAACCTCAAAATCAATTTAGGAAATTTTGAATTTTAACCACCTAAAACAATAATTGATAACAAAAAGAAGTCAAAAAATACTTTATTTTGCATTTTTGGTTAACAAAATTAACCATAAGATTATGAGGTTTTGATATGTGATCTAAAATTAAAATATTTGAATATAATTACCAATTTGGATATGATTATCAATTAGCGAAAACATTTCTAGTTGATCAAATTTAAATAAAATGACTCAAATTTGAAATCTTTTACTTTTCGTTGTTTATATATTTTTTAAAAAATACCAGAAGATAAATTAAATTACGTTTAATAGATAAAATTAAGAAAAATTTTAAATAAGAAAAAAAAAGAACATATACATTTTCATGCCAAAATGTATGTTTTGTCCTACATTCCACCTACTTTGCATAAAAATACAACAAAAATATTCATATATAAAACAGACATACCCATATGATGAGAGCATGATCAGCCAAAATATTAAATATGGGGGGACCAATAGTACAGAATTTATTCCCAAAAAAAGGACATGTTAGAGTGATTTTGGGGCAGTATACATTTATACCCTAATGCATATTGGTGTATAGATATTAAAAATATATATTCCAAATCACTTGTAAACTAAAAATATTGGCAGAGAAGCAGAAATTCTCAGAATGTAGACTGCCACCATGAATGTATAGAACATTCAATTTGACTTCTAATCTATTAGTGCTTTTAGGCTGTTCTATACAAGACAAAGCTTGAGGAGACCAAAATGTATTTCAGGATATTGTTAGTAAGGATTATACATGTTACATGTCAAAGACAAGAAATTTCTCTTTATTTGTTCATTCTTGGCTTGATCTGCACTTAAAGACATATCACTTACTTGACATAGTAAAATAGTAAAGTTTAAGTTCTCGCTCTCTCAATCCTCACTCTGAGCAAGAAAAAATTGATTAGGGGTTGATTAGGGGCAGATAAAAGACATATCACTTCCTTGACACAGTAAAATTTGAGTTCTCGCTCCTTCAATCCTCACTCTGAGCAAGAAAAAAATCAACCCAGGGGACCCATTGATTGATTAGGGGTTGATTAGGGGCAGATAACAGTAAAACTAGACAGTCTTATTATTGATTGATGATTCCACAATGCTAGACCAATAAAATCTAAAGAAGATGCTTAAATCTCTCCTTTCCCACAGCTATTTAAGTCTCCCAAGTACCATATCACTATCCCATATCTAACCTTCTCTGCGACAGACTACTCTGTCATTGCCAACTAGCTCATTATTCTTGTACCTTCATCTAGCACTAAATTCTGCAAGACTTTTAACACTTTAATGGCTTCTTCTTCATCATCAAAAAGGCTCTGGGAGCATCTTCAAGAGAAACAAGAACCCTTTACATTAGACATTTACCTCTCAGAAAGAAGGATGATGCAGAGACCATCAAGGTGCAATTTAACAAGGAGAAGTATTTTACACACCAGAAAGATTCTCAAGTTATTATTATACAAGCTCATTCGCTCTGAACACAGCCAGAATGTATTGGACTGCCGTAAGTCTCACAAATATGACCTTATATGTAAGACGTCCGAAAAGCTCCTGCAGAGTGGAGGATCAAAAGGGTATTCTAGTAGAGGCAGTTCAGTTGCATATCATGAGTCTCTCAAATGTGGCATAAAAGATTCACCTTGTAACAAATATCAGGCCACACTTGTTGCCGAGACTTCCCAACCCCATGAACATAGCAGTTTCACAAAGCAAGAGGTAAGATAATGCTTTCCTTCTTATATGATCACAAAACATTTGAGTTATTTCTGTATACTTTAAACTCAGTCACTGAAGAAGCTAACAGGTTTCTACAGATATAAACCTTCACTGGGAATGCGAAGAAGATGGTATGAAACTGGGTCCAAGATCATTACTAAATGAAGCCACACCATCAGGCACAGGTAGTAACAATAAGCTATTTAGTAACATTAAGCTATTTATCTGATCAAATACAATTCGAAAGAGACTCAGATATTTATTTCTAGTGAACAATTTGCAATAATCCTTCTCACAATGAACAGGGTATGACCACCTACCTAACAAAGAAGAAAGTGCACCAACTTCAAGCACCATTATTGCGGAGGAAGACTCCATATTTTCAGCTTTTCTAACAGAATTACTAGTGAAGCCACTGGTTGAGAAGCAGAATCATGCTGGATTCATGGAGCTACAGGAGACAATTGGTCCAGTTTTTTCTGAGCTTCTGAAAAACAGAACGGTATTGCAGCAGACTAAGCAGCTTATTTTTGATTTTATTAAGGAAGCCATAGAAAACCATCAAAGGAAGAACGGGAATCAGAAGTCCACTCAGGAATTCATGGATCTAGAAGAGCTTGGAAAAATCATCCGTGACAAAATTTGCCCATGGGAAAACCAAAATGCAGCCCAGCACATAAATTTTGATGTCTCTAGCATAGTAGAAGAATGGGATGATATACAGCAACTACACAGGAAGATAGGGATAGAAATTGGAGATGCTATCATGGATGAAATAATTCAGGAAGTAATTAGTTTCTTTTTTTCTGTAAAGTACTGTGTTACTAATCAGGGCTCTTCTTGAAGTGGAGAACTACGTATGGTTCAATACTACAAATGTTCAATCACAACCGGCAGCTGAACTAAAATGAGTTCAGCCAATGAACCCAAGCTACTGAGCATCAGTTGTTCAAATTCTCAATATCATGAGTTAAGAGATTGGAAAACCATACCATATCCTTATCATTGTGTTAACTTGGAACAAAATTATTGTAAGCATTTAGAAAATAAATCAATATCAGCAAATATCAACAAAAAACAAAGAAAAAGCGAAGCAAATGAGAAAAGCAGCAATTCATAACACATGCACATGCTAAACGAAAATTTTCCAGTCTCCTGTTAAAAAGCTAGAAAAAGAACTGATAAAGTACTTGGATATAAACACACACAAGATTTAATCTGACAGGATACGCTACACATCATGTTCCGGGACAAATGAGGAGAAATTACACTGGAAGTTTTATGTTAACAGTTTGTGCATTTTAACGCCTCAATTGTTATATTTTATCTCTTATGCAATTTGTCTGTCTGATGCCATTAAATTATTTATTCAGTATATAGCACCTCATACATCATAAACAGATCCATTGGCAATTGCCAATTTTATCAAAAGCTAGGTTGCAATGTAAGCTATCATCAGTTATGAAAAGATATTTATCTGGAAATGTGCATGGATTGAACACCCAAAGAAAGCATCCACCAATTCTCATCTGCAGTTAAAATATCTAAGGAAATTTATGCCTCCTGAATGAGATTTTAACTATTACAGACATGAGAACTTTAGTACCTCATTTCTAGATGAAACTTATAAACACCAAAGTTCCCATTTTGCATGATTGATTTTTTCTTTTAGCCCACAATTTTCTTTATATTGGCTAAATGATGGATGTGAGGGTTAAAAAGTTCAAACTTCAACTCACCCAAATCTCATTCATGAGGAGAAAAATGCCAGTTGGCAATATAATTTCCATTGGACATAATGCCCATTGGCTCTTTTATATCTGCATACACGAAAAGATAGTATTTCAAAGCCAGCCTTCCATCAAGTTAGCGTGGATCAGCAATTAAGCAGGCTTAACTGGCGGACACTCTACAACCCAATCATATACCCTTCTACCAT